>NW_016690354.1:1840317-2028729 GCF_001604755.1 Lepidothrix coronata | reverse complement strand
ATTTCTTTTTCCAAAACATGCCATTGGCATTAAGACAGGCTGTAATCAGATGCACTGCTAAACATTCCATATTGTAAGGTTTTTATAGGGTCTTTGAAAGAATACACTCAAGGTTGTACATCTGCTGCTGCAAACAAATCTCTTGGTTCATGCAGTGATGCTGCAGCAGAAAGCTGGTGGCTTCAGGGGCACAGGAAGGAGGAGGATTGGTGAATTGAGGGCAGCTGTACTAGGTATTATCAATGGACAAGCAATGGCAGCTTGTATTTCTAGAACTCTGTCTTCCTACTTCAAGTATTTCAGTCAGCTGTGTCAACACTGGACTCAGATAAAGGAAATCCATTTGTCCAGGCTGATGAAAGATCCCGGGAAAGAGAAACCTGGTGAGACCATGGGCTGACAGAGATAAAGCTTCCTGTGAACAGAAATCAGAGGAGCTTCTGAGGTTAGTCCTTTTGCATCTCGCAGAGCTTGGTCATGAGGACACCATTGCTTCTCTCTTCTCAAGTGTCTCCTGTGTAGGAGCAGCTGCTACATTCTCCAAAGCTCTCCACATCTGAGCAAACCTGCTCTTGCAGCCTCTTGTTGTATTCTTTCTTCAAGTGTTCCTCTTTCACCTATGGCCTCTAATGCTTTTCTTCAAATTCTATCCATGCCAGAAACATGGATTCTTAGTGTCCTAGAGAGAAAGAAGACATAGCACATGACAGTGGCCTGAGGAGCCAGGGGAAGGATGGTTTGTTTGTTGTCTGTTTCTCTCCAAGAATCAGGGAGAAACATGCAAAGCTTGGGGGCTGGGGCTGGTTCAAAACACTTCCTCCTCTTTTAGGGAAGCTGTGAAGTCCTTCCCACAGGTTTTTGTGGGAAAGGTTGCAAAAGATTTACATGGCCTCAAAAAGAGCGGGGACACATTTATGGAAGAAAAATTCATGGAGGGCTATGACATCTGATCCGATCTCTCTCATCCTCAGGAATGACTTGGTGCTGGACAGTTCCCTGCTACTGTAGCCCAGTAAGAGACCAAAGATTATCATAGATCTCTCTGGACTGTCACTTGTCTGCCGGTGTGTTACTCATGACCCAGAGAAGGACAGGCAGAGTTGTTTAAGTCCTGCATAAGTTTGGAGAGTTACCCAAATGCATCCCTTCATTTTCTGGAGCATAAAAGGTCTCCTGGGACCATCTCGGCCCCTTTTGGGCAGGATGGGAGGGTCTGATCTGATAAAGGTGTGTGTTAGAAGGTGGGTTTATCTCACAGTGTTGTTGGGTAGTTCAGGCAGAGATGGAAGTAGGGACAGCACTTAATGATGGAACACTTGCCCTAGTGGTTCCAAGTTCTGGAAGGGGTTTTCTTGGGGTGTAAAATACTTGTATTTCCTGGGCAACATAAAGGGTCCTCAGAGCATTGTTTTCCATTGCCTCTTCCATCACCTCCTCCATCGCTTCCTCTTTCTCTTCTTCTGCTGTGTTCTTCCACAACCTTTTTCTTTTACCTTCTCTTTCTTTTCTTTTTCTTCTCTGCCATCATTTGCCACCCCCTCCTGTCCCCTCCTCTGTCACCTTCACTTATTCTACAACCTTCTTCCTCCTCTTCCATCACTCTTCTGACACTTCCTTCTGCTGCCTTATTCCACCACATTCTCTATCGCCTCCTCCCCTCTTCTTCCTCCACCATCTTCCTTTGCATTCTTTTGATGTCTTATTCTGCTGCCACCTCTTCTTCCACTGCCTTCTTCCTCTACCCTTTTCTGCATCTTTCTTCTGTCAACTTCTCCATTGCCTTCTCCCTCTCTTCTTCCATCACCTTCATCTGCCACATTCTTCTGTTGCTTTCTATGTATTTTCCTCCTTTTCCTCCTCCAATGCCTTCTTTCACCACCTCCTCCATCACCTCCTTCATTTCTGCTGCCACATTTTTGACCACCTTCTTCTACCACCTTCTTCCATCACCTCTGTCACCTCTGCCTTTTCTTCTTTCACCACCTTCTTCCATCTCCTCCTCCTTCTCTTCTTACACCACTTTCTTCCACCATCTCTTTTATCACCTCTGTTGTTGCCTTCTCCATCCCCTCACTTTCTCTTCTTCCAATTCATTCTACTGCTGCCTTATTCCATTACCTCCCCTTTCTCGTTTTCTGCCACTTTCTACCACCACCTCCTCTATCACTTCCTCCCTTCCTCCGTTGCCTCTTCTTTCTCTTTTTCACCTGCCTTCTTCCACCACTCTTTGTCACTTATTCATTCTTTTCTTCCACAGCCTTCTTCCACCACCCTTCTGCCACCTTCTTCCATTGCCTCCTCCTTCTTCTGTCACTTTCTCCATAGCCTCCTTTTCTTCTTTCACCACCTTCTTCTACCACCTTCTTCTGCACCTTCCTTCTTCCCTTCTTCTACCATTCCTTCTCTTCTTCTGCCACTTTCCTTCACATTCTCCATCACCTCCTCCTTCTCTAATGCCAGCACCTTCTTCCGTTGCCTTCTTCTTTCACCTACTCAGTCACCTCCTCCTTTTCTTCCTCTGTCCTACACCTCTGCTGCCTTCTTCCTTCCCATCCCCTTTCACTTCTGCCCTCTCTTCTTCCATTGCCTTTTTCCATTACCATTGCTTTTTCCTTCACTTCTTCTGCCGCCTTTTTCCTTCACCTTCTCTGTTGTCTCTTCCTTCTTCTTCCACTGCCTTTATCCATCTTCTTCCATTGATTCCTCTGTTGTTTCCTCCTTCTTTACTTCCACAGCCTCTTCCATCCTCTCCTTCACTGCTTTTTTCCATCGCCTCCTTCTTTTCTTCTTCCAATGTCTTCTTCTGCTGCCTTCCTCCATTGCCTTCTCTGTAGCCTCCTCTTTCTTTTTTTCCAACACCTTCTTCCTTCACCTCCTCCATTTCCGTCTGCTTTTTGTCTTGTGACTTTCTTCCTCTTCCTTTTTTGTCATCTCTTCCATTGCCTTCTCCTTCTATTCTTCTGCCTTTTTCTGTTGCCTTCATCTGCCACCGTCACCTTCCATTGCAAAGGTCTTTCTTCTGCCACCTTCACCTTCTTCTATCTTCTTCCACCACCTTCTGCTGATTCCTTTCCACTGCTGCTGCCTTTTGGCACATCTTTCTCTCCTGCCTTCCTCCCCTGCTTTTTTCTGTCACTGCCTCCTGTCAATGCAGTCTACTGTCACATTCCATCACTGCCTCCTGTTTCTGCCTTCTGCTTCTGCCACCTCCCACTGCTGCCACTTTCCACTGCTGAATTAATCAGCCACTGCCTCCATACGCCAAAACTGCCTTTTGTCTTCACTGCCTTTACCACGACATTTCTCCATCAAACCCTTCTATGACTTTCACCTTTAGCCATTGTATTCCTCTACCTTTTGCCTCTGCCTCTGCCACCTTCTCCTGTCACCTAGTCTGTCAACTCATCTATCATCTTCTCTTCCAGCATCTTCTTCTGCCTCTTTCTTCTATCATCTTGTCTGTCACCTGATCCTTCTCTCCTACTTTAGCCTTTTGCCACTTCTTTTGTCACCTTCTCCTTTACCCTCTTCTTCTCCTCCTCCATGGCCGCCTGCTGCTGCCTGCTGCCACCACTTGCTTCTGCCACCTCTTCCACCATTTCCTCCTTCTCTTCTTCCACATCTCCAAACCATCCTAGTGAAACACTTATTGGCAAGCCCAGTAATGACAACTGTTGTTATTAATGACTATATAGGAATTCCCATGTCAGGTCATGAGCAAATTATTATATTGGAAAATTTGTATTTGAAATTATAATTATGAGAGAAGTGTAGCATTTCAACAGCATAAAGAAGATTTTTTTTTCTCTAGTATATTGCTCACTGGTACCACTCAGGTCCTAACTCTGCCTCTGTCAGTAATCTTGTGCTACTCTACTGACTGTTGAGTAAATAACATCACTCTTCTATGTGTTTATCTTTCTGCCTTTTTTGTGTGTCTTAGCTATATATGATGGAGATTTTAAGATAGGGACACTTTACATTAGTTATTTTCACTTTGCCCAGCATAAAGGAAATACAATGGGATCTTTACAGCAAAAAGTAGCACCAAAGTGTCATATTCAGACTATCCTTTGAGCTCTTTGGCAACCAAGACACTATTTCATAGTATCACAGAAAATTTTTTGGATGAAGGAACATGCAGGGGTTGGGGTCTGTGGTCCAACCTCGAACTTAAAGCAACACCAGTTTTTAACCTAGAAGAGGTTAAAAAGGTTAAAAAGAGGTTGATTAGGGACTTACCCAGTTGAGAGTTGGTAACCTATAAGGAGGGAGATTCTACAATCTTTCTGGGCACTTTCTGTTCTAGCACTGTAGGACCCTCAAAGACAATTTTTTTTGCTTTTATTCCTACAACTTGTAACTATTCTCTCTTGTCATTATGGCACATACTATGTCTCTATGTCCCTATGTCCCTACATATGCCTTTTCTGGCAGTGAAAGATTGGAATTACACCTCCCACTGTTCCACCTGCCCTTAGCTTTCTTCTCTTCAAGACAAAGAATAACAGCTCTCTTGTTTCTTCTCATATGTCATGTGCCACCTAATCATCTTGGACACTAATCAACTTGTTGGCCATATGCTGGAAATTCTCCAGGTTGTTAATACTACTTATGCATGGAGGTGGAGGTGTGCACAAAACTGGACTTTATTCAGTCCTTTACAGTAGTCAGGTCTCTGTAAGGAGCATAAGGGGTTAGTCATCAAAATCAATAACACAGGTCAAGCAGAAAATGAATAAAAATGCTTTTTGCTAATGAAATAGGTTTGTACATGTGATGGCCTAGAAATGATGAAGAGTCTATGATCCATGTTGCCCTTAAGTGTAGGAGGGTCAGAAAAATTTTTCACTATTTTTACATGGTACAAAAGAATGTTAGCTATTTTTCCTAACCTAGGAAGCAGGGTAAGATTACTGGTAGTACTGCTATCAATTTCACTGAACAAAAGACTGACACAGTTTTTAACATTTTTCCCTGTCCTCCAAAGGACAAGTATATTTTCTTATATAAGACTTCAGTATTAATTCAGTGCAATTCTGTCTTAAGGATAGGAGTAATTTTAAGGTGTCAAAGCCATATCAACTCTAGCATGCATCTTAGTTGTAAGGGCTAGTCTATATTCTGTGTATGTAAGTTGTAGGTAACACTCATAGAAGTCAGATGAAAAAGGCTCTATGCTTTGACACAAGAAATTTGTGAGAGGGAGAAAACTTTCATTTGCACTTCTGCAAGAGTAGGCCAGTTAACAGTGGAATCAAGCTTGAGGTTATTTATTATATCTAGCTCTATCTATTGCTGTATTAACAGCTAGTGCTCATGGGACTTGGAAATATCGTTCTTATTGGACAGCACATTTCTGTACAGCTCTACATTGATTTCAAAGTTCTATAATTGTGTTTGTATGGTACTGTAACCCAATATGTCAGGAAGAACTTCTGTTATTTGAGGTCCACAGAAATTCCCTTGAAGTCTGTTGGATTCCAAAATCTAGATATGAGAAAAAGAAAACTGCTAAGTTTAAACAAAAGCCTTGGGCTGACAAAGACTGGGAAAAAACCTTCATCCAAAATCCAGACAAGGATCCATTGATGTCATGGATTTGAATGTCCTGCCTAAACCCGGAGAAACCATGCCCTGATCTCATCAAACCTATGCAGAAGACCTTTTGTGCATTATGTCTCCCTTTATGTTCCCTGTATCCTTGCATTCTGTAAACCCAATACCTTTTTCCCCATGGAAATCCCCCAAGATAAAATGGGTTTTTCCCCGTGAGGTAATTCCTAAGACCCCAAGAAATGTAACTTGGATTTTCCCCTGATGTCATCTCTGTGAAAACCCCAAATTGTGTAAGTCAGGTTTTTCCCTTATGTCATCCCCTGAAACCCCCTGTTTGTAATAAATTGCAATAGTTACAACCCCCTGTTGAATATGTAGACCCTAAACCCTTGAAATATGAACTTGTAAGTCCAATAAAGTGTTCCAGTTTTCTGCCTCTGCTGGGATTGTCGTAGTTATTGATTCGCTACAGAAGTCAGAAGCAGGAAGATGATACTTCAATCGCTATGAACAGTACACTAATGCCTTTGGAAAATAAATACTCTCTGGATCATATCCTGTGATTTCAAAGTTCTTCCTTCTTATTTCAGTTATTCTCACTGTTTGGGCTTTCACTTGATGTTATTCTAGCCTTTTGAAAACTTTCTCTGATAATTATTAAATATTTTATTATGCAGCATCCTGCAGCTTCAGGGCATGCTGAAGGGCACTGCTATGATGTTTTATTGGAGTTGCCAGTGAATGTGGTAATATCTGGGGTGTGCTTTTCTCTGGAGTGTTCACTTTACATTCTGTTATCCTACTTATTTCCCCATTTCTGGATGCTAAAATGGATGCCTGTAACTGTAAACAAAACAAAATTTGGATCGTAGTTATGAATGATTCTGGATGCTCTCTGAGTAGGATGGTGTTTTACTGGAACAGAAACTCACAAGGGCTTCCTGTACAGTTAGATATAAGTGGTCAACTAGTATTTTGGTTTGCCCATACTCTTGGCCAGACATGAAACAAAATCTGTTCCCAAAGTCATTTATACATATTAACATAGGACTGAGCCTGATCAAAGAAACGCTTAATCTCAAGACTAGAAAAGCCTTCTGATCCTAGCTCACAGCCAAATAATTAAGAAAAGGTTGTCTTGCTACTAAATCTTTATTTTAGAGCAACTTCTTTTGTGTAACTGTGTTTCCATTTCTCTCAATAAAATGCATCTGCATGGCAAAGTTTGCCCAGGATTTTTTGCTGAAAATTACCACTTTGGACCATAGCTTGTTATTAGTAGTCACAGGAAGAACATGTTTCTTTAGATAGCTTGCAATGTCATGTGTTCATATCATGTGCTTTGCAGTTGTGAAACTGAGAACAGAAATAGGCCAAGTAAACAGAGTTCTTTACTGTAACTACTGCATGTTGTTAAGCTTTTGTCAGTGGTCAGTTTATGCTATGTGCACTCTTTACAAGCTCCTACTGAATATTTGCAAATACTCTTTAAGAACAGCTTTCCCTTTCCTTCTCTTTTCTCACAGCTTTCTGCTAGCTTTTTACTGCACTTCATTTCTCTTCTCAGAACAAGGTCTTTAATCTTCCACTTGCTGACTCAATAACTTACTGAGATTTTAAGCAAAATGGATTCATTCAGAGAACTCAGAGAAACTTGAGAGTTATGAAATTATTCATATCCACTGAATTATACTATGGATCCATTAAAAACTTTTGTTGTAAACTAGCCCCGGGGAGGAATGAGTTGAAGAAGTCAATAAAATCTTTGCTTTGACTTTTGCTTAGTTAGTATGTTGAAAGCCATTAAATCTTACAGTCATATCACACATATGCTTTGTGTACTTCCTGAATTGTTTGACTGATGGAAAAACAACTGAAACAGGGCTAAAGACCTGGAAAGTAAAACATTGCATAAGATTTACATTTACTGTGCCATTGATGTTGCTTAGGAATTATTCTTTTGATACCATTGTTTTCAACTGCAAGAGAATTTAGTTTCCCCTGGGCAACTGAAACACAGAAGAGAAACTGACTTGAACCAAATAACAGCAAAAATCAAAGCCCAATGTATGTTGGCTCAGTTCTTCAGAGCTCAGGAATACACTGAATGACTGGTGTCTTTTTCAGGCCTGAAATGAGAAGCTTTAATAGATATCCCCAGTTATGGGAAGTGGTTGTTTGCAAACTCACACCAATTAAAAAACCCCCAAATTATTCTCACTTTAATTTGGAAAACTAGGATTTAATGGAACAACCTGTTTTCTCCCTTGATCAGAGGGCTCTGGCAGGAGGATCTGGCAGTCAGGCAGATAGCATTCTTGAGTCCCTTCCCCTGGCTGAATATAATTTTCTTAGTTCAGGTAAGCAGCCCAATCAATCTGCCAGCACAGAACACAGATTTTGAGAGTGAATGCAGAATTTCTTCCCACATTTCATTATTTTTAAAACATAAAGAGGTTGCAAAGGCAATATTCATGTTTACAAAAAGAGATTGTGGTCTTCAGAGCCAATGTACTTACATATTTACATACCTGATCACTGGTACTTAACTGTGCACAGCTGCAGTTCTTCTGCGGAACTGTCAGAGGCATTGTGTACTAGGAAACAAAAAGTGGCACTGTCAAAGCACAAGATTTTCAGCCAATAATAACCAGCAGCAATAGACTTTACCCATGCAGAACAATTATAAAAACAAACAAACAAAAAAACCCAAAGAAACCGAACAAAACCAACAAACCAAAACATAAACAGTTTCTGGATTTCTAAGTTGTTTCTGTGATAAATGGTGGATTTGATTAGCACATGTGAAAGGTTTAAGAAACAGAAATACAAAAGATTTAACAGAGACAAAGCCCAAGCGTTTCTAGATGAAAGTCATCTTTCATCGGGGGTGAGAGAAAGGGTGAAGGGCATCTAGTAAATATCCCTTTGAGAAAGTCATTCTTTAGCTCTTAAATCTGAGGCTTCTTGCATCTCCCTTTGAAGCACCTGGTACTTGCCTCAAGACCAGTGTACTACTTCTGTACTACTGATGAACTCAGTATCTGCTTGGTTGTATGCTTGGAAAGATGTGGGAAAAACATGGACTTTACTCCAGTATCTTCCCAATTACAGCAAAAATATACTGTGGTGTTCACTGACACCTTAGGTGTCAAACTATGAGTTAAAGCTAAATAAATACCAAGCATATTTTGCTGCAAAATTGCATTTATTCTTGCAAATGTCATGTCTGGTTTCCAGTGAAGAAAGATGAAAATCATCATGTTGCACTTCAGATCCATTAACCTAGTGGATGTTTAGAAAACACCTGTATTTTTATCCCCTTTAAAGTTCCAGACATCACTGCTAAGAATATTTTATGACTTCCAGAACTCCATTCTCTAGCATCATTAGTTTGCAATTGTCCAGGCAAACAGGATTAAAGGCATTCATCAGAAACTGAAGTATCATTTGGTGCATTAGGTTTTCTTGCCAAGTGAAGCAGAGAGACCTCATTAAAATTAATTTTAGCACATCACTAATGGAGTATTCTCCTGGTAGGTTCAATATTTGGTTTTTTTTAATAACTACTTTCTGGAGCCAAGATAACTACCATACCTTTTATGCAGAGTTGTACATTGAGGAGATTGTGCTTCCGTATCTTTGGCAAAGTATGTTTCCCCATGTGTATTGATACAGCTTTTTGTTCCATGCTGCTGCTTCCTTCATTCAGGATGGTACATTTAAAAACGAGAATTTGAGAATAGCTATTTACTCCCTCTAAGCCCTGCAGCATATAAACTAGACTGAAAGAGCCACGTGGCTGATTTCCACACTGTCCTTGTGCTATAATTCAGAAGAATCAGGAAAGAATCCCCACACTCTTCATTCTTCCTGTTTGGTAGTATTTTCCACCTTTGACAGGGCAAAAGAGGGGTGCAGCAAGAAAAAAACATTTTTGCCACAATCTCATCTGAAGAAAGTCTTAGAAGCATAATTTTTTGCCTTGCTTCATTGCTCTGTGTAGCTCAGCAGAGATCAGAAGCCACCCTTAGCTTCCAGGACCTCAGGGGCAACTACTACTTTTCACATTTGGGCAATTTTTAATCAGGGCACAGTGAGATGTAAAGAGATGGGTTATCAGAGAAGTAGCATCTTAATGTAAACATTGAAGCTGGGTGTAAGGTAATGGAAAAGCAAACCACAATACTCTGTAATTTCCTTGGCTATTTATTTACTTTTCATTTAATTCTTATATATGAAAATCATGGAAGATATATCCCAGCTCTAACCTGCCATACTTCTTGAAAAAGTTCCAGCCCACTCTTGGAAACATTCAAGGTCAAGTTGGATGGGACTCTGAGAAACCTGGTCCAGTTGAAGATGTCCCTGCTTATTGTAGGGGGGTTGGACTAGATGAGCTTTAGAGGTCCCTTTCACTCAAACTATTCTATGATTCTACAATTTTCAGAATTGCAGCAAAAGCCTGGTGGCATAGGAGGCAAGGTCATGACACCAATATAAAGGCCTATTAAGTGCTCGTAGTGAAGCTGATGAGAAATTATATTTTCAAAAGGTGACTTTTTGAGTGAAAATCATTTAGAATTTTGCTAAGAGCTGGTCTACATTGCCAGTTTGATTTTTCAGGATAATTGTTTCCCTTTTCTGAAGAAAATTTATACCTGAGCTTGATGTCTCCTCTTGCCACACCTGGCTTTTCTCCAAATTAAGTATGTTGATGGCCCTTGAAACAGAATAATTCTGGTGTTCTCCAGTCCATAGCTCTGGAAGTCTGATGGATTTACCATGGTGTCAGGTCTACCATGTTTCTGGCAAACTGATATACCTGGATACAAGGATTATACTCCTTGTTTGAGTTCAAAGGGGGCTGCTCTGTCCTTACTGGCATTGATAAATCTATTGGACTTTTCTAAAGTGTCTTCAATTTGCAGCAGTGGGTTGCAAAAAGAATCAAAAAAAAGGGACAAGAGGGGATAGCATGAGTGTCCTATGGGTACAGGAATCTTACAGAGTGGGAATGTCTAGAATTGTTGGGAATCTGCTGCAGGCCCAAATTAACATAAAGTATTAATATAAATTAATATAAAGTATTAATTAATTTAGGCTGCAGGTCTAAATTAATATAAAGTATTTATCATTTTTGTGGCATATTCTAGTGATTCTTCCTTAGCAGGAGCATCTCAACAAGTCAAAATGAAAACATGACCTTGGATGAAAAAATCTTCTCAGCCAACCACAGCTTTTGTGCAGTGCATCAAAGAACTGGTGACCAAATGCAGCTGTGCAGAATGCAGTGAATGCTATGTGAATATGAGCATGTAAGGAAAGACATAAAAAATAAGAGTTTGCACTGAGAAGAAAAAGAAGCAATGATAAAATGTTTTGGAGTTTAGCCTTTTAATAAATGGAGTGGATGAAATTTTGTATTTATGCTCTTGTCACTTGCTTATTTGCTCTGCAGCCATCACAGAACTGCCAGGTTCCTCAGTTTGTCTACTTGTAAAAATTTGCATATGTAATACTGTGTGCAGATTGTGGTGCCCTTTTATACCAACGCTCACGAGCCTGAAAAATAAGGCAGCAGTTTAATTATATCATAGGTTATGCCAAATTTTTGTTTTCATTCTTTCTTTTTTTCAAACATCTTTATACATGCAATTCCTAATAGCTAGAGGTATGGTAAACCTTTCTTGGATTGTTTCCTTTTGGAGAATATAATTTGATTATACTGAATTCAACTCACAGCAAATTAAAAATATACAGAATATAGGTCTGAATATAAATTATTTTAATGCAACTTCTTGAAAGTCTAGTAACTGAAAGGCAGCTGCCATAAAGGCATATAACTCATTGTAACCTGATCAGAGTTGTTTTCTACCAGCAATTGGATAGGTTTTTGTACTGCTTTTATGTAATTCAGTTGCTTAAAAAACTTTCTTTATATGTACCTTTATTAAGGTTGATATGTGCTTATATACTTTGATGTCAGTTTCTGTGTTTTGGTATTCCTGCCTATGGAGTACTTATTACTTGACCCAATAGGGCTGTAATACTATGCCTCAAAAAGTGAGTTAGAGACAGCTACCATAAATCTGTTCTTGATTCCAGATATATGAGTGTAATTAATCAGCAGTTCCAGCCAGCAGACTTTAGTGAATCATGTGCTTTGGTCTAGTTTTGGTGGTTGTATAAGATATATTAATCAACAATCCATGCATGTTTAGAAAATACTAGACTCAGCCTTTGCTTTTCGATTTTAATTTTTTACATTGCTTTGATGATTATAACATCATTAGGTATAGAGGGTGGTTTGCTCATCATAGTCTGATGATTTGCTTATGGTTTAATCAAGCACTAAATTCAGAGAGGAATGTGATTGCATCTGGCTTCCCTTACTATTTTTAAAGAGACAGGGGCAGTCAGTATTCCAGGAACATGACAGCTTTGCAATCATATTGCTTATATTTAAGTTTTTTGTAAAGATGTTCATGATGTGAAGTGTTTATGCTAAGGATGATTATGAAATCAGTGGCGAATAAGGGGCTGCCTTTTCCATTTATGAAGTCTTAATGGGACCCTGGACCACTCTTGCAATGTACAGCACAGCAGAGTATCAAGACAGTCACAAGGTGGTCTTCTGAAAAACTTCATATGCCATTTGAGAAGCTGGTAATGAAGGTGTCTGGTTAGAGGAGATTAATTTCACTGACTAGTGTCAGAACAGAAATACACTGTAGTCTGATATAGAGAGAAACGTGCCTTAACCTGAAAGATCCTACAAGAATTTACAGTATCAGTATAAAAGTTTTTAGAAATTTTTCAAAGTATTGGGAAAGGATTTTTTTGTTTGAAATTAAAGAGCAATATGAAATTGTTCACACAAAGTCAATGGTAATCTCTGCATATAGAGCTATCTAGAAGACATGTTGATAGCAAAAATGAAATTGATTTCATAAGGTTTTTGTTGAAAGAGTTTGTAGAGTAGCATTGGCTTTATGGCTGTTCATCAGTTGCCAGTGTAGCTTTTTATTTATTGTCCTATTTCACATTAAATCCATACCCAGTTTCCATTACATATAGCAGCTAAAAGTCCAGACATCATTGATCATTTTTGAATTACCTCATTCCAGAAGTAATTTTCTGACTAATTATCGCTACTCTGGCTTCATCCATGAAGTGTGATCTAACTGAAATTATTATCTTGTTGAGATAAGCAAGACCAAAACATACTTTACTAATTCTCATGAACAAGCTGTGACATGTAAATAGCTACACCGCCCACACGGTGCTCCTCTGTTAGGGAATCAACATTCCCTAAGACAGTCTGCAGAAGTGGAATATCGGCAGAGAGGCTTGGAACAAATTGCGCACAGGCCAATGTGGTCAGACCATGCCCAATTTATTATTTAAATCAGTTAAGTTTTATACAGTTTAGTTTGTTCCGGGTACATGCTCACAACAAGGCGATTGGATAGCTCAGTCTGTGCACGCATCTCATGCTTTCAGTTTATTGGACCTGGTGTTCTGTCCACGCGGCCTGAAATCATACTTGGCATGCAAAGTCCCTTGTATTGATCTGCCTTTAGGGGTTTTCCCAAGATCTGCAGGTGTTTTTGTTATCTCCAGTTTCTCAAGGCTTTCTTACTATAAATATACTATTTTCTCAAACCTTATAACTATAAACACATGGATAACAAGTATAAACATTGTGTAGTTTCACGCAGCTTACAACTTCTAAAATAATGTCAAGCAAGGCCTACAGAAATGCAGGAAAAAGTGGTTCAGAGAAAACTCTCTGCTCTGGCCACAGTGGACAGGCAAAACTTTTAGTCACTTTCTCTCTTGGTCTAGAATATTGTCTTAAAAAAACCCTTAAAATAGATTTGCACTACAATACCAGACCGCGGACATGAGTGTCTGAGGTTTATATCTATTCTAGTTACTCTACAAATGACTACGTCCAACCAGTCTCATTATGTTGTATTATTATAAGAGCATTTCAGGTAGCAAATCTACTATGATAAATGTCTACGTGAAGATAGCATCTTCTTATTGAATAGACTTGCTCTCTGAGTGTATTCAGAGATTCATGTCCTCCCTTTTGTTACTGAAACATCTCTTTTTGCTAGTTTTTATCTCTAGTTCTCTTTCAAAGTCTGCAGAGAGGAACGAGAGCACTTTGAGAGAGTGATGATATGCTTTCTTTTATGTTATCAGTCTTTTTGATCCAGTAGACAATTGTTTACAATAGAAACTAAATAAGATTGCTTGGGAGTTGTTACAGGAACATGACTGAGGTGCTATGTTTGTAAAGGAATAAAGGAAATTAGTCACTCAGTGACTAATATTAGCATTAGTAGCTAGATGTGCTGAAGCCTCAGACCTCGAGCTGTGAACTTTTTCCTAGATATGCTGAGTTTTTCATCTTAAGTAAAGGGAGACCCCAGAGCTGGTTCACGCTGGAAGATAAGGAAGCAAAGAAGGTCACTACTCCCATCACCAGCAGCTGAAACCTTAGAGTTAGGAGGAGAAACAGCCCACCTAGAGACAGTGAAGAGAACCAATGGAGAACAAGAAGACCCTAATAATACCATTGGACCAAACTGTTGCATGACAGGCAGGAAACTTAGATTACAATGGTGTAATTCCTGTGGATTCCTTTGTTTGGGGTACCAAGCCTGAACTGTTCCTATTGTTGTACCAGTGGAATATTAAATTATTTCTTCCTGGAATCAAACATCTGAGACTCTGCTGCAGGAAATCTGGGGTGAAGACATTTTTTAACACATTTGCATAGATGCCAGTGAGCATCCTAATTTATTCTGCAGAGTTTTGTTGCTAGCAACAATAAAAATAGAAAATTTGGCTCAGATTCCAAACTGTATTTCAAGGGATGACAGCTAAATTGTAAGCAAAAACTATTTTGACTATTCTTTCACCTGAAGTCTAAGCTTGGTACTTCATAAATTTTTCTGTGCTATTAGAATACAACAAAACTTTATGAATGATAGGTCAAACAATCAATGGTTGTTAATATTGTTTACTGTATCATACTACCAATACATATTGCCCTTTGCAGAGTCCAAGAGAGAAGTCCTTACCTTTGCATCCCATTCTTCTTGGGAATGGTAAAAGCAAAAGAAGAACACTTCAGAAGTCTTTTCACAAAAATGACACAGGTACACAGGATCACAGAACGGGTTAGATTGGAAAGGACCACAGTAGGTCATCTAGTCCAACCTTCCTTCTCAAGCAGGGTCATCCTAAAGCACATTGCACAGAATTGCGTCCAGACAGTTCTTGAATTTCTCCAGTGAGGGAGACTCCACAACTTCTCTGGGCAACCTGTTCCAGTGCACAGTCATCCACATAGTTAAGAAGTTCTTCCTCATATTCAGGTGGAACCTTCTGTGCAGACAGAAGGTTCTGTCCACTGTGGACATGTCTAGTAGTGGAATTTACCCTTTCCATTCCTGCTTATACTAGCTTCCAATAGACATAAAGAAGTGCAGAGGTTCTTTTTTTTTTTTTGTTCAAACTTTGTGATTCACATCTGAAAACTTACTCACATACAGTGAATTTTCTATACCTTGTAGTGAAAACAGTGCTCCATCTGTGAGTGAGCACAGGGAGAGTGCTGGCAGGAAGTAGCTATCTGTTTACTGTCACTGTTGGCAATGTAGATTATAGTTGGTTCTGAAAGGATCAACAATGAGAAATTAACCGTTCTTAGGTGTGTGATATTCAGCTCGGCACTGCCCTCATCACTCAAAAACTATCACAGAATCACACAATATGCCGAGTTGGAAGGGACCCAAAAGGATCATTAAGTCCAACTCTTAAACCTGTACAGGATACACCTGTGCATCTCAAGTATCTCACACTTATTGTATGAGTTCATATGTGAAGATGGCAACAGATTGACTCCAGAAGACTGAGCTTTCCTGGCATCTTAGATGCCTTCTAATTGGTATTGAAACTTGCATGAGTTGAGAGAAAGCAGTTGTAGTGGCTCAGGGAATTGTATACATGGGACTGCGGATCTGGGTCAAGAGTCCAGCTGACAGTGTTAGATTCGGTATAGAATAACACAAATCAGATGTGAAAAGCATTGTTCTCAACAGTGTACTTCTTATAAATGTTTCCAGTAGTGCTGACCACTATTTATTGACTTGCAAGAATTTTAAGTATTAGATTAAATTGCCATTCTTTACTCATCTCTGCCAAACCCCACAGAGTGGTGATTGCAGGTATGCTCTTTTCTTTCCCCTAAATTATATCTTATTCCTATGATGTGCAGAGTTCAGTTTTACCATGTTACTAATTAAATGTCTTCAGTTACTCAGCAACACCACAGTTGTCCGTACAATTTTGTAAATGCATTCTTGTCCTGGTTTCAGATGGGAAAGAGTAAATTTTCCTCTTAGTAACTGGCACAGTGCTGTGTTTTGTATTTATACGAAAATAACATTGATAACACACTCAGGCTTTAGTTGTTGCTATGTAGCATTTACTCTAACTCAAGAACTTTTCAGTTTCCCATGCTCTGCCAGAGAGGAGATGCACAAGAAACTGGGAAGGAGCATGACTAGGACAGCTGACCCAAACTGGCAGAAGAGATATTCCATACCGTGGAATGTCATGCTCAGTTATATAAACAGTGGGGACCTGGCTGGGAGCTGTTGATCACTGCTCAGGGACAGGCTGAGAATCAGTCAGCAGGTGGTGAGCGACTGTATTGCGCATTACTTATAGTATTATTATATTTTATTTTGTTTCAGTTATAAAACTTTTCTTAATTCATAGGGTTTACTTTTTTTCCTGATTCTCCTCCTAACTGAGGAGTGAGTGAGCAGCTGTGTGGTAACTATTTGCTGGCTGGAGTTAAACCATAATAACTCCATATGATAAACACATCCTGCTTTCATAGCCTTCCTGGCTATGAAAGGGAAATGTTTCCCTAATGTTTCCCAGTTCAGTTCCTATGCAATTAAAACAGTTGCTAAGGTAGTCAATTAAAAGGGAGCTTAAAATAGGGAAAGAAAGCATTTTTAGGACAGGAATGTCTTCAGGTTTTTTTCCTTTTCTTTTTTTCTTCCTTTTCTTTGGCTGGCTTTGTTTTTCTGAAAAGGCAGTATACATTCAGAGATGAATGTAATCAAACTAAAGAACAGTGTTTTGGTCAAATCCCTATTTCTGTAGGGATTTTAAACAGAAATATTGCATTACTCAATGGCTTAAGGTAAAGCAGGCAGCTCTCACTGTCTTGTTTTTATAGTCTAAGCTGAGTACTATGAAAATAGTAAATGCTTGGCACTGACACTAAAAAAAACTGATTAAAATCATCACCCCTTTTATTTCTCCCTAATTAATCTTAAAATAATATTAAAATTATCACATTCCATTGTGATTATGGCATCAGAATCATATTTGTTATTCTTACCTTGCGTCTGTAGCATTTCCATTCAACAATATTTAGTGTCCCTACATGTTACTGGTAGAGTTTACTAATTAGTTGTGATTTGTATTCTCCACAATTTGGATCTGTTCTTCCTTAATTTGAATATTCTCTTATAACTTAATAGCTATAAGATATTTTTATTTAAATGTACTATGTTCTTTTTACATAGCCCAAGAACTTCAGTAGTGATAGATCACACCACGTTACATAGGATAATAAAAAAAAATAATGGATTGGATTCTCAGCTTCTGGTATAAATCACCATATTTGCAATGACATCAGTAGTGCTGTTTCAGTTTACATCACTGAAGCTGTGACCGAGGGTCTGTTAAGATATCTTTACAGGTAAATTCAGACATATTTTATATGACAGCTTTTTAATACAGTTTTTTTCTTCACCCACCTTTACCCATATAATTTAATTTCCTTGTGTATTATGTCAAAACATTCTTTCTGAGAATTATTTAGTGGATCTGTTTGGCCTCACTAATCGGGATAGATACATCATTGCCTACTACACATTTCTGTACATTTGGTTTTATTTCTCATAGCAGGGAAGAAAGATGTATTGTTATTTTATATTCAAATAATGCTTCGTTTATCACTTAATCTTGCAATAAGTTTTCATTTAGAAGTGCACAAATAAACAGGCTTTCTTTCTTTTTTTTTTATTGTCTCAGTTTTCATTTATTTGTTCTTATTTAAAATGCATACTCTCAATTGCTAGCACAGAGCAGTTTTGGAGCTAGCCAAGGCATTGACAAAGGCTTATTAGTATTATGGGTTGATAAATCTAGAATTGCATAAAACTTGAAAATATTAATAATAATATTCTCAAAATGCTGATGCCTGGCATTCTGACTTTCAGTACAGTCAATAGACTGTATCTATATTTGGTTAAGTCTGTATTCCATGACACTAGCTATTTAAGGATAGAAAACTCAGCAAACAAAGCACACATGACAGAAAAAGGGGATGTTAATTTCTTAATTAAGATTTTGTAACTCACAATAATAAGTAGGGAGATGAGAACAGGTAATTTGTAGTAACTTCATGTGTGATTTGTTGGAGCTTTAAAAATGCCATGTAAAACATATTTTTGACCATATATGGCTATCTGGAATTACTAAGGAAGGAAAAGGAGGCTTTTAGCTTTTTCTTATCTTGTTTGTCTTCAACAGATTTCCATGGTATAGTTCCCCTCATGGCAATACTGTAGTGAAATTCTTTTGACTATAATTAATATAATCTTGATATCCATGAGAAGAAAATTAGGCTCGTAATTAGGAGGCAAGACTTGCCCTCTGAAGCAAAAGATTTTAGTGTTGACCTGACAAGCTTATTGCAGGTCAAGTGAACATTTTCAATATTGCACACTGAATATCCTTATTGCTTTTCTAGTAGGGTCTTTAAAATAATGAGATGATCTCTCTCAAGTCAGAGACAGATATATGCAGAAATGACTATGATAGCATCCCTTAAAATCCCTTACCATCCTTCCCGCACAGCTAACAAATTAGAGCTTCTGTGTGTTTATTTTTTTCATTCAAAGATGGGAAAATCCAGAGCTGTATGGAAGGCTTCATCAACAAGGGCAGGCAAAATTATTTTCACTGTATTTAAGCGTTCAATAGAAGTTCCCAACTAACCATAGTGGTTTTTAGATCTATGTTGCATTTACTTTAAAGATGCTTATTTCTGGCAACCTCGCTGAAATTTTCTGAAACTCTCTTTACTGTTTAAATTACAATATTTTTGGCTATAGATTGCTTTTAAACAGGCAATGTAATGTTGAGGAAGAACAGGTTGTTTGCTTTTTAGATTTGCATTTGTATATGTTTTTTTCATTGGTAGGGGAAAAGAGCTTAGGGAAATTAACATTGTTTTTTGAAAAGAACCCCTGAGTTTAAAATGTGCATGCACAATTCAATTGTAATTGCTGATTTTGAAATAGGAAAAAAAACCCTTCACTTTTCAGATTTAAATCAAATATATGGTTGTCAATTTGATAAATTTCAGCTCTTTTCTTCTCCCCCATCATATTATTAGAGAAAAGCAGTTTATGAGGCTTCTCTCTATTTTTTTTTTTTTAATATATAGCAAGCAGAGGTTTGGTCCATGTCCTGTATATTAGAAGCAGTTAGGAAATTACCTTTGTAAAGTTTGAGATTTATGTCTGAAGTGCATCTTAGTCAAGTACTCAGAGTTCATGATGTTAATGGCATTCAAATTTCGGGCTCTTTGTCCTTTTGTCTCCAACCCTCTGAACAAAAAATTTGCACTCCTTTTTAGCTCTCAGGAGTAGTATTTTCAGATGCTCTTTATTTGATCTATTTGACCTGTTTTTAGGCAGATGTTTTTGTCTAAAAGATCCAAAATTTATGCACCTTTAATTTTAGCCTACATCATGTTACTTACTTGTGTAAGTTGGATTGAAAAACTTCCCATTTCAGCTTGAAAAGACTAAAAGACCGAATAGAGAATAATGGAGAGAATCAAGGATTGAATCTCTGTGGTTCACATAGCATAGGTAATTGGAGTACTTACATCTTATCCAGATTTTAGCTACATATGAGAGTACAACCTGAATTCAAGTACGTTGCTGAAATGTCCATTCTAGATATTTTCTGTAAATATATACCTTTAATATTACATTTAGGTATTTATTTTGTATTAATTAGGTAGTATTAGGTGTTAGGTATTATTAGGTATTAATTTACATTAATACCTTTAATATTACAAACAGTGAAGGATATTGGAAAAACCAGATAAAGCCTCTTTGAAAATACCGGCAACCAAAAAGTTTGGTTTGTTAGAGATCAATTACATTCAAGCCAAAAAATGGCAGAAAGAGACAGAATTAGTTTATGTCTGCATATATTTAGGTTTGACTGAAATCAGTGGAAAAACCCCATGACTTTTATGGAAGTCAATATTTTAAGGTAATATTTAGTCAAATTAGACAGGAAGAACCAATTAGATCTTTTCTAGCCTACTCCAAAACGCAGACTGTAAGATTTAATTCCAGGATATCTGCACTGAATCTGTGTTTCGACTGCTCTTGCAAGTATATTTGGTTGAAACTTGCAAAGTGATTTAGCTGTTGCAGAAGAATGAATAACATCTAGACCCCTGGCTGAATTGTGTGGGCTCTGCAAGGAGACAGGACAGGAATAAAAATTGTAAAGGCATATTTTTGTCTTTGAGGTAAATAGATCTAACTCTGAATAAACACAGCAATGAAATCTGTTGAGTAGGAAGCTGCAGTTTTTATGTAATCACTTAGAACTTCCAATATTCTATACAGTTATCCATTTTTTAAGTTACGTGAGTACAATCTGACTTTAAGTACCTTTTTGAGATGTCCATTTTAAATCTTTTCTCTAAAATAATGCATTCACCTTTACCACTTGACCTTCCAATGTAAACCTGCGTGCTCTCTTCATGTCTTCTTGTTGCCACAGTAGCAGTTTAAATCTTACTGTCACCTCTTTTAGGATTTCAGGACTTCAGTGCTGTCATCTCTCCTTAAGCATTTCTCAAGACTATCTGTCTCTTGACTCTAATGTGAAGTGTATATCTCTCTATTTTCTTTATCACTTTATTTGGCTTGCTATCTGTTTTTTGTTTGCCCACTGAAAATGCATGCTGTCTTTCAAAAAACACGTAACTCAGGTGGAAGAATAAACTGCCATTAAGATTGAGAGTATTGTGTTCTGATAGTACTATTTGCACTTGCCTTCTCTACTCTTAGAGAATCTGCCTTAGATCAGAAGTCAAAAATCTGAGTGTACAACTGCATGCAAATTCTTCCTATTTCCCACTGCATTTGGCAGGTCTCAACTATTTATATTTACCTCTGGGCATTTATTTTGTTCAAGCATACAACTCTTAATGAAACATTATATTCCTCTTCTGAATCTACTTGTCTGCCTCATTTCTCTACATTTGCTTGACTTCAGCTGTTTACTTTCAAATGCAGCATTAGCTGATCTTACATGGTCAAATTTGCATAAATTGCTAATGGCATTATAACTTTCAAAAAATTCAACATAAAGCACTTGTCCCCAACTTCTGGTCTGTTTTCAGGCTTTCACACGGACCCCAATAAGTTTTATCCATTACTTCCTTATTCCTAAATTTGCCAGTGAATGCAGTGATAAATGGGTGAATTTTCTTTAAAGCTATCTGACAGTGCAACTCTTACTAGGAATTGAAAGGTCTTTTGTTCTATAGTTATTGAATTTCAGCACAGAAACTAATTTTAACACCTCCTACCTTCACTATAAACAGCCCAAAACTTTCTTGCACCACATATCATATCAGGATTTTAAAAATCCTCAAAAAAATTAGGTAATGGTTTACTTAGCAAAAGTACTAAAATTTTCCCAGCATTTGTTTTCCAGAAAATTCTCCCAAGTATTTGGATTGAGTTTGTTTTCATTAAATTCTTGGTGTGAAATTTGAAAGACATAAGGTGAATTTGGTTTTAACCAATGTCTCTCAGGTGCTGGATAACAATGCCAGTGGAAAGGAATGGGAAATGGCAGAAAATTGCAATCAACATACAGTTGTTTATTGTACAGTAAATTCTGTATTTTTACTGGAAAAAACCACCACAAAAACTCATACATATCCCCATCACCATGTCTTATATCAATTATTGAAATGTAGGAGCTGCCTTGCTCAGAGATAAGGTGTCTCTGCTTGCTGATAATGTTTTACAATGTGAGTTAACATCTCTAGCACCTTTAAAGCTTTTGCAGGAACTCGGTGTTAACCCTCTACACAAGGTCAGAGTGGTGATGCTAAGACAGAGAGGAGTATTTGTCCTGATTTCAGCTGGGAGGGAGTTATTTTCTTAGTAGGTGGCACAGTGCTGTGTTTTGAATTTAGTATGAGAATAATTATGATAACACTCTGATGTTTTAGTCCTTGCTGAGTAAAGCTTACTCTATATCAAGGACTTTTCAGTTTGCCGTGCTTTGCCAGTGAAGAGGTGCACAAGATTTGGGAGGGAGTATGGCCAGGCCGGCTGACATGAACTGGCCAGAGGGATACTCCGTACCGTACAACATCATGCGTAGTACATATAATAATAATAATAATGGCCAGTCTTCGCGAGCGAAGATTTGGGAAAGGTCATTAACCCTTCGAGCCTGCGCAGTGGATTTTTTAGGTGAGACCCAGCGTGCGCTGAACTGAGCCCACCCTTTAATCCTGAGGTTCATCTGCCGGGGCCGAGCAAGCTTGGACAGTGGCAGTGAGGGTCTCAGGACGTAGGTTTGTTTAGATTGACCTTCTCTTAGATGGATTGCCTTACAGGGCTGATGAGCTCCATCTGCCCGGGGGGCTGGGAATCGAACCCGGGTCGCAGCGGTGAAAGTGCTGCACCTTAACCACTAGACCACCAGGGGCCCCGTGTAGTACATAAACTGGGGGTAATTTAGCCAGAAGCTGCTGATTGCTGCTCAGGGATGGGATGGGCATCGGTCAGTGGCTGGTGAGCAATTGTGCATCAATTATTATTCTTGGGCTTTAATTTCATTTCTCTTTTTTCTTTCAAATTATTTTTACCATGACTATTATTATTAAATTGTTCTTATATCAACGTACACATTTTACATATTTCCTAATTCCACGGGGGTGGGAGAAGCATAAGCATGTGGCTGTTTAATTCTTAGTTACCAAGTGGGGTTAAACCATGGCAGTCCTTTTTGGTGCCCAGTGTTGGGCACAAAGGGTTGTGATAACAACAGATCTGACCAGAAAGTGTTAAAACAAATTTGTTTTAAGCATTCCTTGTATTAATTCAAAAGTCACTAATCACAATGCTGATTTATTTGTTCTTAGAGTTTTTGCATGTGTGTTTATGTAATACCTTAATTGCTGTATGTGTTCCTGGTTGTGGTGTCTATTCTCCTTGTGTCCTGGGCTAAGGTTATCATTTTGTTGTTCTGTGCAGTACTGGTTTATGATATGATAGAATCGCAGGTCGCAAAACTAATCTAATCTGTGTGCTCAGCATTGCCGTCACCTCTGTGTTTCGGGAGCCATCTATTGGGAACTATTGACAATTACACCTTTCGCCTTTTCCGCTTGCAGAGCCAACCTATGGGGAACACTTCTTCCTAATCCTTCCGTCCTTCATTCCTTCCTTCCTTCCTTCATTCCTTCCTTCCTTCTTTCCTTCTCCTGGCTCATTATAGTAGCGTATGAGATTTTTAAAGGTACTGAATACTTTGAATCTTTTGAATCCTATAATCCTATTTATCCTTTGAATAACCTTGAAACAAACCTGGTCCTTCTGCAAGGATCCAGCATGTTGTTGAATATGATTCAGATCTTGTTTAGGGTTAAGTAAGTATCTGTGGCATGGTACTCCAGAAAGGATTGTGTCAAAGGGACTCGTTTCCAAAATAACCTCGTACACCCTTGGGCTAAAGAACAAGATGTTGACTGGGTATATCAGATCCCCTCTCACACACCAGCCTCTGAAAAAATTGAACAATGCAATAGACTCCTAAAGACTACATTGAGAGCAATGAGTGGTGGGACCCTCAAATATTAGGATACACATTTAGCAAAGGCCACCTGGTTAGTCAACAGCAGGGGATCTGCCAATTGGTCTGACACTGCCTTTTATGTACTGTAGAAGGGATTAAAGTTCCTGTAGTGCGTGTAAAAAAGTATCCTGGGGAAAAGAGTCTGCGGTATTCCCGCCTCAGGCAAAGGCAAACCCATCTGTAAGATTGCTTTTGCTCCAGAACCTGAGTGCCCTTGGTGGGTAAAGTGGGAAGTCTGGTGTGTGCCTCAAGAGGTTTTGATTTGGGGTAAGAATATCCAGTTAATTAAATTGCATTATATTAATTGCTATATAGCACTGTATATTATCACTTCTACAGTGGCTATGTGCTCGTCATCACACTGGGATCGGAACCCCACTCCCTTTTGATTGCCACTTTAATGTCAATTAAGTGGAGAAGTGCAGTGGTGATGGAATCAGAACTGACTTCAACATGCAACAATCCAACACCACACACCATCTTTGCTGCCTAAAAGACTGTTATGACAGATGGAGCCGAATTTCATGGACTAAATTAATTCAA
Source organism: Lepidothrix coronata (assembly GCF_001604755.1). Lineage (NCBI taxonomy): Eukaryota > Metazoa > Chordata > Aves > Passeriformes > Pipridae > Lepidothrix > Lepidothrix coronata. Next base: position 2,004,600 of record NW_016690354.1, on the reverse strand, counting down.
TGGATGGTCCATAGACTAAGGGAATATATCTAAGGGAATATATCTATGTGCATATATCAAAAAACAGGAAAGGTGATAGAGTATTGAAGTGTGGCATGACATAACTGGTATGGAACTGAAACTGTTCTGATTTCAGTTAATTTTCTTCTTAGTAGCTGACACAGTGCTGTGTTTTGGTTTTAGTGTGAAATAATATTGATAACACACTGATGTTTTAGTTGTTGCTAAGTAGAGCTTGCTTTAAATCGAAGACTTTTCAGTTTCCCATGCTCTGCCAGTGAGCAGGTGCACAAGAAGCTGGGAGAGAACATGGCCAGAACAGCTGACCTGAACTGGCCAAAGGGATATTCCATGCCATGGAATACCATGCTCAAAATAGAAATGGAGGGGAGTTATCCAGGGGCCACCGATCAGGGATGGGATGGGCATCGGTCAGTGGGTGAGCAACTGTATTGCACATCACTTGTTTTTCTTGGGCTTTATGGCTCTTTCTCTTTTTCCCTTTTAAAATTATTTTTACTATTATTGTTATTATAATCATCATATTTTACATTTTTCAGTTATTGAAATGTTCTTAACCCGTGAGTCTTACCCTGCACACTCCCTTCCCCATCCCATTGCAGGGAGAGGAGTGAGCAAATGGCGATATGGTACTTAGTGACTGTCTCTGGTTAAACCACAACAGGAATGCAGACATGGAAGCAGGGAAGCACAGGATAAAGAACAGATGAAATACCGCAATGTGAGGTGAGTGTTAATAAGGTTAATTCCTATTTTGTGTGAGATGATTGGCAGTGACAGGAACATGATATTTGGGTTCTGTTTAGGAGGTAAAAACGTGATATAAGGGTCTGGAATTGATAGCATAGTAGATGTAGGATCACATTATATTTCAGGTGAAATTTCTACTTCTTCCCCCCCTCTCAAAGAGACATAAAATCTGGGATGATCTGTAAGATCACCTTATAGTCAACAATATGTTTTCTTTGTAGTATGGTGTTGTACATTTCTCAGAAACGCATTAGTCACTTCAAAATAACATATATACATGACATATCCAGAGGCATGTAGTAAAAATGGGAAGTAGAGAAGCACACTTTTGTATGCTTTTTTAATTGCTTTGTGAGAAGCAATTAAGCTAGACCCACTTGTCTTAGAAGAGAGAGGCACAGAAGGAGTTGTGAAGCTACAGTATTTAATACAATAAGCATGGAATGAGGATTTGGAAGGATTCTTGTTTTCATTATAAAATTTCAGTAGCACAGGTAACTGATTAGTTAATTAGTATTTATCAGTGTCCTTATCCAAGCATATGTGGCATACCAAGAATATTTGGTACAAGAACATAACGCAGGATTGGGAACGGTTATGAAAGAAATATTGGTATGGAGGGGGAGGAAATAACTAAAAATGTACTGTTGTGGTTTAACCCTCGTAGGCAGCTAAGCACCACCCAGCCACTCTCTCACTCCCCTGCAGTGGGATGGGGGAGATAAACGGAAGGGTAGAAGTGCGAAAACTCATGGGTTGAGATAAAGATGGCTTAATAGATAATGCAAATGCTGCATGCATAAGCGAAGCAAAAATAAGGAATTCATTCATTACTTCCCATCAGCAGGCAAATATTTTGCCATCTCCAGGAAAGTGGGGCTTCATTATGCATAACAGTTATGTGGAAAGACAAACACCATAACTCGGATTCTCCCCCTTTCTCCTTCTTTCCCTGGCTTTTTAGCTGAGCACGATGCCATATGGTATGGAACATCCCTTTGGTCATTGGGGCCAGCTGTCCTGGCTGTGTCCTCTCACAGCTTCTTCCACATCCCCAGCCTACTCATTGGCAGGGCTGTANACAGAAAAATCTTGATGCTGTACAAGTGCTACTCAGCAATAACAAAAACTTTGGTGTATTATTGACTCTGTTTTGGTCACAAATCCAAAGCATAGTACCATATAAGCTACTATGAAGAAAATTAACTCTTAGCCCAAATTTTAATCCCATTAGCTGGTCATGGAACATCTGCAAATAATGAATATTCATAAAAATCAAGGACTTTTCTTCTAGAAGTTCCTCAAGAGTCAAATTGTACTCCCATTTTGAAAGGAGATAGAGATGATCAGATTTTGCATTTCTATCAGAATGAGATACTAACTATTGAACAAACCTAGTCTACTGCTGGCTGTTATCAAAGGAAACTGCTATCCTGTACCTCAGAGCCCTTTGGATCACGCTAACTTTAGATACATTGTCTAGCTGCAGATGGTTCTTTTTATTTAGAAGGCAGAAATAAAAGGCATTCATTTAAATGCAAATTTGCCACTATGTCCTATGGAATTTCCTCTCACTGAACAGTGTTGTGGCATACATTCACTGTGACTGGAAAAATACTGACACTCATGTATGCCTGTCCCTATTTTTGTGCAGTAAAGTGCAAGAGCTGTTAACTGTCATGACTTCAGACAAAAAACTGCCAAGAAGAAATCTTACATTATAACATGTTGACATACTGATGTATGAGTAGGGGATAGCTGTCCAGCTTAATTTTTTAATTAAAAACAGAACACTAGACTATCAGCTTTTTGCAGAATCAAAGATTCACATTATCTGAATTTTTCTTGACTGATGCAAAGGTTTTCAAAAGATGATAACCAAATGTAATATTTCATGACAGCTAATTTACATCTTTTCAAGGTCCCACCTTCTAGAAGTTGTCAAATTTCTCATATTTCTTCCAACAGGGTCATGAATCTGATTGTTATAACAAATATTAACAAGATTATATCAAGTAATTTCTTTCTCTGTTCATGTAGTATCATCACTGCAGAATAAATTCCAGAACCTCAGGTTATTGCGACACTTACTCTTTCAAAGCCAGTATCGATGTGCCTGGGTTTTCAGTTTTGTTGTTTTGGTCTGGTCTGTATTGGGTTTCTTGTTTTGTTTAGCTTATTTTATTTTTCCTTTGAAACAAGAATTGTGAGACAACTAACAGCTTTGGGACAGGTATGCTCAGCATCATGTGTGATGTCAATCTTGCTTCTAGTTTCATTTTTCTCTTATGGATTTTACAACAACAAAAAAAAAGAATATAAGAGGATCAAGCCAACTTAATTATGAAGTGTGCCTGTCTAGTTACGTGGTGACCTGGGTTCTGATCTTTCATTCACTATGAAGTATTTATTTTGTTTATTTACTTAGTGTGTGGTTTAGTTTCAATCACATGAGATTTCATAGTTCTTGATTAAATTAAACTCTTAGTCCTGCAGGTAAATCTAAACATACCACTTTAGTCAAAGCTATGTGAGGCCTTGAATTTAAGAATATCTTTAAGAACTTCTCAGAATAATAGCCCGTAATTGTGTAAGAAATAATTTTTTTGGAAACACTGTTCAAAAGTACATTCTTTAATCTCCTTCCCTTCATATCATATTTCAAACAAATTCAATTTGCTGTCCACAAAATCTTTCAGGTATCATGTGGTATTAGAGTTTTCCTGGTTTCTTTGTCTGTGGAATATTTGTAAGGAATAATGATATTTAAAAAGTGCCCCAGCCCTGCACAGAGAATGATAAATCATACTCTAATTAAAATAAATCATACTCTAATTAAAATTCAAGGTATTAAAATCAGTTGAATGTCTCCAAGTTGTGTTCCCCATTTTCCCCTCTTTCTGCCTTTTTTTCCTATACTGTAACAACCTTTTCTTTAGCCTGTGAGTTCCTGTTTGATTTTTCAAGCCATGTGCTGGAAGTCTGTTGACGTAAAAGCTCTAAATTCCCTTTTCCAAATCAGCAACAAGTGTAATAAATGAAGCAGATCTTGGCACCAAACCTATGCTACCCCATCACAGATTTTTCCCTCTAACACACCTTGGTGTGGATTGGAAAGACGCACTGTGGTAATTTCCTAGTATGAAAAGAATCTCTCCTCTGCCACTAAGCGTGCCTTGGACTCTCTTCCAGTCTGTTATGCACCTGCTTAAAATAATCGGTGAGGGGGTGGCACATGCTGTATAAAACATTCACTGTGTTAGTACTTGAGCAAGCTACACTTTGCATCAGTGTACTTATTTATGCTTATTATTTATTCTAAATTATTATTTAGGAAGGTCAGGTGACATTAGTGCACATTGTTGCCAGGTAAGAGAAAGCCCATGCTCTGAAGAATTTACAGTCAAAATACACAAATCAGAGTGGAGAACAGAACAACTCTCTTTTAGCACATGAGCACAAAGAATTCACATAAAAGGTCTACATCTGCAGCTCATTGCTGCCTTCTGCTGCTTCTGCTTTCTCTGCTTTTTCTCTGCTTCTACGTCTTTTCTGTTCCATATCCATCTTGTTCTTTATGTTCTTCTTGTTCTTCTGTTTCTCCTTCTTCTTCTTCATCTGCTTCTTTTCCTGCTGCTGCTTTTTTGGCTTCTTATTCTCCTTTTCCTTCTGCTTCTTATTCTTCTGTTTCTTCTGCTGTTTTAGCTTCTGCTTTTCTGCTTCTTCTTCATCTGCATCTGTTTCTTCTTCGTAGAATCATAGCATCACAGAATGGTTTGGGTTGGAAGTGACCTTAAAGATCACCTAGTTTTACCCTCCTCAGCCAGGGGCAGGGACACCTTCCACTAGACCAGGTTGCTCAGGGCCCTATCCAACCTGATCTCAAAACATTCAGGGAAGGGTTATTCACGACTTCCCTGGGCAACCCGTTCCAGTATTGTTCTCCTTCTCCTCCTTCTCCTTCTTCTGGTTCTATTTCTTCTACTGGTTCTATTTCTTCTCCTTTTCTTGCTTATTTTTCTTTTTCTTCTTCTGCTGCTTCTTTTGCTTCTGGTTCTTCTTCTTGTCCAGTAGATGTCAACTAACCACTACCTCCAGTGAATTTTTTTTTGTGCAAGCAAGACTTATATCATTCCTCTCTAGATTCGTCTTTATCAGATGAAACATTCCAAACACCTTTGATCTATCCTGCTGTCTACTTAAAGGAATCTACATTTCTCTGGAGGGAAATTTTAAATTATTCATACAGTTTAAAATTGCTGTGTGTAGGCAAAGAGTATTAGAGTCACTGTGAAATACACATAAATTAAAATTATAAATGCAATTATTTGTTTCTTATTTAGGTGTTTTTTGTTGTTTTTTTTTTTTTTTAAATTCTGTGCAGTATTTTGTATTTCATAAACAGATAATCTAGTAATAGATTATACAGAGCATTATGATGGTGGATAGAACCACCTTTCAGAGGAACCTCAGCAGACTGGAGAAATTAAACAAGCTTCATTAAGGTACATGCAAAGTCCTCCATCTGTGACTGAAGATCACATGGCCACGATTGACAGTGCCTTGCTAGTGCCTTGAAAGGGAACAAGCTGGCCTTTACCTACTCAGTCCAATTCACCCTGTGGACCATGGAATGTAAATGTAGTTGCATGTTGACACACTGTACTGGTTTTGGCTGAGACCGAGTTAATTTTCTTCATAGTAGCCTATATGGTGCTATGCTTTGAATTTGTGACCGAAACAGTGCCAATAACACATGAAACTTTTGTTATTGCTGAGTAGCACTTGCACAACATCAAGGCCTTTTCTGTTTCTGACATGGCCCTGCCAATTAGTAGGCTGAGGATGTGGAAGAAGTTGTGAGAGGGAACAGTCAGGACAGCTGACCCCAATGACCAAAGAGATATCTCGTACCATATGGCATCATGCTCAGCATACAAAGCCAGGGATAAGAAGGAAGGAGGGTGGAGATTCAGTTACAGTGTTTGTCTCTCCAAGTAACTGTTATGCGTCATTAAGCCCTATTTTCCTGGAAAGCATCTGCCTATTGAATGGAAGTAATGCACAAATTCCTTATTTTTGCCTTGCTCATACATGCAGTTTTTGCTTTAACCTCTTTCTTTTTCCCCTTCTCTTTTCAATTTTTTTCTTACTCACCAGGCCTGTGAAGAGTAAGAACCATTTTTTGATTCTCACGCATTTGCTTTTTGTACAGTGTGAAAAAAAAGTCTCTTGTATCTGCAGTTGCTTTAAAGAGTCCTTCACAATCAAAGCACTGTAAAGGGAACTCAGTATATGTCCAAATCAGATAATTTATCTCTGAAAAAACTTTAGCCTTTGAAGAAGGAAAAAAATTCTCTTATCCAAGTATAGATATATAAGTGTAACAACTGTTGTTTAACTTTAGGCAGTCCTATGTTAGAACAGAGGTAACTTTAGGAATGAAAGGACACATTTATTGACGCATTACAAAAAATAAAGACCAGAGAGAAATGCAAGTAAAATATGATTATGTTCATTAGCTATCTAAAATGTATCTGTAATTGAAGAGAGATAAATTTATGTAACAGATAATCTCAAATAAACATTTATCTAATTACCTTTTTTTTTTAATTAATGTTTCAGAAAAAAAATAAAAATAAAAAAAAAATAAAAATAAAAATTACCTCCTGTAATGATCCTGACTGTGAGACTGCTATACATTGAGGAACATTGAGACTGCTATACACTGAGGAACATTGAGACTGCTATACACTGAGGAACATTGAGACTGCTATACACTGAGGATCCACGTAACAGTTTCCTGAATAAGCCCAGATTTGTGCTGTGATGTGCTGCATGTACAGTGTGGCCTTCAGGCTTGTGTTGTACCACACAAATTCCTTGGACCCAGGATAAGCTCAGACTGCTCATTGTAACAGAGGAACTTCTGTGAAGCTTCCACTTGGTACTGGCTACCTGTATGGCTTTTCTTTTATCTACCTGTATGCCAACAACTTTCTTGTAAACATCCTGAAAGGATAGGGACCCACATTTATTTTAGGCTAGCACGTTTCAGATATTTTTATGGCTCAACAAAAATCTGAGACATACAGGTTGACTGGAAGGACCCTCAGACCGTTACACCCTGTGAGAGGAGTGAGGATTTGCAGAAATATCCTGTGGAATTATGCTTTTAGAATTTTGGGGATCCTCTAAACATTCATTAGCTTTGTCTTTGTGATATCCCTTTCTTACTTTAGTGTAGACACTGCCAGGATGGTACAGGTCAAATAACATCAGTCGTCCAATTTTAGTTGTTTCTTAAAAACCTGGAGGAGCAAATCATAAAGGTTTAAACATAAGAAATACAACTGCTGGTCATACACTGTACAAATATTTCATAGATCTTTTGTGTGCCATTTATTTGAAATCTTACCACATGTTCTGTCTCTCAAGAGATGGAGTTTAAAGTTCTGCCTCTCATGTCTCTCATATTATCAGTCCAAAGAGATAAGCACAAAAAGTTCTTTCCTTTTGTATTTCATTGCACTGTTCTCTTTTGTAAAACCTGACTTTGGTCTAAATCAATCCGATCTAAATTCTGCCAATAACAAGAGATTTTTGCCTCCAGACTTCTAGTAAAAATATTCTTTGAAATCGATTACTGTCAATTCTGCGATTTTGCTTTAGGAAAAGCAGATTACACATCAGTTCCCATGGGCCAGATCCCAAACTATTTATTCTGCTCAAGGTATTCTGAAAAGGCAGGTTCCGGTATTACAGAAATTTTGAACATTACTTCCTTTAATTATTCTTGCTTTTGTACTCCAAAAAAAAAATCATAATTCCTATTAAAAAAAGACAGTAAGAAATATTTTTAATAAACAGAAAATATTCTCATTTGACATTATTTTTCTCTTATGAACCATGATTTATGGCAAGTCAAATAGGAATAATCATCTTAACCTTTGAGTAAAACTCTGAAATAAATTAAAAAAGGGAGAAGGTATTCAAGAAAAAAAATGTTTGAAGAAAGTTCTTTTAGAAACATACCAACTTTGGGTTTTGATGCACTGGCTTTAGCAAAGACTGCATAAGCTCAGATGACTTCCAGAACTTTCAAGGCAGTCCACAAAGCCTCATTCAAATGCACTGAGACCCAAATGACCAGTGGGATTCTGCCTATCCCTTTATATAAGCATGAAAAATCTGGTATATTATAAAAGGCACGTTAAATATGCCATTCTTTAACTTTCAAAGATCATCAGTTATGCATGATTGCATAAGTTTTTTGTTAATTAATCAGCGTATAAGACCAGATGCCTTAGAATTTCCAAATCGAAGTGCTCAATGAAAGACTCTAGATTTTGATATTTTCTAACTGGGATTATTGCCACAGCACTTTGATTAGATGGTTTTGCTTCTGGATATCAATATATTAACACTTTTCTACCACTTCTTGTTCCTAGAGGGTCCTTAAGCAGAAGATTCTTGACTCTTAGTTCAAAAGTGGGAGAGAGAAATTGGGAGAAATTGTGTCTCTTGGGAGAGACAATTTCTCTCTTGGGAGAGACAATTTCTCTCTTGGGAGAGAAATTTTGGTGCATCTCATAAAGAACTTTTAAGAGTGAATGGCTCCAGAATTCCTAAATACATCAAAATTAAATATGGAAAAAGAAATATTAAAAAAAAAAAAAAAAAGCAACAAACAAACAAACAAAAAAACCAAAACCAAATATGTGGAAGATACTCCACTAATGAAGATAACATTGGAGGCTTCTCACAGTACAGAACATTCTTCAATTAACTAGTTGCTCACTTTATGATGATGTTTTCACTTTCCTAGATAAACTGGAGGAACTGTCAAAAGAAACAAATGGGGTCCTTAGCCTCATTTTTTTTCCTGTCCTAATGCTTATGTCAAACATGCATGTGATAATAACCCTGGCACTTGATGCATGACAAAACCAAAGAACTGACGAACTACGTAGGAATTCTGAGTGCCAAGATAAAATCTATAGCTAATATTAGCTAAGAGTAGATGATTATCCCAACACATTTACTGTAAGTGCAGAGAATGGAGAGGAGTTGAAAAGAAGACAATACGTCTTTTAAAAAATTGTATTTTAGGGTAATGCAAGACAGTACCGATAAACAAATTGGATTTTCCCTAGTGAGAGACACTTTATGAAGCAGGTGTCAAAAAAGCATAGGAGGTTTTGTATATCAAAAGAACTGTGTCTCTTAATTATGAGACTCCCTCAGAACTCTTACCAAGCCAAGGAAAACATACTTATATAAAAATCAACCGCTGTTGTAAATGGATTTTAGGAATTGTGTCATGTACTGGCCTGACAACTCTGGAGGCTGAAATCATTCAATAATAAAAAAGGAAGCAGCTGTGCAGACTTTCCTGTCTCCCTCCTGCAAAAGTGTCTTGTTTCTATTGTATCAGAGCTCTCATAAGATTCTTCCATTTTTTTTCCGAGTCTGTTTCATCCAAGGCCTTTCTGATGGCGACTGAAGGTTTAGTCCTACCACCACAAGGATTCATTAAGTGAGACTTAAGCAGCCAGAAGGGAGCACTACGTTTTCACTATTATAATCGTGTTCTTGTAAATAAAGGAATATGCAATAAAGGAGAATGCTTAAATGGATTTTTATCTGTCTTTACCCTGTGAGTGATTTCTGTTTGAAACTTAAATAAGAATCACAACTTAAATTTAAATGTAGTCTGTGCTCCTGTGCAAACCCTGATTTTCACTGTGTCCGTTCCACAGATTTATCATGAGTTTGCACATGGAAGTTTATTGGCCTTTTTCCAGCTTCTCAAAAAAAACTTAAACCAATTCTTAAACAGGTTCAACCAATTGTAACATGATTTTTCTATCTAACATTGTTGCTGATCCACAGCTACAAATGGTCGAATCCACTTAATGTAAAAATTGCAACATCAGCATTAACAGGCTCACAAAAATAAACTTGGAAATACCTTAGTGAGATCTGTAAAGAAGAGTGTGTCATCTCGTTTTGGAGAATAGAACAAATTAAATCCAGATAAATCAAACAAATAATTTTGAGTGTGTCTGAAATATCTGGAAAAAAGAAAGCCTGATTCCAGTGATCTTATTGTTCATTTTGTACTGTTTAGCTACTTTCTTCTATAAGGATAATTTCTTCCTGGGCTTGTATAATACGGTCCTTTCACTAGCCAAGAAGACACATTGTCTTTGTAATTTTGCTAAAGCAGTCATGCAGTAAAACATGACTGCTAAAACACTCAGATCAGATTCTTACTTTTGTCATTTTCACTGTCTTAAAAATGGTGAATTTCCTATTTGGTAGATGAAAATCTTATTCATCATGTACATTAAGCAGCATTTTGTAAAGAAATGGAATTCAACTCAAAACTCAAAAGGATTTTCATTTATTTTATCCTTAGGTGAGGCTGCTGTTAAGGTTTTGGCTATATAAAAATAAAGTAGTTCATCAAATTACTTTCACTGAAAAAGAATCCTTCTAGTGAGAAAGATAATTATTACCTATAGTTTTATTGATTTGGATCACCATGCCTGATCTAACAGAAAAGAAAAACTGAATTTATATGGAGCTTTTTTGTTGTTGTTGTTTTGGAACATCAGTCAGTTTTTGCCTTTTGGATAAATCAAACAGTAAGCAGCCCCAGATGAACCAATTCAAATGAAATGACTGTTCTTTTTTTATCTGGAGGATACAAAACTAGTTGCCAAAGGCAACTGGTGGATTGATGGGAAAAGGAATTTAAGTATTGTCATTTAAGTATTCTACACAGAATCTGATCATCACTGACTTTGATGGATTTTTATGAGGTTACGAGAAACCTGATCTCATTTTTAAATGCTTATAAGCAGAACATAACACTCGTGAAGAATGATTTCATTTCAGATTTTATTTTTGGGGATGTATTCAAAGAGTAAATCTGGAAAAATTATCACAGAATCATAGAATCATGGACTAGTTTAGTTGGAAGGGATCTTAAAGATCATCTAGTTCCAACACCATGAGGGGATTTTTATGATGAAAGCTTAATTTTTCTAGTTGCATCTGAAAAGAAAATGCATTTTCTAATGTCATTGAATTATTTGGATTATATAATCTCTTTTTTTTTTTTCTGACAGAATCTTAATATTTAACTTATGGCTTTCACAATTTTTATTTAACTCTTAAAAGAGCTAATAGTCAGGGATGCATACATAGTCAATAGCAAAATATCCCAACATATTTTCCCAAGAAAAGTGATTTTCAATAGATGATTTTTTTCCCAAAGAAAAAAGGTTTCTTAGATTCACATTAGTTAATACTTCCACATTTTGAGTCACAAACGGTTACTAACAACAGTAATTCTCTAGGTAAAAATGTGCCCAGATTTATGACTGAGAGTATATCCTGGGATCAGAGACTTTTTAAAACAAAAGAGTACATGCATATGAAAAGGCTACAGTTTTTGAAGATGCACTGAACTTGGCATTATGTGAGATGAAAACATCTGTAAACTAGTTTTTGTGGAGTCCAAGGTCTATGAAAGAAGAATCTGCTGACTATTGCTTTGCAGTTCAAGAGATTCCTGCCTGTAACTCTCCCCCTTGGACACTATGCCGCTTACATCTGTCCTGGGAGTAAGGGTGATGACAGGGAACATGAGCCTTCATATTAACCACTTCAGTGGAAAATCTTGTATCTTAGTGTATTCTGCCAAGTGTTTTGGCCTAAAATATCATGTCATGAACTGAAGAGTTTGAGAAACAGACATGTTGTTTTCTTTTTATTCTGTGGCTGAATGGAAAGTTTCCAGCAGCAGGGACAAAAGGCACATGGGTAATGCCATATACTCCTTCAGAAAGGAAACACTGGAGCTTGCTTAGGAAGACCCAGGTTCTTAACTAAGTTGTAGCTGGATGTCACTTTGCATTGTGCAGTTCTGCAGTAACTTGAAAAAGGAAAGTATTCTGTTATTGTTCTCCAACTTCTTCTTTACCTTAGCTGATGATTTTTATGGCACGTAGGTTAATTTTATTATTTATTTATTTGAGGAGTATTTAATACTGTAGATTGCACGTCTGTTCTTTAAGCAGAACTCACAGTGGCTTTGAAAGCAAAGATATATATAGATGGAGTAGGAACAAGCGTAGTGTTTTGAAAATTTTCCGAGATTCACTTATGTATTGCAACGTGGGTGTGTGTCTAATTTGATTAGCTAATTTGCTATGTTAATAAATGGATGTTTCTTTGCGGTCATGTGCTTTCTCTTACGGAACAATCTGATGAAAACTTGTACTTTCAAAAAGACCATAACAAGTTGCACCTGCAAAAGCAAGTCTGTGTTCAATCATCATCTGTAGAAGTCATCCCATTGACAGTGATGCACAAACCATGTTTGTATTCAGTCTTCACACAACTCTCTCAAGAAAAAAAAAATGCTTTGTCTCAGATATTCTTTAGCATATTTACTTAGATTAAGGACTAAGTTAGCTTTGGTGGGTTGACCAAATTTAATTTCACCTTGTAATCAAAGATGCAATTTTACAGCAATATTGAAGTTATATTGGGGGTTATTTGGATTTAAAATAGCCCAAGGCATTAATGATTCTGACACAGGGATTTGAAGAGTCTCAGGAATTGAGAATCTGATAATCTTCTATGTGCTTTATATTTTGCATCTATGCCTTTTATGTGTCACAGTCCCATTCTTTCCTGCAACATCCTCAGGAAGAATATACTATGAAAAAGTAACTTTCCGATAGCCATTTCTAGAGCAGAACTGCGTATTAATTCCTTTAAAATTCATGTTTGCTCACTCACCTGCAGTAAGGTATGAATTCTGACATGAAAAAAAGGGAGGAGATTGGATTTTGTCCCAGCCTAGAGTATTCAATGAATACTTAAAGCGAGACAGCAGTGAGACCCTTTTAAGTGCACTGTAATGCAGGTATTCAAACTGGGGGAAGAAAAAGCTCTCCTTAGCACTTAGCACACAGTGGAAGTATTGCTAAGCTCCCCCAGTTGAAATCATAAACTCAAATCTACAAGTTACAAATTTTGAAGACCTGGGAAGGGCAATCACCAATATGTCATCTCGCTCCCATGAAAGTATTGAGAGAAATTTCATTTATAGCTTCCCAGCTCAATGGACTAGCATTGGTTGGCAAAGCTTTATCACTAGAAGTAGAGTGTAGAACCCTTAAGATTCTAGAATTTTTCTCTGTATTTTCTTTCTGAGGTAGATTTTTCTGCACCATTCTTATTTAAGAAGCAGATTCCCATTCAAATGGAGATTAAAATATAGAAAGGAAGCACTGTAATAGTGTGGGAAGGAAACATAAGAGGCTCTAAAATGAAATGTGACGAAATTAAGGATCACTAAAGGAGTCTCTGAGTTACTTTATTTTCATTACTGTGTTTATATTCTTCATTATCCTTGATTATGTTTGTCGGAAAAGGGTTAATAGATTTGGTCAAATTCCAAAGTAGGTCTATTTTATAAGGTGTTGCAAAATATTGATAAAACCAGAAGACATTAAAGGGAATTAAAGTTTTTAGAAGTATGTTAAGGGAAAGATTTCAGAGAGGCAGATACGTGATTGGAAATATTCAGAAAAAAATGTTTAACAGTATTAAATTCAGGAATACTAAAATGAAGAATTAGAGATCAGACAAATTTTTAAAGGAATATGCCAGCACAAAAGGCCCATGGAACTGAACTTTGTTAACACGTGGCAGTAGTCTCTCTCTCCCTGAAGTGAACAGAATTGTCCTACAGGCACTACCAGAGGAGTCCTTAAAGACAGATAATCCCATAAAGGATGAGTTTGAAGGGAGAAAAAGAAAAAAAATCTGATGGGTCTGTTTGGAGGGATTAATTTATGGGAAAAGAATATGTGAAGGAGGATATAAAAATGCCTTGCTTGATTAAGGAACAATTAAAAGAGAGAAGGGACAGATGTATCTACATTTTTTCAAGGGGTAAACAAGTCTTAAATTTATTTTTAGGCCTTTTTTTTTATTTATTCAAACACATATTCCCACTGAGATTTCTTAGGGAAAAAAACCTTCCCTTTCATATCAGCAAAACAGAGATCTATACCTAATGGCAACATCAATCAGTCTGCATTCTCTAGGACAGATTTTAATATGACACAATAAATAGATAAAACAGATTTCTTGGAATTTAAAGCTGTCTAGGTAAAAAAGTGAAATAATCAAAATAAGAAAGAAATATGAATTTGTCATTTTTAAGATAGTTAGAGATTCATTCATCTCCCCTATGAAGCAAGAGTCCTTATGTAACCAGTATTCACCGTTTAAAATACTGTGCTAAAATGTGTAGTCCTGAAACAGAGTAAGTATTCCCACCATTCTCTCATGGAAGGCTCTTGTAGCCCTCCCCTTATTAGCTTAAATGGTAGTGATTCCTTGGGATTGCTGTCTTTGAAACACTCTGGTGCTGCCTGGCTTATGCTGTGGATCTTTATTTCAAGGGATCTGAGAATCAGGCCCTTCATGTTTAATTAGAATTGTTGCATTTGTTTCCTTTTTATTTACAATTGACTGTAAATCAACATCTATTTTTGATTGAAGTAGTTCATCTTTAATTTCTGTTCAATATCAGCCTGCCCACACTCATCTACCTTTGGACTAGAAATTGTAGCAGGTGAAAGAGGTTTTGTGTGGAACAAGGGTAACTTGGGGAAAGGAAGGAAGCAGGTGCCAACACCAAGCAAAAAATATCTAGTAGGTCTTAAAGAGGAGGAGCAGGGCTGAAGGGAGTGAAAATTGAGCTGCATCAACATTTAGCAGTAAAACCATACCCTATTGGCTTAGATTTAATCAAGAAAAATATCATAGTGATACAATTTATACAAATAATACAATTTGGAATGACACAGCTCTACTTCACAGTGCATGTGGCACACTGAGGAGAGTTAATTTTTCATTGCTTTTGGGACTGTGATGTTCTCTTGTTAAGGTGCAAACTGACTTGTCATCACTTCTGTGAATTGAGTTTTAGTGGTCTGGTATAATTTCTTGGGTAAATATACACTGCCATTACTTAACATACATTAGCAACAGAGCTGTTTTTTGTCTAGTTATGAAAATGCAAATACTAAGTTTTAAGACATCAATATGGAATATAAACTGCAACCTGGCAAAGAAAACTCCTAAATCTAAATTAGTGAGATTGGCAGATTTTTTGTTCTGTTGTAGGAACTGATTACTCTTTTCACATAGAAACCTTTAAAACTGAAACGTTCTGCAATCAAAATCCAAATTTTAAAATATTTTGTGTCAAGAAACAGGAGTGAAAAGTCATACTGGAATGTCTCCCTTTATTAGCCCTATTTTAAGAGATACTCCCTGTGGTATTCTATAACAGTTTCTTAAATGACTAGAACAGTTTGAAATACATGTTTCATTACACTGTCCATACTTTTAACCTACATTTTGCAGGCAATTTATTTAGTTGGTCTTGTGTTCAATGGATCTGATGCCCACTAGTGTCTCACTAAAAAACCTGCTAAATCATTCTTACTTCATGATAGATTAGGAGAAGATAAAGCCCCTAATCCTTAACAATTTTTTTTAAGCCTCAGTTCAGAAGAATAGGACCAGGAAGAATGCTTAGGCACATAAATTAAATGGCACCAAACCCTGATGTTGAAGTGTGCAATTACTGGTTTTTTGGAGCCCAGATCTTCCTAATACTCAAAGGATTCACTCAAATATACACTTAAAAATTAAGTATTTCCACTTGTTTTTCTGTTTATTTCTGTTTATTTCATAAACAAAATTTGTCTATACCTCTGTCTACTAAATATGATTTTTCATGCCATACTAAGCTCAGTGGACTAGTGTTCTGTTAAGAATTTGTGATGCAAGTAAGAAGATGTTAAGCTCAAAGCCACTAATAATAAATGTTATATAACAAGAAGAATCAGTGAACTAAAGAAGCACTTAGACAGCAACTAATGATGCAAGAATTATAGAACCAGAGATGCAGTGAATGGAATGAACCTCAGAGGTCTCCACCCCAATTTCATTATTGCAGTGGGACTGTTGCCAACACTGTATGAGGTGACTGGCTTTGCATACCCAAATCTTGAAAGTTATCAGACAAGGGAGATTACCCAGGCTCTCTGAGTGACATCTTCTAGTCCTGTACTCAATGAAAGTTTTCATTTCCTCTAAGGTAAAACCAGCTTTTCCCAAGTCTGGGGAAATTCCCGAGCAATTCATAGCCCCTTGGTCCATCTACTCTAACTGAGAAGAGTTTTGCTCTATCATCCTTCTAAACTCCCCTTCATGTAATTAAGAACAAACTCAACTCCTACTATAAGATTGGCTCCCACTTGTAGGACCAGGAAGACCAGTGTGATACCCTGCTCCCCACAAGGTCAGAGTGTCTTGTGTCCATGGAAGCTCAGCAAGGTACTGTGTTGCCCTGCAGACCACTTTGCCTCTGAGACCCAGTGGCCTGTTGTGGTGCCCCTCTCCCCTCAAGACTGAGCATTTTGGGCCAACATAGTGCTCTACTCCCATTAAGGTCATCATGCCTGCGGGGTCTGGAAGGCGATGGTTTTACCCTGTTCTCCTCAAGGCTGCTGTGCCTCTGTGACCAAGCAGACCAGCACGTTGCCCCTCTCTCACTGAGGTCACTGTAACTCCTGGGCATAGTGAGGCAGCATGGTGCCCTGCTCCCCTTGAGGCCACCCTGCCTCCTGATCCTCTCAGGCTATCCCACCTCCAGGGCTCAGCATTGTGCCCTGCTTCTCTCTAGGCTCCCCAGCCTGGCAGGGGTTCCGCTTCCCTCTTAGCTGCCCTGCTCTGGGGTCCGTTAGGCTGAAGTGGTGTCCTGCTCCCACTCAGGATGCCCAGCATTGAGTTCCACCACTCCAGGCTGCCCCACCTCCAGAGACTAGCAAGGAGGCCTGATTCCCTCCAGGTTGCTCTGCTTCTGGAGCCCCACATGGAGGCCTATTCCTCTCAAGGCTGCCAGATGAATTTGGGTCTGGACAAGCTGCCCTGTCTCCTTGGCCTGGCAGGTGGGCCAGTTCCCTTTGAGACTGCCTTGTTTTCAGGGCACAGTGTGGTGCCCCATTTCCCTTGAGGTAACCCCTCCTCTGAAGCTGAGCATACTGGTGTGGTTTGCCAGTCCCCCACAGCTCCTATGCCTGGCAGGCCAGCATCATGCTCCATTCCCCTTGAGGCTGTGCTGCCTCCATGCCCAGCCTGGAAGCTCCTTTCAGCTGGGATCACTACGTTCCAGCCCTTGATCCCCTCAAGATATTGTAAGTTGCAGATTCAGTAAGTGGTTACTACAATTAATAATGCAAGATTAGTGGTAAATAAAACAAGTGCTGATTGTGAGAATGTGTAGATTTATTCTAGCGTGGAAGTCTTAGTCAAGTATAGTGGGTGCTCACTACAGCCTCTGGCCTCTCTGGAAGGCAGAGCCAGCAATCCAATAAAGGCCTTCTCTACAAGTGACTCTTGTGTTAGGGACACCCTGTCTTGTAGCTGCCCCAAGGGACTCATTAGCCCCACTGTTCTGGCATGAAATCCTGAGGGTAGCAACTGGAATCAGATCACAGGTTGGAGGGGCCTATTTGTCTGTGGTATGAGCAGCTGAAGAGACTTTACCAAAATTGCTGGTACAGGCATTAATGAGTCACTATCTCCACTATTCAGGCAACTGAGTACTGAGCAGTTTTTCATCTCTTGCTTAATGTATGGCCAGTCTTTGCGAGCGAAGATTTGGGAAAGGTCATTAACCCTTCGAGCCTGCGCAGTGGATTTTTTTTTTTTTTTTTTTTTTTAGGTGAGACACAGCGTGCGCTGTGTCTCACCTAAAAAATCCACTGCGCAGGCTCGAAGGGTTAATGACCTTTCCCAAATCTTCGCTCGCGAAGACTGGCCATATTATTATTATTACCTCCACTATAAACAGAGGATTGAAGCTGTCACGTTTCTCTCAGCACTAAAGGCAAAATTTCTATACCTTGCCTTTTGGATCTACCCTGCAACAGCCCCAAAATTGTGCTAGTTCAGCTCTTTCTTCAACTATGCAGTAAATTAGTTTAGTAAATGAAATGGAATAAAAATAAACCCTTCAAGAGAACAATGTCACACCCCCAAGAAAAGGAAAAAGGTTGGTTTTGTAATTCTAGTCATTGCCCTGGTCTGAATCAACCTGCATCCACACAGACAAGTGGTCTAACAAACAAAAAAAATGCAACAATGAGCAACCAGCATTGCTGTTGAGAAAAATGCCAGGTTGAGCTGCAGTTTGAGCTCACTAAATCTTTTCAGACACTGGTTCACGTAAATGCTCATTAGAAGAGAATTATTTCTATAACTACCAGCTTCAGCAAATTTTTGGTTCTGTGATCTAGGGATTAAAACTCCTGTTCCTCTAATAATCTCTTGTGCCACTGTTCCACTCTGACATGCACTCTCAAATTGATCCTTGTGATGTTGAAGTAGGATTCCTGATGGAAGCAATTGCTGGTCTTTCTGGAAAATAGACCTTTAAAAAAAACACTATGGATCTACATCAAAAAGTTTGCACATTTTGCAAAAACAAAACATTCCCAACTTGTCACTTCCCCAGAACACAGAGCATGGAAATTTGTTGCACTTTAAATGAGGACAGACTAAAGCGTTCTGCAATTATTATGCAATAATTGGATCCACATGAAGGAGTTTGGTATTTATTGCCTTTGTGAAAGAGTGGTTACTAATGCATAAAACACCGCAATGTTACAGAGCAGTGCTTGTTTCTACTTCTCCTTTCCTTGATTACAAGAACAGCAGCTGACTGTCAGTGTTCTGGAGGAGTAGGCTGTTAAGAGTATCTGTTCCAGCCATGTGAGCTTGTTCCCAGGTGTCCCTGGAGGTGGCTCCAGAGTTAGGTATTCCAGAAGGTAGAATTCTCCCCTTCAGGATAAGGTGCATGAGCAAATTCTGGATTTTTAAACTTGTTATTGATGGACTGCTCTGAGGTGCTCTACATTGATCAGTGTAGTGGGTTGCCAGACAAATATCCTTGAATAGTTAAGTTCTGATAGTTCTTCCAGTTACATGTGTTTCATAATACCTGTCTAATTGCACTTTAGCTAATAAAAGTTACATCCCTAGCAACCTCATAGCAATATATCAAATGTCAAACTCTGGGCCTTCAACCCCAGTCTAATTATTCTAGTCACGTTAGCTCAGTAGGGATTTACCTCCCTGTAAGAAAGTTTGCTTCTGAGCCAAGTCCCCATTTCTCATGAGGTTTTGGCCCCACATATTCCCCCTCTGTCAGTTTCCCATTTTGAACATTCCATTGTACACTAGAATGGGTGCACAGACACTCATAATACATAGTGTTTGTTTAAAAATACATATATTTATTTGGATTTTTCACATAAGATAATAGGTAGGAAATCAATCTCAAACAGGTTGGTCAGCTGTATTTGGATAGTGACACTGTCAGTCTCTGTTGCAAGCGTTTTTTGCAAAAGCATCTTCAGATGAATCAAATGAGACTCACTGAACTGCTGGTCTGCTGGATTCTTATAACACAGCTGGCACACAGTCTTATGTGTGTAAATGTGGTCCAGATGTCTTGTTTTGAAGTGGTTTGTTTGACCATTTCTGTAACTGCAAGAACAGTTCTAAAGACAAGTTACAAGTATTTATGTACAGTTTGGTCAATTCTGCAGCACCAGCTATGGGGAAGCACCTCTGACACAACAGTGCCTGTCAATTAGCTTATACACAGCAAGAACTGCCTGGGGAAACCTCCAGGACTGTCTGAAATTCCCACTTGGAGAGCTTCTGCAATGGTTTGTCAAATATTTTGTTGTGAAGGTAAGTAGGAACTTGGTCAACCACCTCATATTGTGTCAATCCATTGTCTCAAACGAGTTGTCTCAGTTAGCAGAATCTATCTGTAGAGTTCCTCAGTCACCCAGAGAATTAGTGATTGTGATGAGTATGCACATTGACAAAGCCAAGACAGACAGCTACACTGTGGCTGTAACTTGTCACAAAACAGTGTATCCAGATATTATATATCACTTAGGGAATTAGAGATTGATGGAATGGCAATGCTTAGAAAACTGAGAAAACAAGGCCAGTTTTAAACTGGAAAACCAATTTTTTTCTAATTTCATCCACCAGCAACACACTTCTAGGTAAGAGTCAGTACTTACACTATACTAATCATCAGTACTTACACTATGCTAATCATCATCACTATATGTACAGACCTGTCGGTCTTTAACAACCATATTTTAAATTAGCTCTGAGTACACATTAGCTGTGATGGCTCACAGGTTAGGATGATCAGGCTTGAGAGCACAGTAACAAGCTGTGTTGTAATATTCTTATTAGTACATTTATAGTTTTCAAAGGCTTCTACAGTGGTCACAAACTATACATCAAATGCAAAGCTCAATCTCACATCACAATTAAAACTTAAAATCCATTATTTTTGCAACAAGAGGCATTCAGGACTGGTTTTCTTTTGGGGTGTTTTCAGATGTTTGAATTTTTGTGTCTTTCACTACTATATTTGTACTGAAGATACAACAGCTATTAGATATACCAGAGAGGAAAAATAATCACTCAGAGAGACAAAATCATTTAAAAATAATCTAATCTAAAAATATATGAAATACATTCAGCTCTAGGGAGTAACCACGACTAGGTTACTGTATCTGACAATGCTCTCTACTTGACAATGCCCTCAATCTCTTTAGCTCTTTTCCTTTTGCAAATCACAAAGTTTGAGGACTTCTTCCTCTTTGTTACTGCAAATTTTAAGGTTGTACTGGATAACAAAATGTTTGGTTTGCAGTGCATGGGATTATTAGTATAATATAAATTTGCAGTTTATAGGTGTTTGCATGATAATACCACTAATATGATACAATGATACTACAAATATCACTGTAATACCTGATATGATGTCCCAATACACTACCTGAAATGATAATCCAGGTGGTCTCTGCCATTCTTGTGTCACATATAAGAAGTGCTTTAAATAATACTTTGCACTTAGGGAGACTTTTATATTATCTCTAAACATGTACAACACAAGGCGTGTACAAGATAAGGCATGTATAAGATAAGGCATGTACCACCATCAGCTAGCTGCTTATCCACACCTCAAAATGCACCATGTATGTATTTCTAACATAGGATTTAAAAACTTCAATATGTTTTCCCATTAAAAATATTCTTCAAGGTTTATACTCCTGTTTGACCATAATTTGTAGGGATCATTATAGGATTCATTATGCTTAAGGTTATTGAAGTTTGTTTTTTTATTTATCCTGACAGCAAAAGACAGAACAGCTCAGATTCCTCCTGAGCTCATACTCTTACAAAATGAGCATGACCTTTCAGATGCCATTTTAAAAATATGCCTTAAATTTGCTTATAATGTAAATCTGTGGTTTAGATTGCTGTAGTTTCCTTTTCTCTCCTCACTGAGCTGGTAATTCTTTGAAAACTGTACACACATGGATATACTACACATAAATCATAATTTTTATTTATTTGCAGAACATACTAAGTGCAAGGGAGAGAATGTGCCACTTTCATTTTTTTCTGTCATTAAGAAATGACGTATTTTGTCAAACCTCTTGCACTAAAGATTAGAATATTTTCATTTGGAGTTGCAGTGGTTTACCCTTCCTGTTAAGTTCATCCATTCTATTATTGTTGTTTCCACGCTGAAGTAGGTAGCATTCCTAATGAAAAGGAATGGAACACACCAATTAACTTAGTCACAAAAAAAGGTTCTAATTCTGCATTATTTTTTTCTAAATCCTCCATTTTAATTATGTACTGTTTTGATCGAGCAGCTTGAATTTCATTTCAAGTTTTTTCCAGCATGCCAATTCTTAGATTTACGGACAGAAAGATCCTGTCAGCTACTGAAATAGACCTGAAAACTGGCTCTGGCCCAGCCATCCTGGAATTTGTTCTATGTTTCATGTAATTCACTTGAGCTCCATGACACAAGTGTAAAGCAAGAATTGGGGAAATAATGCTTTGCTTTCATCAACTTAGTGGCAAAATACCAAAGCAGGATCTGAAAGGCAATACCTAGAAAAATGGGGTTTTAAGCTTGATGGGCTCCTCTAGGCCACTTCTGTAACAAAAAGCACTAGTGTCAGAAAGTCTTTCCTTAAGGAAGTTTTACCTCACCTTTAGTAGTATTAGCTATGTTCTAGCTCCGCTTTCCTTCTCAGAACAAGCTTTCACTGCCACTGAAACTGTGAACAACTCTGCTACACTGATTTGTCTAACTTAAAAAATTATGCTCAATACATCTGTATTTCCAGAGGTTTTTTATTATATCAAGCAGATTTCTGAACTCTACAAGCAAAACCGTTACGTACTGCTCACAAAATGTTTTTTTACCCTGAAAGAATATACAAGTACACCACATATAAAGTTCATGTAATTCTCAATATCGGTTCTTTTGTTTATACCCCTTCTATTTTATCTAGTGTGAAGAGAGAAGATGGGCACCATTATCACCTAGGTCACACGATTATACCTGTTATGGAGAGTTTAGTGTAAGTCAGTTGATCTCTCTGGCAGAGACCACAGGTGAACTAGCAGAATCTCTAGATTCTGCCAAAGTCCAGAACCACAGCAGTTGCCAAAGTCCACTACCAGATCAATAACCCAGGAGGCTGAGCTCTACTTGCAGCCAGAAAAATCATCATCTTAGGCACCTCAGAGTGCTGACTCCATAGTATAACCTGGCCAAAGCCTGAATGTATTTAATTTATTGGGGACCATCATCAAGAGACGTTCTAAAGAGGTATGACCTCACTTTTACTAAGTTCTAGACACTTCTGGAAAATGGGCTACATTGTTCTCAGCTCCTGAAATACACACAATACTGACCAGACTTTCTTATTTTTTATGTTTTAGAGGGAGTCAGCAGCATTTTGGCAATTTTCCTTAATGGAAGAGGAAGGAAAATACCAAACTGGGAAGAAAAAAATGCCAACCCACTATCATAGTTGCAGTTGGTTGCTTGTCGACGGTGACGGCTGAACACATGTGCATGTGTTTGAAGAAAATTGCTCACTACAGGAAAATGTGAGACATGTAGCAGAACTGCTTACTCCCTAAGACAGTTACGGAAGAGAAAGCAAGAAGACAGACAGCTATTTGCCAGACCTGACAGAGACATCTAAGTGATTTTCATAGCTCTTTCAGTTAAAATGCTTTATGGGAGTGCTCCCAAAGTATTATGTGTATTACTGAAGAAGGCAAATAAATGCCTCTACCATTTTCTGAAAAACAGAAAGTGACAGAAACCACGATGACGGAATGCCTGCTATTGAGCAAAGAAACAAAAAAGGGGTGTAATTTGGATTGTTGCAACTTTATCTGTACTCAAGATAAATTCCTCTAACCCCATGTAACATAGCAATTCAAAACTTTAAGCACAGACAGTATCCTGAGAAGCAAAAAAGCAACTAAGATTTGATACTTTCAAAGCAAGAAAACCTCTTGTTTGAATGAATAGTGACATTTTTACATATCTGGTCTTCACCTCAGACTTGCTAAGCATACTATAATCCAGTAGAGAAAAGCAGAGCAGATGAAAAAGGAGAGGGTCTCTAAGGGTAGAAATTTCACCTCAGATTCCAGAAAACAATATAAGGCAGAAGGTAGTTTTTCTCAGATAGGAAAGTTTCTTAAAGCTGTCACACAAGAACAGAAAGTGACAAGAGAGGATGGAAGCTAGTGATTTGCATTTCTTTTCAGTAAAGATGGGTTCATGACTCTGAGAGTATTACTTCTCTTTCTTTCTGATAAGCTGTGTGCCAAGAACCAATGTTCTCTACCCATTGATAGCTTATGGGTAATGGCATTATAAAGAGGTTTAGCTCTTCAAACAACATTACACACCTTCTGTCTCCTGTGAGCACTTAAGAATAGAATGCAAACAACAGTCTGTCACTTCTCTCAGCATATTTTTTTCTGTGAAATTATTGGCTGCACTTATCAAATCACCTTGATGTAAGACTATACATGTATAATCTTTTCAAGGCTTCATAAGTAATATGGAAGAGAAAGTAAGAAGGCAGATGCCTATTAGCCAGATCTGAAAGAGTCGTCTGTGATTTTCATAGATCTTCTAGAATAACATAGAATCACAGAATTGTTGAAGTTAGAAAAGACATCAGGAAATCATGTAGTCCAACCTCCACTCAAGATTGTCAACTGTAGCAAGCTGCTTGGGGCCATTTATAGCCAGGTTTTTAATACGTCTAAGGAAGAAGACTCCAAGATGTCTTTGGACACCTTCTCAGTAAAAAAAGGATTTTTTAAATTATTTATTTTTTTTTGTCCTATACTTCAGTTTGTGCCCATTTCCTCTTGTCCTTTTGCTGGGTACCATTGAGAAAAGTCTGGCTTCATCTTCTTTACACCCTCTCTCTTCAAGCACTCTCAACCTGTTTTCATATGAGAGAGCTCCCTGGTTACTTAATAATTGTTGTGGCCCTTTCAGTGAACTCACTCCAGTATACCCCTGTTTTTCTTACAAGTTTTGCATAATATTTCTTAGGCACCTCTTAAATTTAGGATAACTCTGACATCAAACTTCAGAAGTATTTTGTCTGTTCTGAGTGCATGATTTGTAATTCTTCAAAAGGTTGAGTAGGAACTGAACGAGGTCAGCATATAACATTTCATGACATTTATGTCCATTTATCTCCACCGTTGTAGTAATCACAATTCTCAATGGCCTGCTTAGCTCCTCTAATCCACAGAGAACTAGAGACCCACTTTGGTGGCCTTTATAGAAGTTGTCAGAATAGGACTTCAACTGACCCAGTTTCAACTTTTTTAGAGTTTAGCACTCACAATAAAAAAAAAAAATTGAAGGAGCATTTGGGTTAAACTTAGATAAAGTTTTCAGTTTGCAAAATAGGTCTTCTGTTGTTAAATAAAATGAAGTCTACAATCTTAGAGAAAAAAATTAAAATTCTGGTGATGAATCCTTGCAGAGATAGTTCCTGGTGTTTCATTATTTGTAAGCATGGCTAAGGGCTCATTCATGACAACGTCTCTGTAATTTAACCCTGAATTATCTGAGCCCTGGACATATATTCTTGGCTTGTGGAAGTGGGTATCTCAGGCCAGTTTAGCTTCTGATAGACTCTTCTTCACTCAAACCTAGGACCAGTGTTTTAAAACTGCAATGACTCCCAGGAAAAGGCTGGAATATGGAGTGTTCATGAAGAAGGATAAGAAGATAATATACAGGGGAAAAAAGTTACTGAGGAAAGCTAAATAATCATGAAGGAACAGCATAAATTAAATAAGATCTTTAAAACCACGGTGTCAATTAAAATTCACTTCAAAATCTTCAGAATTAACATGGGCAAATTGCAGGAATAAGAGAAACATTTGAACTGCTGACAACTTTGAGAGACATAGTAGGAATAGAAGACACATTAAGAGATTGGAAAGATTGCCAAACATATGGTTTGAGGCAAAGGAAATCATTGGGCCTTCCTGAGCAATAAGGAACAATGCAAAGTGACAAAAGGATCCTTCGAAATGTTTTCCTTTGATCAGATAACAAACAAAATTTGGTGAGGATATTGGAGTAAGAATAGATTTTTGCTGCAATGTTTTCTAATTAAACTAGGAAGTGGATCTATAGCTCAAGAGTTGTTCCCAGTCTCTGTCTAAAGCCATTCCCCACTTTTCTAAACAAACAAATAACAAAGGCACATGACACTCAGTCTTTTCTGCTGAAGTCTGAGGTCAAACAGAAGAAGCCTTTTCCAGGCTGATTATGGCCTGTCTTCTTCCTTTCATCAAGATGCAAAATACTAACACAGATGAAATTTCCTGGCCTAATCTCCCCTATGACCTGTGAATTGAGGAAGAGACGGTCAATGCTATAGAAATGAGGATGACAGGAGGGCTTGGAATACCCAATGAAAGGACTCTGTTTTATATGACAGAACATTGTAGTGTAATAAATGCAACAGTTTAACATTGATCCAGGCCATATGACCTGTGACACAAAGTGATATTTTATTTAACTTCCTCCTGTCTTCAGCATTTCATATCTGCTTTTCTTTGCCTTCCATGGCTACCCTATGCTTCCCTACGCAGAACCTTGCTACACAGTTTTTTATGTTCTCTGCCAGTCTTCTTTTGCTAGTCTTCCACCTGACTTCCTTCCTTATTGATATTTCTTTTACTCTCCTTATTTGTCCTTTTATTTCCTGTCCATTGTTCAACTGGAGCACTGTGTTTGCCTCCTTCTTGAAATTATGCCAGATTATCAATGTTTGAAATAACTCTTACCTACTTCAATTGGAATCATCACAGCAGAAATTGCCTTCCATCTTCTTCTCAAAAAAAAATATTTTGAGGAGAAAATTTTTATCAAAGGAAAAAATGTTCTGTTTGTGCATGTTCTTAGCTATATCTTCAGCAGATCACCTATTTTGCTGCTGTTATACTCAGGGTCATATGTTCAATTGCAAAAAAACCCAAACAAACAGACAAATCAAAAACCTCAAAACAAACAAAAAACTAAAACAACAAAAAAAACCCAAACCAAACCCAAAATAACAAAAAACCCCAAAACTAACCAACCAAACAAGCAAAACAAAACAATAATAAACTTTTCTTCATAAAGCACGAAGAAAAGTTAGGTATTTTTGTGTGGATGAACACTCTTTGGCTAATAATGAATCTGAACTTCCAAAGCCACAACTTGCAGCTGCTGCTCTTTTTCAAATGATCTGACTGTACCAAGGGAGTATGGATCGTCTTAGTTCCAATCCTTAAAGCTAGTCATAAGCCACTACTGGGTGTCTCTTGATCTATTCTTCTCCAAACCTGACATACCCAACTCTCCTCAGAGGCTGGTGTCCTAAGAGACCATTGTAGTAGTCTTTCACTGAACAATCTCCAATGTATAAGCCTCCCTCTTGAATCAGGGGACCCAGCTCGGGACGCAGAATCGAAGATGCAGTCTCACCAGTGCCAAGTAGAGAGAGTATCATACTTCCCTCATTCTAATGGCCACTTTCCATTTAATGTAGATAACTATACAGTTTGCCTCTCATGCAGTGAGAAAGCATGATGAGTCATATTCAACCTAGATACACCTCCACCCCATAACCCCCGGATGCTTTCCATCAGGACTGCTATGCAATTTTTCAGTCTGTACTCATGCACAGGATTACCCCACTTCAAATGCAGACATTTGGATTTCATCCAAAGCTAATGACAAAGCTGGCAATAAGTCTGAATTTTCTGAGGGCCAGCACAGTATTATTGCCACACTCAGCAAGTAGCACAGCAGTCTCAACCACAGCTGCTATTATTGGAGGTCTGAAGTAATAAATATTTCCCTTTCCACTTTCTCTTTAGCACCACTTCACTCAATTTCTAATACTTTGTGACCTTCACATGTACTTATACATGATATATTTAAACTCAGAAGATGCTTTTGACATCTGGCTTTGTTACAAATGCGTTCACATTTGCATTCACATGATGAGAGTGGAATTTGTCTGCTAAACAGTATGTAGGCTCACCAGTTCAGTGTTGCTGTGAATTTCAGTATCAACAAGAACTTGCACTGAGACTCATATTCAAACTGAAGGACTGAGTATCTTTGTGCACACAGACATCTGTATGTGTGAACAAACTGGTTTGAGTATGTTAAAAGATGCTACAAGGAATACTTCTAACTACAGCTGATTAAAAAAAAAGTCCTGTATGACAAACCATTTTCCCTTTGGAATAAAGCAGATTAGAGCAAATGGTGTGTGTGTTTTCAAAGTAGTTTCCTCAATCACATATAGAACATAAAAGGAGTGAAGACACCAACCATCTGGCAGGTTCTCAAAGGAGTTCAGGACCAAAACATTCAACCTCATGCTGGAAACTATAAGACCGGAAGGTTTTCCTAGTATCTGTAAAACATCAGCACCACGTTCAAGGATGAGCAGTCAGGTATCATCTGTGTTGACAAAGAGATGGGGGAGGACAAGAATAGGTGCCAGAGTAAGTCATGCAGTATCTGAAGCAGAAGAGGGAAGGATATATTAAATCTATGCCTGCCAGTTTTGCTGGTTGCCGAGTGCTTCTGAAAATCTGATGCCTCATTTAGCTGACTAAAGAGTGATTGAGCTGTACCAGAAATACAAACCCAGCTGTCAGAGAAAACTGGAAAATATGTTCTGGAGTAGTTTTGTAAAATCTAATTCTTTTTCTCTATATAGAACACTAGTTTATTTTAAAATATTAAATTAGACTAAGTTTAGTTGTGTATATCACCTGAAAATAGAAAAGACACACTAAAACTATGCAGGTTAGTCCAAATGCATGCTGACTAAAAATTCATGCACCCACTAACCACCAGATACTCACACCATAGCAGAGAAAAACATTGTGACAAAGATTGCAGAGACATTAAGTTTTTATCTCAGATTATTTTTCACTTATTCCTCCACCTAGAAATTGAAGTACTTGATGAGAAAGTCATCCATAGCCCAAGACTTTGAGGGTAGCTTTGAAATATTCAGCAATAACTGTACGGGTTTTCATGTTTGAAGGGTTTTAAGACCCTTGAGAGCTCTGTGAATGTCCCAAAGAAAAGTGGAGATAGCCTGCTTCCATTTCTGTCATTATTTGAGCCTCGACCCTCACGCCTAGAAGGTGTGAAATTAAATTCTACTATTTAAACAAAGGAGATGTGGATGATTATTGAAAAAATTAGCAGTGGTGTGGAGCTAATGAAAGAACTTGAAATGCTAAAATATATGTGAGCTAAAAGGAATAGGGGGAAATCAGAAGCTTATGAAAAACTGAATGATCAAATGGCTCTGCAAAGTATCTCGCAGAGATCCAGTCTCAAGCTGTATGGCATGTATGTCTATAACATACTCTCATATTCTGAAACCATTTCAAATGGTACCCTTGTACCCTACATGGCATACTGTCATTGTCACTTGACATTTCAGCACACCACACACCTTCTGCTTCCCCAGGTTTCTTACTTTCATGTGATTTATTACAAATTCCTGAATCTATTGCATACCTACCGATCTGTGTCTGAGCAAGAATTTGTGAGGGTCATTCAAGTAAAAGGGAGAAATTTGCTTATTTAATTTTGTTGGCCCCACCTCCTCATCCTCATGGGGCAGGAGAATAATTTTGCTCTCTACTCTCTAATTGACGTACTCTATTTTCATTTCCCCACCCCCAGGAATATTTCTGCCTCCTGTGTGCCCAGGGACCTCCTGTTTTTTGGCAGTACTTCATGGTATGTCAGTATTCCAGAGGTCAGCTGAGGATAAACTCTAATTGAAAGATATTAAAATAGGCTGCAAGGGACAAAAATTCAAAACCCCAGATCTATCATAATCTGTTACTGATGAAGCATCTGAGCTGGCTATGTCCTTAAAATATGCATCAGAAGTAATTTTTCAAACCTCTTCTTCAGGTCTCCATTGGCACCCCCAGAGGAAATAATTTCAAACTGTTCAGAGAGCAGCAATCCTGTTCTGGTCCTCGAAATCCTTCGAGCAACACACACCCACACACCGGCATTATTTTGTCACCTCCTCCATATAAAAACAAAACAGAAACGTGAGAACAGTGGGCTGGAGATAGAGCTGTGGAAAGTGAAGTTGGAAGGATTAATTATGTAATACGCCCCCTCTCCCGCCCTTACCCACAGCAACACGAGTGAGGTAAACCCAATCCTCCCAGCTGACAACTCAGAACTAAAAAATGCCCGGAGGAGTGAGAGCAAAATAAACGTGTGGGGAAGGTGGTGATGCACTCCTACAGAGGAAGATGTCATTAGGAAAAGGCTAAAAACAAGTTCAAATCACCTTTAGCCTCTTCCCTTCCCGCCCCACAAGACCTCTCCCTCCGCCTCTTCCCCCCTCCTCCCCCTGCTCCTCCTCCCCCCTTTTCAGCAGGAGCTGCAGCGGGATCGGGACTATATTTCTACAGTCCACGGCTATCTGACGGAGTGTGGATCCTCCTGAAAAACTTCAAGTAAAACAGGAGCTGGGAGCACACACACGAGAAGATATATTAAGAAAGCAGGTTTGCTACTTAACTCAGAGGAAAGAAGCTGGAGTAGACTTCTTCGGTTGCTCTCTAAGAGCCTTGCCGAGAGTCCTTGCAAAGAAAAGTGTTGCTGATTCAAAAGAAGAGGAGGGATGGGGAAGAAAAAAAAAATCGTGCATGTCTGTGTGAGAGGGAGACAACGTGTGTGTGTACGTGTGAATGCGTGCTTGTGTGTGAGAGGGTGTAGGCGACGGATGGGGGGAGCTTGAAATAATATTTTTTTTTCTACCAAAGACACGTGAGTGCGATTCCCAGCGAAGGGCACCAAGCTCTGCCCAGCAGCAGAAGGGGTAGGGAGAGGGAAGGGGAGAAGAGAGGGAAGGGAAGAGGAGAGAGAAAGGGAGAGGGAACGGGAGAGGGGGGCAGGAGGGAGGGAGAAGGAGGAGGAGAAGGGATTTCTATTTCAGAAGACATTCATAGAAAGAGGGTGGCAAATTCTGTGACCATCTTTAAAGGAAGTGTCTTGGGACATAGAAAGAAAGAAGCCCAAAGAAGGAAAATAAAGGGCTATGATTTCCTTGTCCTGTTGCTTTGTCTCTGGCTCCCTCTGCCTCTGGAAGAGTAGCCACAGGACACAAAGATGCCCAGCTGGTCACTGCACGCCCAAGTTCAGTTTAGCTGGTGCTTCTCTCCTGTTTAGCCTGACTGCTTTCACTGAAGGGGAGGACTCATAGCCCGACAGCCTTATAGTGTAACCTGAAGAGTGTGTGCCGCCTCTCTCTGCCCACCCCAAGAACTCGCTGGAGGTGGAGGAGAGGGGAGAAAGAGGAGGACTTGAAAGTGCCCGAGGAGCTCCCGATGCTAAGAGGAGACAAATATTCCCGTGGACGACGCAGAAGGGACAAAGCTGACTGATTTATTGCTGTTTTCCATATTTTTTTTTCTCCCTGTCCTTTGGCGCACACCAGTGTTTGGAGATCTTTGAAAACACAAACCTAAACACCAGCCCCGAAGCCCCAACCCCTTGGCTAGCTCTTATGGGAATGAAACACTCCTCCCGCTGCCTGCTCCTAAGGAGGAAAATGGCGGAGAACGCTGCCGACAGCACCGAGGTAAGGATGCGAGCCGGAGCCCGGCGCCCGCGCTCCCCCAGACCCGAGCACTGATCCCTAAGCAGAAGCAGCAGTAAGTGCAGAAGAACTTTCCCAGCCCCTCCGTCCAGCTCCTGCCTGCCTTGCTGCTATAGTTTCCTGCATTTTCCCCCCCCTCTCCCCCCACATACTTCCCCCCGTTCCCCTCGTTCCCTGTAGACAGAGAAGTTTGCACCCCGCAGAGCGCTCCCGGCGCTCGGGCTGCTCGGGGCCGCCGCTCCACGGCTGGACCCCAGGGAAGTTGGGTGGCCGGACGGAGAGGAGGCTCTGCGGGGTTGAGGGGTCTGGGGAAGGCAGCGGGGGGTGTGAGCGGCGGTAATTCGGTGTCTGAGGAGGCCGAAAGGGACAGACTGTCTCTTGCGGCAGCACCTTGGCCAGCTCCCGGTGCTTTCCGCCGGCAGCCTTGGCTAGGATTGTCTAGGGGGTCTTTAGCAGCATTCGTCTCTGCAGCATCCTATATTACCAAGCGGAGCTGCCCAGGGCGGGGGGTGTCCGGCTGGCCTGGGCATTGCCGAAAATAGCTTTACATTGCCTTCAGGCCGGGAGGGTACCCTGCGAGGTCTCAGGTTTTTCTGCAAGAAATCTACTCCCCCCCGCCCCCCCGCCTGTTACCTTCTGTTTCCTCAACATTGGGGTTGAGCAGCCCTTGTTTACTTGTCTAGGGCTATCTTGACCTCACTGAGACTTCTCAAGGGATACAGCAGTGTGTGAAGCCTCAGGTCTGGAAAAGCAGAAGGATGCAGGATGCAGTCCCAGCATCTCTGGGAGCGTGTGAGAAGGAGACAGGCGAAAGTGTGAGCGTGTGCCAAACTCCCTGTTTCTATTAATAAACTGTGCCTAGCACTCTGACTGAACACTTAACACATGGTTAAGCGAGATGCAGCACAGCCATGCACAGACACAAAGGACATTGCACCCCAGCCAACTTTACAACGTTGCCCTTACACACACGGGTGGCATTGAATCTTCTCCCAAGTTGCCCTGCAGGGGTAATAAAGAGCAAAAGCATCACTTCAGTGTGAGTGAACACATAACTATTCCATCCTTTATTATTTCAACATCTCTGCCAAATGTCTTTTCCTTTCAGTTAGTCCTCCCAGTAGGTGTCTTGCTCACTCATGAATTCCACATTTCTCTTTGCAATAATGTTCTCTCTGCTTGACCTTCATAAATATACCTCCTTTGCCATGCCAGGTGAAGAGCCAAATTTTCTTAAATGAATATGATGTAAGCACTTAGTCAACGAACATGCCTGTTACTGTGCTACAACCCCATGGAGTACTGTTTGCAGAAGAGGCATCTATAAATAGCAAGAAGTCTGGCTGCACATCTGTAAACTGTCATAGTCCTGACAGCACATATTGCGTTATAGGTCCCAGGATCCCAGGACAGGATTGCAATGAGAAACGTACAAGCATAGACAGTTCCTTTCAAAGCCATTTTTTTCAATGGAAATCGGTTTTAGACAGGGAAGATAGGTGAGAAGAGCTCTTTAAACATTCCTCTTCTATGTCAGTTCACTCTTAGCACATTTTTGTTGTTTAATCATGTTTGTCTTTCTGTTTGTGCAATGCTGCACACACTGCAATGTTATTTTATGGAGAAGGATTTTTTAAACGATGACAGATTCATTTCAATGATGCATACAAGTTAGAAGAATATTAAAATGCTGTGCTTCGTCTCCTTGGAGTACCCATCAGTGACAGATTTGTGAAGTGAGAGTGAAAATATTGCAGATTAGGCATATCCTGCTGCCCTTCTACCTTAAGAAAACCAAAAGGGATACATTTGTAACACATGCCTAGATATTTTCTATTTTAACAATTTTCATATTTCTGATATATACTGAGAGAAGCAGTTTGCATATGTGCAGATGTAGAAGTGCACCAACCAAAATATGCCAAGACCTTTGAAGCTCTTTCATTTGTCAAGCATCTATATTTAGCAAAGTCATATGATACTAGTTTGACCTTCAAACCTGTATTTCTCTAACTTTCTCTTGAAGTTAGCAAATATTCTGTGACAGAAGGAATGCAGCACAAAATATCTCACTTTTGGAGTTACTGCAGTGTGAGAGAAAATTCAGAATTGGTATAAATTTGTTTCATTTGAAACCAATGGGGTACCAGTAATACTCATTATTTGATACTAAATTTCTGAAGAACGTTGATGTCATGGTGATAGGCATGATGTAAAAGATATCGTCCATAATGAGAGATGAAGAATTAAAACATTTAAGAAATGGTCAAAATGCCCCACTTCCAAATCATTCCAAAGACCTTCCAGTTCTTACTCAGATTGATTTGACCTAATTACTTATGTTACAGCTTCATAGTACATTTTTTATATTTGTGGTTTGGTACTTTTTTCTTTTAAATCTAACACAACTAAGAGCATGAATGTAAGCTTTGGTCAAATATGGCAATTATTCTCTTTCAGTAGCAGGGCAATTTAAAACAATATATTAAGTCAAAGAACATGGACATTACGTGAGAAACTTTTTATTCCCTTAACTACCCTTTGATGACCACAGTTCTAGGTCTTTAGCTTAAAGAGCTTAAAGAAATGATGACAACAAATACAAACAAGGGAAAACCAAAGCTACAGTAAGACAGTACTCACTGTTTCCTCAAGCAAGAAGACAAGAGAGTAGCATTACCACTCACCAGCATTACTTCCAAGTCAAGGAAGACACATCATGTTATCAGGAAACTTAGAGAAAGGTGCTCCCATGGTACAGATAGTTACATTACCAGTATTCCTGTAGCCTTACATCTTGGTCAAGTGAGTGGAAGGTCTTGGATCAGGCCCTGAATAGTTTTGTAATTTTATTGTACAGATAACAGCCTGATATCAGTCCATCTGTCAGGGTTTAAGTGTAACTAGTGGGTTTTTTGTATGTGTTTATAGTAGCCCGAGTGGTTTGTATAAAAATAAAAGTCAAGCAGAATAAACCCTTGACTCACTGAAGAGGTTACAGGGTCCCATTAATAGGAAACTTGCTAAAATAGCTTCAGATCCTTGTTTGAAGTGTGCAAGAAATGCCCTAGTCCATCCCATGAATTTTAAGAGAAATTCCATTGGAGCAAAAATTGTAGAATCTCTCCTCAAGATATAATAGTGAACCTCTGTATCTTTTGTCATGAAAGGACACTTTGTCTAAATAAAACAGGACTGTTTGCATAAATAACAGATGCAAAATTGAGTTCTCTGCAAATAATTAAAGACACTGACAGAAAACAAAGTAAAAGAGAAACAGTACTTTGTAGAACATATGCATGAAAATTCTGCAAAATTCATGACCTGCTGTAGATTTTGTTTTCTGGGTGTTTTTATTTTAAATGTATTAAATGAAAGCCTCATTAATAGTAGGCCTGATATCAATGATGGGAAAAAAATTGAAAGAAGTGTGTTTTCGCAAGTGTGCCTGAATGTAACTTATGAACCTGTGCCATGTGAAAGGAATAGAATCATAGAATCATGGGCAGAGGCATCTTCAACTAGATTAAGTTGCTCAGAGCCCCGTCCAACCTGATCTTGAATGTTTGCAGGGATGAGACATCAACCACCTCTCTGGGCAACCTGTGCCAGTGTTTCACCATTCTCGTTGTAAATAATTTCTCAGTTATGCCTCGTTTAGATATAAATGAAGTCTAAATCTATCTTCTTTTAATTTAAAACCGTTATGCTTTGTTCTATAGTAACAGGCCCTGCTGAAGTGTTTGTTCCCATCTTTCTTACAGGCCTCCTTTAAGTACTGAAAGGGTGCAGTGAGCACAAAATGCTCAATAGCACAAAGTGCCAGGGTTTATGTGCACATCCAGAAGACATAAACGTGTAAGAGGCTAGTTGCTGACTGAAACAATTCTAGAACTTGAAACTGGTCTGGATTTGTACAACGTACTTGCACAGTAACTTCATAAAAAGCAATATCTGTGCTGAAGACTTTGCAGTGTCTGTAGAGAGAAATGATTCTTGTATCATTGCTAAGAATGGAGAGATTAGTTAATTTATTTGTGGTAACAAAATAGACTCCTCACTGAATGTCCTATTATAGAAACGCTGGGCTTTGGTTAGACTTGGGGTAACATGCTTAACAGATGTGCTTCCTCCTCCAGATGAACCGGTTTGGTATCATGCAGTCCAGGTCAGTGAAAGTAACTAACTGCTCAGTTATCAGAAGAGGGGAGTTCACAGTGTCCTATCTACATGAAATCCCACCATACCACTACTGGAGTGGGGAGGGGGGGAGAAAGAGGTTGTAAAGTCTGTTGAAATCATGAGCTTCTATTTGTGATTCATGAGTAGGAAGAGGGCGTTCTCCTTAACAAGTTACCGATGGACAAATTAACAGAAGCAGAGCAGGCATGTACCTGACAGAGAACAGTGGACTGAATTTATTCAGTAAACCTAAGCTTTGCTCCTGGCTATTACACTGTATGCTTTTGGAGATATAATTTAATCCCTCTGATCTTTCCCATTTGTACTGTTGAATTCTGTGATTTATTAGTGAAAGGTGTTGTAGAAAATTTTTATTTTGTGTTATTAAATTGCCATATTTGAATGAACATTAATGAGTGGGTGATGTTTATCCAAAAGAGAAATAGCACTGCTATGTGGTGTACTTCTTAGACTAACAGAAGTTATGAAAGATCTGGCATGATGTCAGATAGCCAGCTGAAGAAGCAGCTTTTGACATAAATTTCAGTCTTACTGAGTGGTGTGCCACAAGCCTGTGTCACGTAACTTTGAACAGGAAAACTTGTGGTAGCTGGTGTGTGCAAGTAATACAGGTGAGCTACAGAGACCAGACCACTGGGTCATGATCCAGATGTTTTGCAATGCTGACAAGGCAGTCAGAAAGCTGACCCATGATGTCAGAGAGAAATCTTTCGCTGTGGGTGTAGCCAGATTCCCAAGGGCTATAGAGGCAGCTCTGAGTTAAAGCAGGGAATATTCCACTTCAACACATTTTGATCCTTTACAATGCTCCTACTAGAACTATATAAACCATGCTTTTAGGCTAGTAACAAGGCAGTTCTAACATAGTCATAGGGGTTTTTTTGGGTTTCTAGACAATTTAGGAGTGGAGGAGTAGAAATATGTCTCTGAGCTATCTTCTACAACTTCAGCTGTGTAGAACATTAATTTAGCTCAGCTGAACACATAGTTGAATGCATGCCATTCCTTTCTCAAAGTTAATACTAAAAGCTCAAGACATTGACCATAATATTTTGGCCCCATTGAAAAAATAAATTTTGGTTGGCATTAATAATATAAATAGGATGAAGAAACATTTATGCTTAAGTAATGAACAACAGCAACCATTCAAAGCAGAGTTTCAAGATAGAAATATCTTAGCATGGATCATCCTGTGCCAGCATAGGTTTGTTTTAGAGAACAGCATTTTAGTGTCAAGAAGAGTGGTATTTTTTAGAAAGGGTATGGTTCATCTTCGTGACATCATAGGCCAGATCATATTGCATCATCGTGCCAGTACTAAAAGAGAGATTCCATGCTAGTGAGCGGGCTTATAATGGCTCTTTCTTTCCTAGCTTCAGTCTGTGAAAAGCACCAAACACTTCAAAGAAGAGAGCAAGAAATTCTGTAGGTTTGTCACCTTTGTCATTGTTCTACATCCATCCCAGAAATGAGCTTAGCAATAGCTCACATGCCTTCCAGCGCTTCACCCTCAGCTTGATAGTGAAAGATGAAGGCTTGTACAAGCCTACTGGTACAGGCAGAGCAGAGAAATACATGGAGGTAAAAAAGCATTGAGCTTATTCTTTTCATAAGGTTTTGCTTTGGCCTTTCTGAGTTTGCCATGAAGTTCAGTCCATTGACAGATGAGGTAATGAACAGCTGAAGTGGATAAGTGATGAAACTCGTTGCTCCTACCTCTGATTCCAAAGAGAATCCTGCTACCTGCTGTCCTGTTCACTAGCTTTAATGCAATCTTTATTTTGATCTAGAGTTTTAGATAAAATGGGATTGTCTTTTCCATAATTTTCTTTCTTTGGGAATAACCTCTAAATAACAGAAACAAGAAGCACTCATCTGAAGGAAGCAAAAAGGAGATTACCCACTAACCACTCCAGAATGGAGCAATTGCCTACCTGGCTCTTTCCCATGTTCTTGAACAGGTACTAGTTGGCTTCGTGGAGTCTCTTGGCATGCTATTGCTTTCAGACTCTGGAATGGGAGCTTAGTCACTTTGCAGTGACTATGAGAGGATGGGCATCATTTCACCCTTAGTATTTCAGTTTTAAACTGCAATTAAACTTGTGGAGGGGCAGGTGCCGATCTCTTTACACTTGTGACCTCGTAACGGCATGAAGCTGACTCAGGAGAGGTTTAGGTTGGACACAAGGAAAAGGTTTTTTACCCAGAGGGTGGTTGAGCACTGGATGAGGCTCCCCAGGGAAGTGGTCACAGCACCAACCCTGTCTGAGTTCAAGAAGCATTTGGACAGCACTCTCAGGCACATGGTGTGATTCTTGGGGTGTCCTGCACAGAATCAGGAGTTGATGATCCCTTTCTAACTCAGTATATGCTATGATTCTATGATTTAAGAGGTATAGATTTATTTCTTAGGAGCTAGGTTTGTCAGGTCTCAGTTTTGAAAGTCAAAAAATCAAAAATTTTGAAAGATATGTTTTTTCCGTGATCTAAATAACTATAAAAATAGTTTGACATTATTGAAATAGTCAATTGAAATTAAATAGTTTAAAAACTCAATTTGAAAATCTGGATTAGAAAATCTATTTATCTTCATTTTATTGCATCAACAATTTGGAGACTTATAGACCAGAATTGGAAATAAGGTAGACTCACTTTAAGTTTGCTTTTCTGAAAACTCTAGTAAGTGCAGAAATTAGAGATAATTTTGCTTTGTATTTTGAGCTTGAAATGCTAGGCGATCATAAATAAAATCTCAATGTGTTTGCTTTCCAAAATGAAGAGAATATTTCAGTAACAAGACCTTTGCAAGGGTATTATGTTGGGAACAAAATGTTTAGTTAAAATTTTTGACAGAGACAGAATAAAGAAGGTGAAGAAAATAATATTCTCCCTCACTTAAAATATCCTGCCCTGCAGTTAAGACATGCGCTTGGAAGTTTGTGTGTATTGAGGACTGCATTGTACCTGGGACTTTTTAAAAAGTCCCTCTCTTGTAACAGTATGATGAAAGTAAACATATACTGATTGGGAAACAGTAATATGTAGTGGTCTCCAAGGACTAGTATTGAAGCATTCTCTCAGTGGCCACAATGCACACTTGGGTTCATGTGTGGCTTTGCAGTTCTCCTGTCCTTCTTGTCCTTTTTTGGCCATACAGTTTACGTTTCCAATAGGAGAGCTCAAACCCAGACTGAGAGCCCAGAATAACATGTGACCAAACCAGGGCCTTCCAGCAACAATCCACCAATTTATTTCTGTCGTGGACCTTCTCATTTAGAAAGGAAGAAAGGCGATGTTAGCATCTATTTCAGTTTCTAGTTACATCCTTGTACTATTTATCAATCCATTGTGAAACTTGACCCCAGCTTGGGATAAAGACTAGCTGCCGATTTTCTTCTCCTCAGTCACAAACAGGGAAGTAATTACCCTTCCTGTAACACATTCTGAACTATTTCTGTTTGAGAACCACATACGTCATGATGTGCCCTATCTTAGACATGAGCCTGTCTGAAGCACAGGATACGTACTTCCTTTTTTTTTTACTCTGAGTTACATTAAGATATATCAGGAATAACACCGCTGAGTCCTATATAAATAGGGATCACAATGGCATGCAGAAACACAGACGTGTTGATTAGAAAGAACTGCTATAGAACATCTCATGCAACCTCATACGCAGTGTAGAATAGTCACCAGCATGTTAGCCATCGCTGTTTCTAGCCAAGTCTTGAAAATAACAAGCACAAAGATTCCACTGCCTCTCTAGGTAACCTATTCCAGTGCTGCACAGACCTCTCAGTGAAAAAGTTTTTCTTGTTGTCCTATCTGAACCTCCAAAACAGCAGGTTGTGACCTTTGCACCTTGTTATATCATCTGCCGTTATTGAGAAGAGTTTGCTCCCCTTGTCTTTGTAACTACCTTTCAAGTAGTTGCAGGCTACTATTAGTTTGTCTCTTAGTCTACTCTTTCACAAATCAAACAAGTTCAGCACATAGTAATTTCTTCTTACAGATCGTATTCTCAGGCCCATGACCATTGCATGATATAGTTAATCAATTATTAATCTCGCAAATAACAGATTCACAATACTGTGAGAGAGGCTGACAACAAAAGCTTTTCCCCCACTGTTACACCTTTGCACACACATCTGAAACCCACCTCAATCACCATTCAAATAAGTAGAGCCTGAAAAACATGCAACATTCCTCACTAATCTCCATGTCAGGATTTTGAGCAGCACCTCAGCTCCACCTCACCACAGCTCCACGTCAGGCACGCACTCTGGCTCTCACCTCACCTCACCTCACAGTCACATTGTCATTGCTGAACCTGAAATATTACTGAGAAGATCACTTTCCTAGCTTGCTCTTTCAACTACATTATCTTTCTATTTATATCTGAATTGCTGAATCTTTATATTCTATTAAATCAAAAAGCTGATTGTAATTTTCAAGGCGGTTTGAAGCATATGTCCTGCTACCTATCTGAATCTCTTATTCAGTACCAAGAGATGAATTCAAGCCTCCAGTGCCAAACTCCATCTCACGTTTCTTAGATTTTTTTAATAATACTAGTATCATGGACAGCGTGTATGCTGTTTTAATGGAGGTTAGCCTAAAAATTGTGAAATTAGGCTAATGGGTTTATATTTCTGTTTTCTCCATATATGACAATGAATCTCTGTCCTGCTTTTCTAAGAGATTTTTTTTTAAGTAGATAAACTTGATGGAAGACAAATATAGATAAGGATCTAAGTAAAGAAATTGCTTTCACCTATTGTGAGATTTTCATGAAAATGTGAAACTATTCTCGTAGCCTCAGTACCATTATTTTATTGAAGAAAAAAAATCTCTGTGCCATCCTTCTATCTTTTAGATCTGTTCCTTTCTCAACAAAAAAAGATATTGCTCCTTAGTGCTCATAAAATATGTCTTTGTTGCCTTGTAAAAGGGAAGACAAAAGTATTTATGTTTGCAAGACCTATTTCCACCAGGTAAAACTGAGTATTCTAACCGTGCCTACTGGAAACAAAGGCATTCTAAGCTCAGGACAGGTTTACCCTCATGTAAATGCAACAGTTTCAGCAGAATTATTTGCAATTTATATAGATTCAAAACCAGCTCACATCTATATATAAAATTGTATATAGAACAA
Organism: Lepidothrix coronata; assembly: GCF_001604755.1. Lineage (NCBI taxonomy): Eukaryota > Metazoa > Chordata > Aves > Passeriformes > Pipridae > Lepidothrix > Lepidothrix coronata. The sequence continues at coordinate 1,964,238 of NW_016690354.1, read as the reverse complement.
TGAATCACCAATGGTTTTGCTCAAGAATAGAATTTTCATCATACTGTTTTGTGTCTGTATAAAAATGTTAGGAGCGTACTTTCGTGTATCCCTTTCTTAACTGTATTTAAAAGATGGGTCTAAAATAGCAAAAGCTTATTCGATTATTAACACAAAGCTAAAAAGGTATGATTTATATCAACATGACTATCAGCAACTGCTTTTGAAATACACTATGTATTCAACAGGTGTGTTTTAGAACCCATTGTAGTTAACATAGCTCACTGAAGATTTTTGAACACTTCAGTAAATGTTTGATTAATAATGCAAGAAATGCTGAACACACTGGTTTGCTCATGTGTGTCAGTAGCACTCAGCATGGTTATTTATTGTAGAATCAAGTTCCATGCCAGCAGGGTATTTAAAAACCTTCCTTATCTACCTAACCTTCCTATATAATATGGAGCAGGTGTAATTCCACTGAACTAGTGGTACTACCTCTGTTCTGAATGATAGGTACATATCCATTTTCTTAAATAACTGTTGCAAACACATTTAAGTCAAGTGAGGCATTTGCAGCCCTCTTCAGAACAAATATTCCAAGCCTGGAATTGACAGGTTATTAATCTCAGTCTTTTCCAATGACATTTCTCATACTAGGTGAAACAAAACCAAATAATATTTAATGGCCAAATATGAGCAAGTATACTTCATTCCCTCAGTTTAGGAAGGATATTGAGGTGCTGGAGCAGGTCCAGAGAAGAGCAACAAGGCTGGTGAAGGGACTCGAGCACAAGTCCTATGAGGAGAGGCTGAGGGAACTGGGGTTGTTTAGCCCAGAGAAGAGGAGACTCAGGGGAGACCTCATCACTCTCTACAACTCCCTGAAAGGAGGTCATAGCCAGGTGGGGGTTGGTCTCTTTTCCCAGGCAACTATCAGCAAGACAAGAGGGCATGGTCTCAAGTTGTGCCTGGGAAGGTTTAGGTTAGATATTAGGAAGAATTTCTTTACAGAGAGGGTGATCAGACATTGGAATGGGCTGCCCAGGGAAGTGGTGGATTCTCTGTCCCTGGAGGTTTTTAAGATGAGACTGGATGTGGCACTGAGTGCCATGGCCTAGTAATAACGGTGGTGTTGGATCAAGGGTTGGACTTGATGATCTTGGAGGTCCCTTCCAACCCAGCTGATTCTATGATTCTATGATTAGGCTAAATTTACAGAGCGGTTAAGAACATACGTGTTGGCCTTGCTATAAATGAAGACTAGTCTCAAAGTATACATGATTACCTTTACAATCTGAAGAAAGATTAATATTTCTTTCTCTATTACTAAACAAACTGTCGTGGTTTAACACCAGTTGGCAAACAAGTACCACACAGCTGCTCCTTCACTGCTCTAACTCACTGGGGGAATAGGGATGAGAATCAGGAGGAAAAAAAAAATAAAACTCATAGGCTGAAATAAGAAGAGTTTAATAATAGAAAGTATAATATAATAATAACAACTACTGATACTATTACTAATAATACGTATTTTAATGAAATGGAGAGAGAGTGAGAAAAAGAAGTGATGCACAATATAGTTTCTTGTCACCCACTGACTGATGCCCAGCCCATCCCTGAGCAGCGATCAGCAGCTCCCATTCATCTCACTCCGGTTTATATATTGAGCATGATGTTCAATGGAGTATCCCCTTGGCCAGTTTGGGTCAGCTATCCTTTGGGTTATGCTCCCTCCCAGCTTCTTGTGCACCTCCTCTCTGGCAGAGCATGAGGCACTGAAGAGTCCTCACCTTAGAGTAAGCACTGCTCAGCAACAACCAAAACATCACTGTGTTTTTAACAGTATTCTCATACGGAATCCAAAACACAGCACTGTACAAGCTACTAGGAGGATAATGAGCTCTGTCCCAGATGGAACTAGGAGGCAGACTTATGAGAAGCTTTCTTTTACTGGAATTTTTAAACTTGATATTTAAGTTTAATTAACTGTTTCAATGCAGTTACAAAATACCATCACCATTAAAAAAAATGTTAATATCCAGTGTAGTTCCAGAGTCTGATAATTAATGAATTACCAAAAGATATTCAGTTACACTATTTCAAATCAAGAAAGATACTCTGCTCCTCATCTTAGAACTAAAATGCAAATGCGATATACAACCTTAGTTCTGAGTGAGCAGGACTATGCTATGTAAGAATTCAATAATTGCCTTACCATTGTGATAATTTTTCATTTCAGCCACACAGTTCCTTAAACACCCATTAGTATGCTTACTTACAAAATCCTTGAATATTATGTACAGTTTTGGTCACCACAACATAGGAAAGACATTAAGCTGTTAGAGAGTGTCCAAAGGAGGGCAATGAAGATGGTGAAGGGCATTGAGGGGAAGCTGTATGAAGAGTGGCTGAGGTCACTTGGTCTGTTCAGCCTGGAGAAGAGGAGACTGAGGGAACACCTCATTGCAGTCTACAACTTCCTTGTAAGGGGAAGAGGAGGGGCAGGCACTGATCTCTTCTTTGTGGTGACCAGAGACAGGACCCAAGGTAATGGCCTGAAGTTGTGTTAGGGGAGAGTTAGGTTAGATATTAAGAAAAGGTTTTTCACCCAGAGGGTGTTTGGGCAGTGGAACAGGCTCCCTAGGGAAGTGGTCACAGCACCAAGCCCGACAGAGTTCGAGAATCATTTGGACAACACTTTCAGGCACATGGTGTGACTCTTGGGGATGGTCCTGTGCAGGGTCAGCAGTAGGACTAGATGATCCTTGTGGGTCCCTTCCAACTTGGCATATTCTATGATTCTGGAAATTACCTACCAGGTGTATGTGTGTGCATACATATACCTATACACACAATGTTTTATATTTACACAAAATTTGAATTGCATATTATGCTGTAACATTCATTTCTTTGCGCACACATGTGCACCCATGTTGTCAGTGTTAATAAAACTATGTCACAGAAGACACTATTGTGCCTATGTGGGCTCATACATGGTAGAATGAAAAAATCCTGGTTAAAGTCTTATACCACATCAGATTTATATATATATATAAATAACATATATATATATAAACATATATATATATATGTTGACAGAGAAACTCTGTATTTAAAAAGGCAGTTTCATGGAAAAGTCCTAGCTTTAAATTCCTTTACCTCCTTTATATTCACTGTGCTCCTCGGTATGGGTATTCTGACAAAACTCAGTTTAGTTGTGGAGAATCACAGGAGGATAAACCCTTCCATTTCAAGTTGAAATAACAAACTCATATTTTAGATACAGCACTAACAGAGCTCTAAAATATGTTTAAATTCAACTAACTTGGTGAGCAGTTAGGAATAGAGGCTCCCAATTCAGAAAGGGAGCATTTAAAAATATTTGTCTGTTTCAGTTTAGATCACTTCCAAGCATTCATACCTTTGATTCAGCAAATAAATACAATTGGTTTTGTTTTTTTAAATTCTCTAACACCTACACGTCTCAGAGGCCAGAAAGTTCCCCACAGGATACTCCACTTGCCAGCTTGGTGTTTGTTGCAAATATGCAGCACTCCCACACTTGTCCCTTATGTGCTTCATGTTCACAAGTCTCCCCGGGTATAGCAGCACAGACCCCCTGCCTAGGGAACCCTAACCTGGACCCCAGGCCTCCCAAGTCATTGGCTATTCCAGCTTAAAATTTGATGATGATTATGCACGTGCATGGATGGAACTTCGAGGTAACTGGTCCAGTAGAAGGTGTCCCTGCCCATGGCAGAGAAGGTGAAACAAGATGATCTTTAGGGTCCTTCTAGACCATACCATTCTGTGATTGTATGATGGATACAGGCTCAGTTCAGTGGTGCCCAATGAGAGGATCACAGGCAACAGGTACAAACTGAAACACAGGAGATTCCTTCTGAACACCAGGAAATGCTGTCTTACTGAAGGATGACAGTACTGGCACAGATTGTCCTGGGAGATTGTGGAGATCCTGGGAGATAATCAAAAGCCATCTGGGCAAAGACGTAGGCAACTTGCCTGAGGTAGTCCTGCTTGAACAGGGAGGTTGGACCAGATGACCTCCAGAGGTCCCTTCCAGCCTCAACGGGTATGTGATTCTGTGAAATCAAACACAAGATATAAATAAAATTGAAGAGCTTAGAGTTTTATGTATCTATTTAATATATCACATTCATCTTCTTTCCTTGGTTGATATTTTAAAAATCTGGTAAATCTGTAACAAAGGAACACAGTCCCTGGTTTTCCTCAAACATTTAAACCTGTGAAATGCTGATTATGTTCACATCTCTATCGACTCTGAGGTTTTTTACACCTGATGAACTGACCCCTAAATAAAATAAAAAGGACCAATGATTTATTACAGTTGCTGGATTGTACAGTCAGTACAATCCAGAACAAAGGAAGTTATGTCAATTAATTACTTAAGGTACTAGTCAACAATTCTATATTTAGCTTTTATTACTTTGCATTATTTTAAGTTTTTTAACTTCTGGATATGACTTCACTGACACAAATTTAAAAACCAAAATCCTGCTTTATCATTTGTTTTTAGTGAGAAATCCTAAGTTACATAAAGATAGTATTATTTATTGGGACCTTTTTAAGGAGATAGGGGAGATGCTGTTGTCAGTTTCTGTTTTTCTTCCTTCAATTTTTAATCATTTAGATCTTTCTCCATGGTACAGTCTCCAAAGCAAACCCTATTGTTTGTAATACACAATTTGTGTTCTGCTGGTGGCAGAACATTGCATTCCTCTGACTTGCATCATGCTTCAGTGTTCTGCTGAAAATTATTATATTGTCACCAAAAGGAGAAAAATAAGCCCTTTTTTATGTATTGCTGAAAGGTTTTACCTCCAGTAACTCTGTGGCTATAAAAGAACCATTTTTACAAGCCTTTTGCAATGCTTAAGTTCCTGAAAAGGTTCAAGAGTTGAAATTCAAATCACTCTTTTGGAATCTTCTTGATTACAGTAATTTGATTTCCGTGCTGTTTTAAAAAGCATGCACAATTCATTGGCTAGGGTCCCAATGTTCTCTATCATTGGATCAACAAATCTTATGAAAATAAGATTTTAATTATTCTTTGAATGGGTTAACTAGGATCTGGAATCTGCTCATAAATTCAAATGCTTTAACAAGGTGTCTGAGTTGATGGTCTGCTTGTCCTGTCTAATCAGCAGAGACAAACACGTCTGAATGGCAACTCTGCCCACCTCAAACCTGAATCATACTTTAAAGAAACCTTTTTCTTTCTATTGATACTAAACAGAGCCTAAGGTGGCTTGGTGGCCAACCTTCAGTAATATTAACAGGTGAAGCACAGTGTTTCTTCATTTGTCTAACAGTCCTGAAAACTCCTATGAAAAATCCTATTTTTTTTCTGGTTTTTTTGCATTTTCAGAATCTTCTCTTCATTAGAAGGCTCTCCCTACCCATTAATTCTGAATGTGCAGCCAGTTCAGAAGTGAGAACGGATGCTTCTTCTCCTCTATCCCATTCAGTTGCCAATCATTCCATGAACAGGAGAAATATTTAAAGAAATAGGATCTCATGAAGCTTGATATGTTCCAAAAATTAAAAAAAAAACATTCTTCCATGTCAATAAAACCTTGAATCACCTTGAAATGAAACACTATTTTTACTTCTGTTATTTCTCTGTTCTTCTTTTTTTCCCGTTTTTCAGATCATGTCAATGTTCAGAAAACCAGCAAGTGACACTTTCAGTCTTATCCTTTAACTCCCTGTTTTTGTCATTGTTTTTTAATTTTATTTACTTTAGGGTTTTTTTGGCCAACAGCACATCAAAAGGCAAGAAAAACTGAAGGTTTGTTCCATCATCAGAACACAGATGGGGTTGGTGCAACAAAGAATTTTGCACTGCAATACATCATGCTGTGCCCATACTGTGGCTAAAGAACAATAATGGCAACCTTATATGTGGAAAGGTGATAAGACAAGCTAAAAAAAGACACTGAATTTGCGTCAATGTGTTCCTTTTATAGGCCTTTCAGTACACAGAAACTTTTACTAAGTTTTTTCAAGGTTTCTTCACAACTGTGAATAGTAAAAACCTTTCTAAAGCTGAGACGCTCTCTTAAGCTTTTCAGGTTCGGAAAAGTCACATGAATCATTGAAATTCACAGGTCAGAAGCACTTCAATCAGAGAACATCAGTCGTCATGCTAATCAACCTATTTACACAGCATCAATGCAAGGCTAATTTGAACAGAAGCCCAGTTATACAGATCTTTCTACTGTCAGTTACATTTTCTGCTCATGTTGTCACTAGTAATTTCCTTTTTGATCTACAGCTCTTCTAAGTTGAAATACTTCAGTCTGTACTGATTCTGCAGCAATCATTTGTTTTGCTTGTCTGTATTTATTCCACCCCAATCATTTGTGTTGCTTCTCTATTACTGCATAAGTAAAGATGAACCACTCATGCATGTACATGGAGGTCTCGCTACCCAGCTGCTCCTCTGAATGCATTTGGCAGAGCCAAATCTTCTCACAGAAGAAGGAAGAATCAGAACCCAGAAGGGATGTCAACAGAAAAGCACAAAGGGGCATGTGTACAGAAATTGGGTAGCAGAATGAAGATTGTCCTTGCATGCCTGAGACCTGCAGGAAGGATTCAGCTTCAGCTGACACTGTGTGGTGCAAGTAGCAGTTGCTTGTTGCAAAAGAGGCATTGGCAACTCTCAGGACAGTTACAGGTTGTATTTTGTGGACAAAGCATTCTATGTTGCGTTCATAAATCAGTCAAGAGTTTCCATTCCGTCTTAGCCAAGCATGCACTCAGTGCACAGTAACATATGCTGCCTTGTGAATCAGCATCAATGGAAGTGCTGAGACACAAAGTGCTGACAATCCCTCATGAAAATGGCAGCAAGCAAGGAAGGGAAGGCACATTGTAACAGCAAAACCCAGGATGGAGACAGCCCATTAATCTATAGCAATGAGGTGGCTCAAGGTCAGCTGTTTGTGATACTTTAACTAACCTGAAAACATTCAGCATAAAATTCATACATTCTGACTCCCAGAGAAGCCTGGAGAGGGAAGAGAAGATGAACTCTTCATTATAAGTCTCAAGGGGAAGTGTCTTCCTGAACTTAAGGTGCCCAGGAGAGAACAGAGTCAGAATTTTCCTCCTACCATACACTTTACCATGTTTGAAAGGCAGAAAAGCCACTGATTTCCTTTTAGAAGCTGTGGCTCCTGAGCACAAGTTAAAGGCTTTCTGCCAGTTTTCTCCCCAGGGGGTTAATTACAGTTGGACCCCTTACATCTTGTAAAAAAATTAGCTTTGAATGTCCTCACAAGAGTTTTATTCCAATGATTACAAATGAAAATAAAAATTGCAGATAGGCATCAGAGTTTAATATGCTCTTGGTCAGTTTCTTTTCAATGGTCCATGCATGGAGGGTTTAACATTAAATCTCAAATGACTTATTAATATATTATTTGAAGGCAGTTGACTTTACATGGGATTTCTGATTTAGTACAGAAATACAAAATACACTGAAAATGCAATACAAATGTATGTTACACTTAGCAAAAGACAGGATTGCAGTTCAATCATAATATGAGTGTGCTTTTGTAATATGCTCACTGACACTGTTACCAGGAAGGAAAACATCAGTAGAAGTAAGCTGAAGCCCAATGCTCTCATTGAAATTATTAGTTGTTCAACTCTTGAACTTTACATTGGTCTGAGCTATGTAATCACTTCCCCCCATGCAAATCTGGCTAACCCAGGGAGATATTTATGCTCATTTAAACCATGAGTTGATCCACTCAAAGTCAGTTTCTTTGCAACAGATGTGGTCAGTCACACCCTGCATTATTCCCTGAATTTCATGGACACTTCATCCTTACCCATCTCCAGCAAGCCTTCTTCATTTGTAGGGGTTGATTCAGAGAGTTACATTCCACCTCTAGGGGTTTTGTCCATTGCAAGAGGAAGCAATACTCTGATAACCCACATTAAGAGATGACTGACTCCTTTGAAGTCACACAATGAGGTGGACTTAAAATCAACACAGAAGAAAAAAAGACTGCCAGGTGATCAAGAGAAAATCTGTGCTATAACATATTAAGATCCACTGAAGTACAGTTTCAAAGGAGGTGGCAGGGTGTCATCACTCTGTGCAGGGAAATAGGCTATTTTTTGCCAGTTGACAAATTGAAGTGCCAAATTGACTTCCATTCGATGTTGGTGCCTGTTTGCTGGTAGTTTTGAAGCAGTGCTGAACTGTAAGTCATTGTGCTGATTTTCTCTGGCACTTCAGCTCAGGAATTACCATTTCTCAGTCTTCTTTCTGTCCTCATTTATTCTGCAGAGGGTAAGAAGTAATAAACTTGGATACCTTGAAAACAGGGACGCCTTCTAGAGCTGAAGTGCATCTGAAACTACACTGAAGTGTAGATCAAAAGCTTGGCTAGGATATGGAGTAGGGGGTCCCTTGACTGTTTTTCCCTTCCTCCATACTAAAGCTCAGCAAAGGTTACAGAATATAATGTCTTCCTAGAACTGTTGTGAAACAGCTGAAACTCAGTGAGAGGGGAAGAGAAGACTGGGATATCAGCAGCAAAGTGACTTTCAGAGATCAGCGCAACAGAAATTTGCTAAGCAGAGGAGGCCTTCCATTAAATTTTCTGCTAATTTAAGAAAATAATTTGTACAGAAAGAATACTCTGGTTATTTTTGCTAATAATTAGCCTCTAAAAATAGTGGAGCTCTACTTTTTCTTGTGAATTTCAGCTTACTGCCTAATACTGAAAAGGGGCCTAAAAATAACTGGGTTTATAGTTGATTAGCACTTTCTGGTTTTTGTTCTTTGTCACTAGAGAGTCAGTCAAGATGATGCTGGGGAGGAGAAGAGGCCATCCATTGGCACAGCTATTTTCCCTACAAGAAATATATTATGAGCACTGATAATGGAGACTGTAGCTCCCCCCAACCTTTCCTCAACAGATTTTCATGCACTTGCCAGGGTGATGAGAAGTAGCTTGAAAGTACGAAGTCCCTTTTTTTTTCTTTCCATTTTGTGTCCATCTTGAGGAGTTTCTCATAAGGGGGTGTATCACTTGTTATTTAGTTATACATCACTGGAACCCTGATCTTTTCAGCAAGGCAGACGCTTATGCAGCAGCAATGATAGTAAAAACCAGTAAAAAATCATAATGGGAAGTTCACACTTCTCTGGCTTTGTATCTTCATATCTCTTTATGCAATGATCTGCAACAAACCCTTTTCACTGCATTCAACTTTGGTATTTTCAGTGCAGGCTTCTATAACTTCTGTTGCTATTTCTACAACAAGCTGTGCCTTGTGATGTGAGGCATTTTAAAGTAATCTGGCACATGAATATCTATCTCTCCTCACTTGAAAATCAATAAAAACTTTCAGTCACATTTACATTCTGTGTACTGCTTCCAGACAACAGTAACATGTCTTCCCTGGCCTGTAGTTGATCACAAAGTGAAAACAACTGCAAAGGGTTTCATGCCTCAGAAAATGACCTTGTCCTTAATATTTTTTTTCTTTTCACAAAAAGAGCTGACTTGCCTAGCCATCCTTAAAATAGAACTAATTACCATCTGTTAACAGACCCCTAATGTTCTGACTATAGATCCCTATGCACCATTCCTGGTTTCACAGCCATGATGATAAATTGTCTGTAATTCAGAATTTATGTGGAATTACATTCGTTTACCTGGGTGACCCACCACACATTATGGAGGCTTCTTTTGTAGAGGCTTTCACACTGAATGTTGAATTCTCCAAAGAAATGCAAGGGCAGTCTTTTAGTCTACCTACTCTGTGAGCTATACCGTAGAAAAGGAGCATTAAGATAACACTGATGAGTCGTCTCTGATGCACACAGAAGGGAAGGAGCCAACAAGGGCAGAGAGTAGTGAGAAACCTAGATCCTCCTTCCAGCTAGTCCAAGTTCGTGCAAAGGCAGTCTTAGAAAACTGGCTCATTTCGTACTGAGCCCCACATTCCAGGAGGAAGAGGAGCTGAATCGTGACTTGTTAAATAACGATACAGGCTTTGAGCTACTTCTGGGGAAACATAGCATGGAATGATCTTTTCATTCTGTTTGATTGCATAGTGCCAAATTTACCCAAGCAGCAGAGAACATGACTCACTAGGAACCCTGAACTTCGTTCATATGCACAGAGGAAGAACCATTTACCCCTGTTCCAGCTACTGCTTCACAGTACCCAGGTGTCCTAGAACTAGTGCTGGATTGACAGGCCTTGAAGACTCCACTCAGCCACACATCAAACTAGGGGTTTCCTTCCTGTCTCAAAAAAAGAGGCAGGACTAGTGCTATTTGACCAATTGTATTGCAGAATACAAGGGGAAGGGGCAGACATTACACCTGCAGTTATAAGCCAGTGCTGGTCTAGCCATATGACACCTTTGCAACCTTCTCACTCTGCCACACCAAACCTGAATGGGAGTTGGAAGTGGTAGGGAGAGTTCAGCCCCTGAACAGCACCCCATAGCTGTGTGTTATTTGTTGATGGTATAGAAGTGCTTGTAATGTCAGACGGGACATTACATATTGTTATCAGTGCAAGTATTTAATGTTGACAATTATCACTGTCAAATATAGAGGTGACTCTGCAACAAATGCCCAGGAATTAAATTGATACTTTTTTATTTTTTTTATATTTTTTGAGTTTGTGACCAATATGTTAAAATCATCTGGAAGACCTGATGCATTTTATTAATTCAGAGATATTTCTTCCCTTATGCAACTCCCTGAAAGGCAAATCAGAAATAAAATGACACTAAAATTGGAAAGGCTCTTTATTTCCCAGAGGCTGTAGCCTAATTCAAATGGAAAATTCTGCTATCAGCTTTTCCTCTTTTCACTTTCAACAATGGACAGGCAGTAGTCATATCTCAAACCTGCCCTCTGTAGCTGCGAAAGCTACAGCTCTAACAGCTCTGTCAGAACAACAGGCGTTTCCACTTCTTATATCTGTGTGTCTGGATTGCTTTTGTTCTAGAGAGTTTTGGATGTAGCACTTTAGAGGCAAGAGATCTGTCAAAACTCCCCAAAACCAGAAATCTCAGAAGGAAAATCTGATGCAGGAAAACATACAACATAGTTTATACCTACTGCTTGTTCTTTTCTGGTTAATCAGATGGAAGAGGGAAAGTATTCCATGGGGATCAGTCAACTTAAGTGCTCCCTGGCCTTTATTGGCTATTTTAGGTATTAGGGACACTTCAAATTTTTATACAAGCAATACCAATTATGGTTGGCAATAACAATCTTAACTCTCGGAGTTGACCTCAGTTTTAAATTTTAAATTCTCATGATGATATCAGAATTTCACTTAGTCAACATTGATAGGCTGAGGACCATGCATTAAGGCACCTTCCTGTTTTTCACTACTGACTCATCTTCTACCTAATGAATAAAGAATGAAATTAAATTAAATTATCACCTTCTTTAGTCAGAAAAGGAGAGGCTTAAAATAATAGGGAGGTAGGAAGGATTTTTTTTTTTCTTCATAATTTGGTTTTATTTGCCATTCATGAATCCTTTAAAAGGGTAGGGATGCTCCAGTGGAAAGCAGGAACTTGCGGTGTTATCATGTCAGACATAGCTGTAAATCTGTATGAGTCCAGAAGCTTCCACCTGTAAGGGACACTGGCTTTGGGAAGCTGCTGATTGCAGTTTGTGCTGCTTTGTGATCCACACACACTAGAGTCAGCTGTTCAGACTGGATTCTGGAACAGGAAAAAGGCTGCGGTAATATACAACAATCAGAAAGCCCATACTTCTTAACAAGGCACCAAATTCAGAAGAGCTCTATCGGAAAGGATGCTCTTCCTAGCTGTCCAGATATATGGTACTGAGTCAGAAAAAGGCTGAGAATTCAAGAATGTCTCTCAGAGACACCATAGCCCTGATGGTCTAGTCTTTGTTTCTTAGCCTGTCAGATTTACTTATAGGTGTCAATCTTTTGACAAAATAACCAGTATGCTTGAGTATATCCACCTCTTCCATTCCTCATTACAGTGAAGAATGGAAACAAAACCACAGGACATCTAGCCACAGATCTTCACAGATTTATTTATTTATTTATTTTAAATTCTCCTCAGTTTAATTCTCCACCTTTCAGACTCTTTCTTCATGCAACAGAGACCATTATGCTACAACAAATCCGTATGTTGTGTATATGGAGGGAGCACCATGGTTATACATGAACATCCATTTCCAGATTATTAATTGCGGTTAACCCCATGAAATGGAGAATGAATTTAGCCTTTTGCCAGCTGTGGTTCACTTTTAATATTATCCACCAGAGGGCAATGGTTCTAAAACACAATCCCCCATTGAGCTGAAGCTGTGAAACTGTTTTCAATAGAAATGTGTTTGAGACTTTAGCCAGCACTTGAGAACCCCCTCACTGCGCAACTTAGCTCACTCCTCAGGAGGCTTGAGGGGTTTCAAACAAACAGATGGGCAACAGAATCTAATGACAGACCATCTGCTCAACACCACAGAGCACAGGTGAGAAAGCGCAAGACATTTCTCCAGCTGTTCCTTTTCGCAGGGATCTTGTAAACCATACGGTGTTGCAGTTAAGTATCTAAAACAATAATAGACATTAGATCTATCACAGTCCAAAGATAATGAAAATGAAACCTTCTCCTAAAGAAAGGTACCTCTCAGCACTTTTAAAATAATGCTTTGCTATCCTTTCATAAGTGCTTTGCAAAGAGTAAATTTCAGTTAATTGTAATACATTTCTCTCATATTTCCTACTGGTCTGTGCTGAACTAGGACTGTTCGTGCCCTGCACAGGACCTTCTACTCTATATGCATGGCAAAATCTCCATCTTTGTGAAAAGGAACACAACTTCAATTCAACGTCAACATCTGTAACTACAGTTTGTCACTTTTTTTTTTTTCCCAGCTGCACTATGCACTAAGCAGTCATGAGAGCAGGTTGGATGAAGAGGATTTTAATTCCGTGCACTGGCACACAGAATGGTCTAGAACTGCTCAGACTTTTATAAATGCTACAGATACTTAATATCACTCCCATCCTTGCACTTTGTCAACTCACATCCTATCATCTCAGTCCAGTTCTGTTATGTGTAGCTTCAAAAGCTTTTCATTCCTGGGTGCCATGTCCTCCTCTTCTTCTTGTAGTGTGCATTCTTTAATCTCATGAAAACAGCTTCTGTTTGCATTGTGTGTACAAATCTACTAGTCAAAGTTTATAACTCACCTTATAATCTACACTAGGCTCAGGTTTATAAACCTTGCCACCTGTATCTCCCACATAATTCAAACATAACTCTCTATGTCTCAATGTCATAGAATAATATGGGTGGAAAGAACCTCTGGACATCACCTAGTCCAGCATCCTGCTCAGGTAAAAGTTAACTTTAAAGCAGATCAGGCTGGTAAGGGATAGTCTCAGATGAGTTTTGCAGTCTACAAGGTTGGAGACCCCACAGATCTGTAAGCATTTATTGCAGTGCTTAACCTCTATTAGGGAGAAGAATTATTCCTGTGTACCCAACTGGAAATTTGCTTGCTTAATTTGTGACTTGTCACTAAGAAGATTCTGGCTTTTCTGAAATAGGCAGTCCCCATTACCTTGGGTAAAATCCACAAAGGTATCGCATCTCTTATCTTGAAATTACACATCTAATTTCCTTTTTAACTTTTAAACAATAAATAACAACTTTGCAAACCTTTGTGATCTTTACATTCCTTCTTGCTACTCGGTGCTATTTCTGCTGAAGCCTAAATATCCCAATCACACCTTTATCATACTGAAGACCTGCTTCCATCTTCTGCTTTGACTTTTTGAGGATTTTTACATTTAAGGCAGTGTTTTCACAATATTTTTGCTATCACCATTACCTTAGGGATATGATGTAGCAGTTGTAATGTACTCTAAGCTATGCTTGTCTGTAAAAAGGACAGTGAATTTCCTGCTGATAACAAATGGACAGGTTTGTCTATGACAAGTTGATCTGGCATTTCAGATACTCCATGTAGAAAATTCAGAGCAGTGCTCGACTTTGAAGTGGCTAAAAAGGGGTAGCTACAAACCAAGCAGTTTTAAGAATCAATTCTCTCTCTCTTACAGAGTTTGTCTGACTAGATTCACAGTTTTAGAGATATTTGCAGTTGCATTGAACTGATGGCTATCTGCAATTTAAAACAGTCTGAACCTAATTTTCATCAAGCAGAAAGTGGATTTATAGCTGCTGAAGAACTGGCTATTTTATCCTGGTTTTGAGACATATCACAGCATAAAGCTTCCACTAAGCAAACATTCTTTACCAGTCTTTGAAGGCCCTATTTCCTGAAAACATGTACCTAATACAGGCATATATAACATTCTTGTTTCCAAGCAGTTACACCTGTCTGCAGCTGAATGCTTGTCTCATCTGGTCTGTGTTGGAACCCTTTGATTTCTGGCCATTTTTCACTCCTTGTGAACTTCACATCTTCAGCATAAAAAGGTTTTTCCAAGAGTAGAGGAGCTAATCATAGAATCATAGAATCAGCTGGGTTGGATGGGACCTCCGAGATCATCAAGTCCAACCCTTGATCCACTACCGCTGTGATTACTAGACCATAGCACTGTCACATCCAGTCTCATCTTAAAAACCTCCAGAGATGGAGAATCCACCACCTCCCTGGAACCTTGTTTCCTGCAAGTATGTGCTTTTTATGCCCTCATCTCCCACCTTAGTTCAGAGCAATGCTTATTCTTCTTCCTACTCCTTCGTCACCAATCAGACAGTATGGTTAGTTTGCAGGCTGCACATTACACTTGTCACACAAGCCAGTGGGCTTAATAAACCTAGAGCGAGTAGAAAGCGTGACAACTGAAATCTAGCTGTTTAAATCTTAGTGGATTGTCAAATCACTTATCCTTCTACCTTATTTCTGATTTTCAAAAAATGTATAGGAATATGAATGTGTTTGACATTCCATTCTTCTTTCCAATTAGACTGGGTTTGACAAACTCAAAAGTTATCAATGGGGGACACAGACAAGATACTGTAGGAGCTTCACTTCCTCAGAAAAACAGGTTAAAATCTCTTTGATAATGGACTAGATTCTTTGCTCAATCCAAAGATCACTTAAGATAAGCCTAGGACAAATATTTACTTTAAAAGAATACAAGATAAAGGAGTCAAGGGAGGTTTTAACCTGTACCATTGTGTAATGACTTTCAAGGAGTGGTTGTAGAAGCCTAAATTTTGGCAGAAGGATATCAAATTCCTCTTATATTTGGCTATGCCTTTATATCCACAGCAGGAAGAAGCTGTATTGCTAGAATTTTTGTGGTGATTGCATATCAGTTGATAATCTCTTCCACGCTAAAGGTTTAGATTATTAAATTCAGAATAATGAAAATGATGCTAGGCATATTCTATTCTAGTAGTTCTGACACAGAAAGCTGCCTGGTCCAAAAAATAAGTATAACCAACATTTAGATATGATAAAACCATTTTTTTAAAAAGAAGACAATGATGAAATTGAATCATATTAAACTATAATTCCATTCTTAATTAGTTTCTTAAAGAAAAGGTAAGCATTTCCAGGCAGAAGGTGCTGTTAACATCTTAAATTACATAAAAATGTCATAAATAACTAAGAATTTGTCAGGAATAAAACACTGGAGCTTGAACAATCGTTTTACAAGGACTGGAATTTTAACCTCAAGTCTGGTGTCTCCATAGTAATATCAAGAAAGGAGAATTGAAATTCAGGTTTATTTTTACTCTACACATCACAGCTTTTGTCACAAACCTTCTAAAAAATGTGTTGTGCATATTTCAAAATCTTGCCTCTCTGTAGACAGATGGATATATTTAAAAGGCTCAAATTTTCAAAAATAGACCATTATTTTTGAATACCCAGTTATCTTTTGTATTTTGGGAATTTTAAACCCAGATAACCTTGTAAGACCATGTTGAATCGATCGAGTTTTCAAAGAATTTCAACACTGAATATCCACTGAGGCACATGGGCCACTCTATCTGAAGGTCACATCTGTCACTGAGATGCCTATGTGTGTTTTAGAAACCTATGTGAAGATGTTCAGATGTGAGATTTTGAGAAATGAATGAGGGCTATGAATTTTGCCTTTTGTAAGAATTCAAAGCTTTTTCAAAAAAAGCAGTCCTGTGCTAGTGAATTTGATGTATCTGCAATGTACCAACTTTGTCCACAAAAGAAAAAGAAAGAAACTTCATTTAATTTTTAGAAGTAGGAAAATATCTCCATAATTTCCTTTTATTTAAATGTTGAAGTGGTACAGAGCAGTGGGACTTAAGTCCCACAGTAGTGGTAGAAAACAATTGCTTCTCAGATCCTTCAGACCCTCCAACTCTACCTTCAGTAGCAAATGGGAGATGGATAAATAGAGAGCTGCATGTTTAGCACAGGGATTAAAGAATTCTGAGGCAGCTGCTTGCATTCTTTCAAACTTCATCTGCATTAGCAGTGGACAGTGTTCTGGAACCATGCACAGCTGACCAGGATCTACACATGAGTTTGTTAGGTTCTTTACACTGATGTGAGGTTTGCCCTCTGCCCATATGCTTTGCCTTTTCAAGAGTTACTCAAAAGATGAGTTGATTCTCAGGTAGAGTATACACAAGGTAAGCTTGTAAATCATATCAGGGATTCTGTTCAGTTCCAGAAAGAATACAGAAAATTGTCTTTCCTTGATAGCTTTTCTCTTGGAGGTATGTTTTCTGCTAAAGCAGTTATATCATATCCCTAAAAGCTTAGTTGTTTCTAGTTTACAGTCACAGAGCTGTACATCTGAAGACTTAATTTTTTCTGATGCAATAGTAGCTTTCATTACATTTCTTTATTCTGTAATTGTCCACTGTGTTTATATGTCTTCCCCAGATATTTGTTGTCATAGGACATGAGTTACTCCTAACTGAAGTTGTTCACAGAGTCTATTGCAAATTTATGACAGAGGCATTTCCTGAGCCCCACTCACAAAATTATTAATGTAATTGTGACCTTGTCCTGGTATTCCAGAATTACAGTGCTACACAGAGAAATTTTAGCAGTAGGTATTACTGATGCTGCAAAAAAATTACATTATTTTAATTCGAAAGGTCTGTGTTGTGTTAATACGCCTAAAACAAAAGTGAAGCAGCTGCTTTAAGGTCCCTGTGACAGTGCTGCTGGCTGAGAAGATCACCACCTCCGTGCAGTTTTCTTTGACCCCTTGTGCATGAGGCTGTGGTACCCATAGCACAGGATGGACAGCGCATGACCTAATGGTATTTACAGCATAATATTGTCACACAACCACCATCAACACATTGTAGCACGGGCTGCTTGGCTGCAAACTAAGGCAGCTGAGGAGCTGACCTAATAGGCTTCTACTTCTGCTTCTTCCTGGCAGAGATGTAGATGGACAGTTGAGAACAGAAGTCTTCAGGTACTACAGATACGCCTGAAAAGGACTGGGAGTCAAAGGGGCAATACTGTCTCAGTAGCTTAATAAAAGTCATTTTGCCACCCCTTGGCTGTAGCAAAATTCAGCTGTCTTGCAGATTATGAAATAATTATGTTAATTCTTTTACAGGAAACAAAATCGTTCAGACAACTTTCCTAGCCTAAGTTGCTGGATTTATTTTCATTCTGTGTCTTTAGTCACAATAAGCCTTGTTCTCCCAGCCCTGTCTAGATCCTTCCATGCAGCCAGGAGCAGAACAAATACTTCCTGAGACCCATATAGAAGATTTGCCTTCAAGACTAGTCTCTTTTTCTGTAGAAAATGCCTTCTGTTGTACAGCAAACCACATTTGAATTTGTAGTTTGACAGCACCAGAAATGCTATAACCCCCTTGTTTTCATTTACAAAAACTGATATATCTTCTCTTTAGTACTTAGCTTTAGAGTAATTGACTTTGATGTACTATCTTGTGTCGGAAGACCTTCTTACCTAAAACAGGAACAGAATTAAACATTCAATGGCTGTTCTACACGGTTTTATTTTGTAATTTATATGAATATATGTATTTTGGTTTTAAAATGATGCAAAGGACAAGATTTTAGGAGAAAAGTATAAGACATTAGAGAGTTCATATTATATTAAAACAGAATTCCAAATATCTACAGTTTAAGTCTTTGTAATCCAGCAGACAAATACACAAAGTACTACTGAGCAAGGTAACTGCAAAAATTACATAGTGTGTACATCAATGGAGAAAAAGGTTAGGATATAACCTGAAGTATGTAATGAAAAGGAGCAGGATCATATTTTAAAGTGTTGAATATTACAGAACTTATTGACAGAATAAGTTATCAAGGTGTTACTGGTGGCAGTGAACAGGCAATGAAGAAGTGTCTCAAGAGAAATGACTGCAGATGGACACTTCTGAAACTAGATCAGGCAGAAATACAAACACCTATTGGGAGCAATTGTATTCTGCATGGGAGGTGAGCTGGGTGAGGTGAACTGGGTAAGGTGATGAAGTAAAAAAATGTCAGAAATAGAAAAAACTTATAAATAAAGCACTTCTGTATCTTTGGGGATGAAAGGTGTAACAGGAACATAAACCACTAGTATTCATTTTTCAGAGATGGACCAAAAAACCCATGAAAAGGTGACACATTTAAATCTTCAAATGAACAGGGGGAAAATGTGGGGGTTTTTTTGTTGTTTTTTTACATTGAAGCAAACTGAACTAGGCTAATTGATGCTATTCAAAGAGAGTACAATGCATTGATATCTCACAGTACCAAGCTATAGCAGATAGAGTGAACTTTATGAAAGGAGCTAGAAGAGGCTCAGACAGCTCTGGTCCCCACTGGGAAACTACCGAGTTTTAACAAAAAAAAAACCAAACAAGAGGACGTGGCACATTTTAAGTGAGATTGACCTTAATATATGAAGTTGTTGACCCATAATTTACAGTGATTTAGTACACATGTGAAGCTGTATCATGTTGCTCAATCATTCCTTGTTTTCAGCATTTCGCTTTATGTTAGGGATCAAAGATGTAGATATACACATGGGTCAGAGCATGGGCTGTTTTATCTCATGTTTGCAAAACACTCTGTTTTCTGTCTTATATGCTACAGGCATCAAATCTGAGTCTAAGGGGTGCGAGTATTCTGTGTCTATTGAAATACTGATATTGGAGATATAATACACACCAAAAAATTAAGTGCAGTGGGCCATAGTGTGTTGGTAACACATGACTCCTACATCTCTCAACAACAGGAAACTACATTAAGAGATCACATATGCCACGCAGCCCCCTACGGTGCTTTCTGGACATGCTGAGAGACTTTCAGATAGCATCAAAGACTTTCAGATACTGTGAGCATTCTCAGCCCTACCTCATCAATACAGACAGGTATATTACCTGGCAATTAAAAATCGATTTGGAATCCTGTTCTCCTTGTTGGCAACATTGTTCAAGATGCTTTGATTATGAGCTCTTCTTTTCAGGGGAATTATTTATTTATTATAACTTGCCTCTCACAAAGCTGTGGCAGTTTGATAGAATATGACACTAAAGAAGAAAACTTAGCTCTTCACTGCCTTGTGTCAACATTTGCAGTAACCCACTCTAGCCAACACCAATAATTTGCCATAACTCTGCACTAATTTAGGTATCTGCAGAGAAACATCAAGGAAAAATCCATTAAGGCAATTTTCCAAGGCAGAGCAAATAAGTCAAAGATCCACGAATAGAAGGTAGCCTCAATTTCACTTATGATGCCCCAGGTGTCTTTGAACTTGCTGTCTCCTAGATAGTTAAAATAATACCCCTATGCTAGATATAGAGAGAAATGTTTTCTTTTAATTATGCCTTTTTACAATATTCCATGTCCTCCTAGGTTTGCCCCATTCCACCCCAGCCTCCACAGCCTACTGTTGTTCCAAAGCCAGTTCAATCTGTCATACATGTTCCATTGCAACCAAGCTGCCCAGGCCGAGGCAAGATGGCAAAACTCATCAATCCAGAAGAGATGACATCCAGGGATTATTACTTTGATTCCTATGCTCACTTTGGAATTCATGAGGTAATGCTTATTTTTATTTCAGCAATTATTAAATAACAATGTAGTAATAATAATAACAATAATAATTATGTTTTCTTTGATTTATTACTTATTTATCCCCATCCCACTTGCTTATGATTATATTCCTCTGCCTTTTCTCAGATGAATGTACAATCTGGTTAAGTGCCAAAGATCTCTAGAGACCTGTACCCCAAACCTCCATCCCACTTAGATGCTTACATATGAGTTCTCCCCAGAGCTTATAGTAGCTATCTGTACAGTGGTGAGCTTTACAAGTGCATCAATTTAGTGCATTTATGAGGGCTGCAAACTAACTTGATTACACATGGAAACTACATTATTGCTGAGTTAGGTCTTCTGTTCTCTTGCATATTTGATCGTAGTCAGCAGCACGGCTACTCCACGGACAAGAGAAGCTGAGTAGTTTCTTGACTCCTGGCATGTTACTTGAATTTCTGAATGCATAAACTGCATTGATGGGAGCATTAAGCTCAGTCGTCTCCAGTAAATACACTCCTGGAAATAATTCAAAATACACAGTGGACCATATTTATCTTCAGAAAGTTTACTGTAAACCAGTTCTAAAGAAAACACTGATATCTTGCCCACTGATATTTACATGTCCCAGGAGGACAGGATCTTTAAGACTAGGATGCAGAAAAGCAACAAGGTGAAATGAATCAGTGGCACTTTTCACAAACTGCATAGCAAACAATTTCTATTTCCATTACTCTAGTAATTGTTTGTGGGGTGTATACATAAAAGTAAGATTTCTATCTGCCAATAACATCTTACCACTGTAGCATTCAGAAATTCAATCCAAGAAGGGAAGAAGAGAGAGGAACAATTGAGTGGGAAGAAGACCTAAGAGAAATTCTGAAGACACATCAGAGACCTCAAATCAGATTGATCTCCTCATGAAAAGATACAGTCATGTAGGTCTTGGGGAATTCAGGAAGTATGTTAAGCCTCTTGCTGAGGCTGGAAAGCGGGAGGTTTCCTCCTTGCCTGCAGGAGGTGTGCACTGGTAGAGGATGTGTCAACAAGTAAAGGAGCTGCTAAAGGAGGTTGGCAGACTTTGGAGCATCAGGAACATGAGGAAGAGACCACCTGGATCTTCTCTGGGAGCCTGAAGATACGAGAGCCTAAATCCCCAGCTGTGCTGGAAGGAGGGGCAGTCAGAGTCTATACTTACCAGGTTTGGAAGTGTAGACTCCTCTGATGGTGAAGGCTGGAAACTTGTGACTTCTGGTAACAGGAGGAAGGCTCTTGATCCACTTGCAGGTCTCTACCTACAGAACAGAGTCAGTGACTTCATTGTAGATGAGGGGCAGGAATTTTTGTCCAAAAGATTGTTAGAATCAGTTGACCCTGAACCATGGAGAAGCACTGGGAGCAAGTGCCAAGCGATAGCAGCAGAAGAGTCTCCCTCAGGGGACAGAGGCCTCCATCTGCTGAGAAGACCTTCTGTCAAAGCATTTGGATCTGAGACATGGTGTAGAGGCTGCTGACATTTGTCCAGCCCTTAGACCAGCCTCAGACTACTGCTGCTGCTCTTCTACTTGAGCAGCAACGAGACCTGGAGCATATCAAGTGTGACTAGGCAGCTCCTAGGATGATGATCAACAGCAAGGTGTGCTGTGCCCGGTGTTTTTTTGCCTCAATCCTAACAGTTCAAATGGCTTGAGAAGAAGTGCTCCCACAGGTCCACAGTTGGTTGTGCAGCTGGTGTCAATGATAAGTTTTCAGTTTTTATGTCTATTGCACACTCTTTAAGGATTGAGGTCTGCTAGGAAGAGATGCAATCCACCTGAAAAAAAACAGGCCAAAAGGCATCGGTATTGACTCTTGGGGAGACACCACTAATGACCGGCCTCCAGGCTGACTTTGTGTTGATGATCACAACACCTTGAGAGCAGCAGTTCAGTCAGTTTTCATTCCACTGTCCATTTTTCATCCATTTTTAAATGAGGATGTTAGGGGCAACAGGGTTGAAAGTCTTGCTAAAATCAAGATAAAAACATCGCCCCTCTTCCCTCATCCACAGAGCCCATTATTTCACCGTAGAATGATACCAAGTGGTCAATCATCTCCAAATTCATGCTAAATATTCCCAGTCACCTTCTTGTCCTTAATATGTTTGGAAACTGTTTCCATGAGGGTGTGCTCTATCACCTTTCCAGTGCTGATAGACTGATTTTTGCCTGATGCCAAACCATGCTTTATGATGATTAAAAAAACCCTTTTATTCATCTGCAGTTATTGCGTACAGATAGTCTCCTGCCAACACAAGTAAGTGAGCAACTGATACATGTAACAATCCAGTTCACTAGTGCCTCAGACTGCATGACAGTGAACAGATTCTTTTTACACCAAAATTAAAAAACCCATTTGCCTACTTGCTTCAACTATGAAATTACGGCAGTAGTATAAGCAAAAGTTCAGCCTTCTAGACCAGAAAAAAACCATTTTCAGAAAATAAAAGTGTGTGCTGAGTGGCCTACACTTCTCTTGAAAATGGCACTTGGGTCTTGACCTGAGTCCTCTTTATTGATATAGTTTGACTGACATATGCACACCTGAAAGCAAGGGATCAATGGAATTAAATGCATGTACTGCTGCTATCAGTGAATGAAAAATCAGCACCTAACAATGACAACTTAAAACAGTGAGATAGGGGTCGGGGTTATACATTAATATCTTCTGGAAATTTGTCAGATAAATGAGTGAACAGAAGAGTGGTAAGGGAGGACCACACAGCACAGGATTTCTAAGCTCTGCTATGGGCTTCCTGCCTCACTTTGGGCAAAGCTATCAAGACTGCTATCTTACAATGGTTTATGAAACAATTTCTTTTGTGTTCGAAGAGGAACCTCAGAAGGTCCCTTCGTTGAGGCTCTGGGTTGTGCATGCTTTAGGAGAAGAGGAACGTTTGGATTTCTGTATGGCCTCTGTCTATTCCCAAAGCAGTGCTGTGGTTAGATTACGTTCTGGTTGTCAATTGTAAAAGTGAAGTAATAGCAAAATAAAATTGTACGAGGGGCAACATGCTGCTTCTTAATAATTCAGTTCTAAGTAGCTATCATTTTACAGTTGCTTTGATGTGTGCACCCCAAAATATTTGAAAAACCCTTCATGTTGTGTATTAATAATGCTTAAATGATAACATAGGAATGCTTTCAGCGGCAGTGTTGAATGCATCTAAGCACTTCAAATAGTAACACAATGCTTTTATTTCCATCACAGGAAATGTTAAAAGATGAAGTGCGCACATTAACCTATAGAAACTCAATGTATCACAATAAACATGTTTTTAAAGATAAGATTGTCCTTGATGTTGGAAGTGGCACAGGAATCCTCTCCATGTTTGCTGCAAAGGCAGGAGCCAAGAAGGTATATGGGGTAAGAAGACTTTCTCTCATATTTTGAATTTGTTTGTGGATTTTGTCTGAGAATTTGGCTTGGTGATTTACCTTTTCTTACTTGCCTTGGTTTGAAATTCTTCTCTCCAAGCTCTTCTATGGCTTGATTTACAGTGACTTCAGTAGAGTTCTGTTGCACCAGTGTGCCTTTTCCAAATTGAGATGTAATGTCTTTTCATCTGTGGAACCTTTGGTGACCTGGTACATAACCACATATCTTCTTTGCTGAAAAATAATGTTAAAGAGACTCACTCCTACTCAGAGAGGTTAAAGGAACTATCTTGCTTTTTTAAATTTTCAAGGTCTGCAACTTTGTAGTCTTGGAAACAAATTTCTTTAATACACTTTTCCCTGCATATTACAACTCAGCAAATCATGAAAGAAAGCCTGTGCATGTTTTCTGTGCCAACAATAACGCTTTTCAGAGGCAGAAGGAAATTATTACCTTAAATACATTGAACTTTAGGAGCAGGAATGTGCAATTGTCTGCAGAGAAGTCATTAGAGAGAGCACAGATTTGCTTCCTAAGTATTCTGTTATTTGTACTGACTCTAAAATGACAAATATGATTTCTTTCTGCTTTGGACTTCTGTTTGCCTTGCAGACACAATGCAACATAGAAAAGGGGAACTAGATCCTATCTCTCTATGTAGTTCTCTTTAAAAAAATTGTTTACTAAAACTTAATTGGCTACATCTGTGCATTTGAAGACTGATGTCATTAAGTACCTAAACTGTGTGTCTTTATTACTGGTAATGATACATGAAATGCCAGGGCTCCTGTTCAATTCTCAGGCTTATGTTTTCAAAATCCAATGTTATTTCTGAGTGTCTCATCTGAGCGTTGGACTAGAGCATGGAAGATAGATGAAAACAAAAGGTGCTGGCAAGAGTTTTGGAGCTTAAGCACGAGATTTTGTGTACAGAACTGGCAGCTAGAATGTATTTTCTTGTAAATCAAATATAGAATTTATTGTCTCAAAGCCTCAAGAAGGAAAAACCCATAGCTTTCTCTGATGCAGAAATGCAAGTCTCATGCAAATATATTGCAGTGCTCCAAAAGTATAAGCATATACAGAATGATGATGCTGTGCTCCCACCTTCTATCTCTCAGATCCCTGGCCATATGGTCTTCCTCCCTCCCTTGTGCTGGCACTGATGCTTATCTGATTCTACAGTGAGCCAGCTCACTGACAGAAAATTCACCGAGTAAATATAAAATAAATACTTTTCCACATGTTTGGTGTGGCGGTGGTTTTTTGTAGTGGTTTGGTTTTTTCTTTGGACTTCTTTACAGTTTAGACTGTACCTCAGGCCTTCAGAAAGCTCAGTGGCTCACCAGTGCCAGCTCACCTGTGGACTGTTCAGTACTGAAGCTGGGGGTTGTTCTATCCAGGGAACTCTCTTAGGTGTGAAATCCTCTGCTACAGCCTGTGAATTTAAACCTTCCTGTCACATGAGCTACCTCACCATGAACCCTGTAACAGAGCAAGCAGAGTGGTATTTGTGTTGAACGAGCAGGTATTTCAGAGATCTAGCAGTGGAAATCTTATAGTCAAATTCAGGCTTTATGGTCATATTGGCAAAGAGTGCTGATGGAAACTATGAGTGTTCCATTTAAAAAGCAAACATTTGCCATGAGTTATTACATAGAGCTGAGATGTTCCAGTTTCTTTTCTAGAGTTAGATGTGATTTTTCAAAAAGCACAATGTGGGAACTGTTGACAAATGCAGAGTGTTGGTTTTCTGATTACAGCACCACTAAAATCCATCTCCTCTTTCTCACTCTTTCCTTTCTTCGGGTTCAAATTCATCCACTACCCTGCCTGGTTCTTCTTATTCCCTCTTATTCACTGTTGGAACTTATTCCTTGCCACTACCTAAGCCAACTGCTAGAATCACCTCTGGGTCTTCAAGAGACGTAAATCATAGAATCACTGACTTAAAGCTATATCAAGTTGCCCAAGGATGTCCAGTCCGATTCGGAAGATGTCCAAGGATAGAGATTCTAAATCCTCTCTCAGCAGCTATTCCAGGTCTACAATCAGCCCGAAACTCCCTTGCCACAGTTCATGATTACTGACTTTTGTCCTGTCACTGTGCACTTCAGAGAAGAGTTTGACTTTGCCTTCTCTGTGGGCCCTTTTGAGATAGTTGTAGATAGCTGTTGAATTGGGGTGGTCTATTCTAGAAGCTGAACATAACCAGCCCCCTCATTTTCTCTTCTTTCTTCATGTGCTCTGAGCCCTAACCATAGTGGAAGGGTAACAATCCGTCGCACAATGATGTTCTTCTAACTGGGGAACTGTTGTAAGACATGTAGAAGAGAGGATTGGCATGTAGATGTTGGTGTCTGGGAGGAGTGAGTGGGGGACAGAGAAATACATTCAAATATCCCTTGAAATCTTGGTTCATCTGCTGCATTTAGTCATACAAAACTCAGGACAATCACTGCAGTAAACTATCTGAATTCTACAGCATTTTCAAACAAACAAGACAGTGCAGGCTAAGAAGGAGTTAAGCAGACACAGGAAGTGAAGGCACATGTTAGATGTTAGCTGATTTGAATAGAAAGGTGCTGATGAGGACACAGCTCAGGGGAAATCTGGGAATGGGGTGACTGTTTGAGAAAGAGACCACAGTAAAAGAGGAGACATTTGTAGAATTAGATCGAAGACTGAGTAGTAAAATGGAAGTAGAAATGAATATACACACACAGAACCAGATACAGCTGAAGAAACTCAAGGGTCCATACTGGGACCACTACTATTTAATATCTTCATTAATGACATAGATAGTGGGAATGAGTTCACTCTCAGCAAGTTTGCAGCTGACACAAAAATGCATTGTGCAGTTGATATACTTGAGGGAAAATATGCCACACAGAGGAATCTTGTCAGCCTTGTGGAGTGGGCCCATGTGAACCTCATGAATTTCAACAAGGCCAAGTGCAAGGTCCTTCACTTGAATCAGAGTAATCCCCAATGTCAGTACAGGCTGGGTGATGAACTGATTGAGAGCAGCCCTGCAGAAAAGGACTTGAGGATACTGGATACTGACAATTGGATGAGAGCTGGCCATGTGTGCTTGCAACCCAAAAAGCTAACCGTGTCCTGGGCTGCATCGAAAGATGTGTGCCCAGCAGGCTAAGGGAGGTGATTGTGCCCTTCCACCCCACTCTGGTGAGACCCCACCTGAAGTGCTGCATCCAGCTCTGGGGCCCCCAGCACAAGAAAGATGTGGACCTATTGGACTGGGTCCAGAGGAGGCCACAAAGATCATAAGAGGGGTGGAGCACCTCTCCAGTGAAGTCAGCCTGAGACAGCTGGGGTTGTTCAGCCCGGAGAAGGTTCCTTGTAGTGGTCTTTCAATATATAAAATGAGCTTATAAGAAAGGTGGAGAAAGGCTATTTACCAGAGCCTATATTGATAGGACAAGGGGCAGTGGTTTTAATCTGAAAAAGGGTAGATTTGGATTGGATATAAGGAAGATATATTTAACATGAGGGTGGTAAGGCACTGGCACAGGTTGCCCAGAGACGTCGTGGATGCCCCATCCCTGGAAGTCTTTAAGGCCAGAATAGATGGGGCTTTGAGCAACCTGATCTAGTGGAAGGTGTCCCTACCTGTAGAATGGAAGTTGGAACTAGCTGATCTTTGAAGTCTCTTCCAGCCCAAACCATTCTGTAATTCTGCGACTGTAAACTCGGGTACAAACTTATTTTATTGGAACACACAGTTTTCATAAAATCCAAATGCTTTGTTAAATAGGACAGATTTGAGTAGATCACTGACTTGAAAGAGAACATGGAAAAAACCTGAAAACACTGATTTTTTTTTCTCTTTTTCTTCACCTACAGAATTCAGTGCTTTCTTTTTTTTCTGAAATGAGTTACTTTTTAAAATAAAATTCAACCACAGTATAGAATCCAAGTCAAAATGCCAGTGAACAGCTTTAGTTACCCTAAAGGAAGTTTATTTTCTGAAGTATCTATTCCTTCATGAAACATTTAATTGTTAAGTTTTTTTATTATTTTGCTTCTTTGCAAATGAAGTAGATTTTTGGAAACTTGTAGTCATTCATGAAAGAGAACTTTTTATTTCTCTGCATTTTTTCTTTAGAAAGGTTGGAAAGCCACCTCCAAACACCTACATGCTCATGCTTTATTTAAAAATCATCCAAAATCTGCAGTGGAATTGAAAATGCCAGACAGGTGTGAATACAGACAGGGGAAAATCACAGAATCACAGAATATGCTGAGTTGGAAGAGACCCACAAGGATCATCAAGCCCAACTCCTGGCCCGGCACAGGACCATCCCCAAAAGTCACACCATGTGTCTGAGGGAAAATGAGTATGTTATAATGGCTGTAACTATAGATGGGGCGTAGAGTCTATACAGTTTACAGTAAGGGAAGAAGTTGGATGGAGCAAAAAGATGGTGCTCTCCCCCAGGGATTTCTTCCTTGAACTCTCTGGACTTACACTGAAGTGTCCTTTCTTCAAGACAGTTTTGGTTTATATTCAGGCCATTGAGCCAGACATTTTAAGGAGTAGTTTATATCCACAGGCAAGCTAAGTAGAATTAATTGTCAGGTTCCCATGGGGACTGGGATTGATATTGTGACTGCTATTATGTCTGTGTCGTATACAATATAAAAATAATAAGGGATTTGTTTGTCCTTCCATTCATTGTCCTGCCATCTGTGAGTACTATCAGAGAGGTCAGGCACAATTTAGCTTTTAGAGATTAAATGGGATTCACTGGATATATAAAACACTTCATTAGAGATAATACAGTTCTATTTGACATTCCCATAGGGGATTTAGAGAGACAAGGATTACGCAAAGTAGTATTGGCAGTTTAATGTCAAATTTGGAAAAGGTAAATTAGGAACTGATTCAGTGACTACAAGCAACTTTGGTCTTCATGATTTTCAAAGGGCACAAAAAACAGATTAATGGAATGTAGTATTTCTCTAAAAGATAGTAAAGGTCATTGCAAACATGGGCTTTTATTCTAGTGTGCAGATTGTACCAAATTTAAGAGCAAATCTAAAACTAGAAGGTACTTTGTAATTATTTTCCCAGTAAAAGCACAGAACTCATCAGAGGAAAAGACATGCAGTTCTGGATGTTTTTGTAAATAGAAAATTTCAGTCATTTCTTATGTGTAAAATGTCCACATTCTTTTGGGATAGCATGCATTGCTAAAGATTATAGAATTTTCATGTAGACAAATAATTGCTTCTTGGCACAGACCAGTATTGGCATAGTTTGAATTTTAACATTATTCAAAAAAATTGGATGTATTTTGTTTTAAAATATGTGTGGAAATGTAGCATCATGCTAATTCATTCCCTTCAGCTGAATTTTTGGGGAGAGGAGGCAATATTCTAAAGTAGCAGGAATAAATTAAATAATGCAATTAATAAATCATATAAATTTTGTAGTTAAGACCTCTTCCCCACATTTCAATAGTTTTAAATCTTTTCTGTAGGAGCCAGTTCAACTCAAACACAGACTGCAATTCAAATATTAGGATATTATTGGTTATGATTCTCCAGACACAGGTTTGATTTACTTTTTATCAATGGTTACATGTTCTGTAGAGTCTTTGCTGCCTTCAATAGAAATATTTTATTCACATAGCTGAGATCTTTAACATATTACTCTTCCTCTCGCTTTTCTTTTTTTCTTTTTTTCCCAGATTGAATGCTCAAGTATATCTGACTACTCAGAAAAAATTATCAAGGCCAACCACTTGGACAACAGTAAGGCATATATAAATACATATAAATATATATAAATCCTTTTCTTTCAGGAAAAAGAGAAGATAACTGATTAATTTCTCTGATTAATTTAGGTTGTGTGGTTTATATATAAATGGTAGTTTTGCAGAATTGACTTACATAAATACAAAACTAAGCACCTCATTCTAGGCACTACAACAATTCTTCACAGGAATTACTGTTACTTACACATTTACTTTTAGACTCACAGACAATAGAAGCAAATAGGACTTATCAACAGGCAGTTTGATTTAGCAAAGCAGACACACACACACACACATACACTGACATTCAAATTGAAATAAGGTTCAAAGCAAAAAAGTATTCTACTGCAATATAGATTTTTCACTAAGATTTCTGACTTTCAACTTTTAAAAAATACTTTTTTTTTTCCCAAAACATCAAAACACACAAACAAAAATGTCCTGTTCTCAAAATAAAACTATCATAGAAAACTTCTTTTTTTCTTGGAAAAATAAAACCTGATGAAATTTCCAGGAATGTGGAAACTCTAAATTAAAAAAAAAAAAAAAAAACAACAACAACACACTAAAAACACCCCCAACCTACTGAAAATTCTTAGCACAAAATAATCTCTAAGCAGCTCTATTTCATGCCTTCAGTCCTCCTCCAAATCACAGTACACAAGATATCTTTGTAACAGCCTAAAAAATCCGTCTTTTTTTAACTGAGGCTGTGAGACAGCTCCTGTTAAAAAGTGCTCTTTGTGAAGAGCTTCCCTTTGCTGCAGAGCAGGTCAGGTCTGAGCTGGCTGGACTGTTCCATGTGCCCTCACTTTTAGCTGTGTCTGCACTGATGCTCTTCTCGCAAAGGCACAGGAATAGATTTCTGTTCTGGTTTAGATCTGTTCTAATTTTTATTGCTGTCACTGGCACTTTCTGACTAACACAGAGCTCTTGGGGAGGAGAATTTTTTGTACAGTATGGATATTCAAGGGGTGTGGTGTGAAACAGCAGTGACATGGGATATAAGAGGACAGGCAGCATGTGCAACTTTTGGTTCAGGAAAAGAAGGAAGTATAGTAAAGGACCACAAAATACTCTTCTTCACAGTAGGGATAAGGCACTAAAGCTGTGAGGTGTGAGCTCAGCTTGATTGTCCTGCACCTTTGGTGCACAGCTCGTATATTCCTGGAGTGACCTTCTATCAGATAGCAACAAAAATAGCATACCACAAATCAATTTGCATTTGGATTTCCAGCAACAGGAATTATGTGTGAAGGGACCATTGTCAGAATAAATTAGAAGGTTCCAATGTGCTCCAGAGGTTGCAGAAGGTATTTATCTCCACTTCTTTCTCCTGTTTCTACAAGGAGCAAGTCATTAAGAAACTGTGGAGGAAGAAGCAGAAACCCCTCCCCTTTGTCAGGAGACTTGTCTGGACAGGTTCAGCAGTCTGCATGACTGCAGTTTGGTCACCAGTATAAACAATTTACACACCTGAACTAACATTTACACTCTCGCACTTTACACTGACCAGCATTCACTTTCATTTTAATGCAGCCAGGTACCAAGCCAAAGGACCTTGTTGCTCATGGAAATTTTTCTTTTTTTTCCCCCTAAATGTTTAGAGAAATGCAGACTCAGCAAAAGGGGCTGAACCAAGAGAAAACCCACTGTTTCCAGAACAGATACAATACAGCTGGAGACAGCACAATCTGTTCCCACATGATGCCTTACGAAGATGTTTCATCAAAGTGAAGGGAGGTGGAAGGAACTTGTGCTGCTGCTGCTTTTACTGTGGCTATTCTAGGTGTAAACAGAGGGCTTCAAAGTCTGCAGGTGTGTCAGTCAGGCAGCTGTCAACAATGCTAAAATTCACTCTGAAAGAATTGTGACAGTGAAAGTTCCTGGGAGAAATGAGAACTAAAGAGAACTCATGGCTGGAGCTTATAGGCAGGCATAGTCTTCAGTGTAACAACAGATGAACTGTTGAGTACTGCGAAAGAAAAGAGTTTAAAGAATGGGAAAGAGAACTCTTTTCCAATCAGGTTGCTCTTACCAGCTGATACTTTTGTTACCAGTCTGAACCAGAGTGTTCCAAGCCTCTTAAGGGGCCACTGGATTATAAATTTGCTATACAAATAAAGTGGTCACATCTGGTTAGTCATACTAGTACTGCACGTATTTGGGAAAGACAAACCTCATTTTTCCTGGGCCGAGTTCTAAAGTTAACTCAACCCACACTTCCACTCTTAACCAGCTAATCTAGTTATAGCTAAATTAAATTATCTTCATCTTTCCCAAACTGAATGTTGACCATTTCCTCAATAAAAATTGCTATCAATTAAAAGTAATAGAATAATGTTATCAATTAGTAATGGAAAGTAAAATATTCCCTATTCACCTTATTCCTAAATTTCAAGTGCATCTGTTACCTTGTCAAGGAAGAATCCAGAACCACGAGACTTTATGCACTGCAGCAAGCAATATAAATAGCAGAGAAACACACTGTAAGGTATTTGTCACAAGCTGAAAATACACCTGTAAATAGGAAATGTGTTTTTTAAAAAAGCAAGAATGATTGGTGACTTGTGTCACTTGTCCTAAAACAAAATTATTTGTTACAACTGAACTGAATATGGACCACCATTTAATTTTTCCTTAAGCACTGTATCTGTTCTGGTGTCAAAGAATTCTATCATTAGTCATTGATTTACTTTTGCAGGGCATAACCAGCATCCTGTGAAGTAGTATACAGTATTGCCAGTAATTTAATGTGCTGTGTTGTAATAGTGTCTCTGAAGATCTGGTATTCTACTATATCAAACTCCTAACAGCCCTTTTAATTTCCTTGAAACTAATTTGGTGATGAAGTACCTGACAACAACGTTTCCCAGCAGTCACTTTGAGTAACTCTGGAACAAACTGTGCACATCTAAAACAGATAGAAGATTTAGATATGAATGAGTCAATCATGAAGCAGAAAGGAATGAAAAACTATTTTTCATGAGAGAACTGTTTGTACAAACTTTCTTGTTTGTGTACTGTCAGGCTAGATATGACTTTCTCAGTTGAGTCAGCTCCCCCTAATTCATGGAAAGAATAAGTCCTAGTTTTCCTCACTGGGAATCCATCATCATATGTTTGAAAAGCAGATGAGAATTAGATCCTAGTTCAATAATCTGTAGTATCTCAGTGGTAATATCATGAATGTGCAAACCTGTAGGCATGTTTAAAGGATTCTAGGTGGATTCTTTGCATTACTTGGTCAATGATCTAGAAATCTTCCAAATTTCAAAGGTCATGTAAAATGAGATCATGCAGGTGAGCAGGTAAGGCTGGTTTTTCTGTTTTTTAAATATGGGGGGGTTTTGTTTGGCCTTTGGTTTTTTGTTTTGTTTTGTTTTTTCCTTTTATACTGATTCTAAAACTTCTGTTTATTATACTTACTGGAAGTAGTTTTTAAATAGTTTAAAATCCATTGAGTCACGTGGAGTCAGCCCTTATCTACAGGCGTTCAAGAAGAGAATCATATTGAAAAGGTCAGCCTGACATTCACCAGTAAGGAACTTATTCAGGTGTTTTATTATGTGAAACGTATTTCTTTGGATTCTCTTTTCAGTAATCACAATATTTAAAGGTAAAGTGGAAGAAGTTGAATTACCTGTGGATAAAGTAGACATCATCATCAGCGAGTGGATGGGTTACTGTCTGTTCTATGAGTCAATGTTAAACACAGTCATCTTCGCACGAGACAAGTGGCTGGTAGGTGCTCTGCATGTCATACTCCTTGCTGGAGCAATCATCATTTATTTTCTGACTAAAAGCCTTCCCTTTGCTACTGGCACCAGAATAAAATTCAGTTACATCTCCAAGTGCCGTTTCTTGGGCTTTAAGATAAAAAAAGGGAATCTCAGTGAAAGAGCTTTGCTTTTGATTAGCTGCTGGCTGGTGAAATTTGTATAGACACTACCTAATGACATTGCTACAGGCTGCAAGAATTGCTGTGATTAAAGCTGGTGTGACAGTCTGAAGGAAAACAATAAAGGCATGCAAGGGGTGCTTGTCTGGTTTTTGTATGTGCAGTTCAAAATGTGATGTCTTTGTCAGGTGAATAGATTACGAGATCCATTTCCCCAAAATTCATCAACAGAAACCTGGAGGGCTAATGTTTCCAGACCGAGCTGCTTTGTACGTGGTAGCAATTGAAGACAGACAGTACAAGGACTTCAAAATTCACTGTGAGTAACACTTTTCTGTGGTTATTTCCCTAAAATATTTGATTTATAAAGGCTTACTGTAATCTCATTATTGGCAAAGGATTGCAAAAGCCAAGAAATCATACTGACCAGGCCAGAATTCCAGTATAAATGTGAACATTAAGAGTACGTTAGTCTGCTGATAAATTCAGGAAACTTGCAGTAATTTAAAGTGCACAAAAGAAAGATGCATTAGTAAATTGATGTAGAGTTTGCTTAGAGTTATATTAATACCCCTACCTGTATTTAAAATGTGTATTATAGGAGATTTAGTTTTTTGGTTCTTTTAATAAATATATAATCTACCATAACAGCCAGGAAAATTGGTAATATTCTTTCGCCATGCAGGTCCTTGTTTTTGTTTTTTAACATAACAAGAACAGAAAAATAATAAAATGCAAATTAGTTACAAATGTTACAAAATAACCCTAGAAAAAATTATATCTCCATAATAAGCTCGTCAAGGAAAAAAAAAACACACAACATGTAATGCTTTTTTTAACTTTTAAAAGCATTTTCTGTGAGAATTTTTAAATTAAAAATAAAGATTAGAAATTTCAATTTTACTTTTATGTTAAAAGGGGTTCTAAATTTTTTTATGTATATATATATATATATATATATATATATATATTTCGTAGATGCATAAAATTGACTATTCTCTTGCTTTTAAAATGTTGGGAGGATTTCCTTGAAGTAGTGACCTCTACAGGTGACCTAGTCCAGGCTCCTGCTCCAAGCAGGCCAGATTTCACAATTAAAGTAAGTCACTCATAGGGCCCTGCACTGCTGTCAGGAGATGGGGATTCCGTAGCTTCTCCTTCCTGAGATTTGCCTTCATTCCCTCATCACCAGAAACGAATCTGACTTTTTCTTTGTTTATGTGGTAGCAGATAGCAAGTAGATACCACCATTAGTTTTTGCTGTCCCAGGCTAAGCAAACCCCATTTTGTTAGACACTCCTCCTGTCTTAGCATGTGGTTCATTTTCATCACTAAAAGATCATACTCCTGGTTCATGTTCAGCTTGTTGTCCCCAGGTCACACAAGTTTGGATTTATTTGATCATAAGATCATAATAGTTGTGATGAAATGAGTAAGTTTTACATTATTTCAGTTTTCTTTTCCTTTTAAATTTTTTTGCTTTTATTTATTTTTCAGAGCTGGATAATTTCACTTAAAGGCATTTTCCATTAGGGGATAAAAAACCCCACAAAATTCCTAAGCAGTTATATTAATCAAAGATACATACAAAAGTTTGCGTTAATTTAGTGGGTTTGGTCAATCTTTAATAAAAAAGCCTAACCCCTTGCCTCTCACCTCCTCTCAGAAGAAAGTTTGGTGTCTCTGTAATCAAATTCAGTACTAATACACAGAACTGTCAATTGGTCACATTTGCTGTTTTAGGTCAAAAGTGAGCCCAGTGCAGCACGGTGGTGACAAGAAGTCTCTGAAGGTGCTAGGGTGAATTATATCTCCTCCTCAAGCACAGCCTAGATTTTTCTCCTTGGTTACATGATGACCTTGACAGCTAAATTCCTTACAAAATGTACAGATTCAAATGGATGTATGAAGCATTCATTCTGTAAAGCAATCAAAGCCATTTTGGCCTAAAATCCTTTATGTGCTTTTTTCACCTCGCGTTTGAACCCTTTCCTTTCTAGACCTTGAGCCTTTTTCTTTTCTGTTCTCAACTTGGGGAGAGAGGGGGTTCATAATTAAAAAAAATGTTTCAGGTTCTCTTTTTCTCTTCTAAAATGTTGTTTTCCCTTAAGACACTTTCTTTTCTAATTTCACCTCTAATTTCTCTTTCCCCCTCGCTTTACGTACCCTGTATTTTCAGTTATTTCCATCTCACTATCTGTCTGCACCACCATCTTGTCTCTCCTCCATTTCGCTTTTCTGTCATGATGTACATGTAGATTAAAACTTGGATGTCCCAAATATTGAAACACGGCTGTAATTCTACTCCTGTCAGTAATTCACTTGCTGAAACTAAGACTACTTAAATAATCAAAAGAGCATGCAAAGTGCTGATTGAATAGCGATCTATGAAAAAAAAAAAAGCATTAACCAGAATGGATAGGAAAGGACAGAACAACCCTAACAGCTATTCCAAAGACTCAGCCTGACATATTATATGATTTTGGGCAACGCTCTCAAATGTCTAAAGCCACAATAATCATCAACAAATCTCATATAACATGGCTTTGGAGACACCAAAGAACAAAGACCACTTCTTCAAAGATGTACATGGAGGGGTTATTTTGCCACAACTGCATTATCTGTAAAATAACAGTGATGACATAGACAACTGGGGCAGAGAGCAAAGAGCTAAAGAGGAAATCTGAAAATTAGGGGATGGAAGAAATTCTTTCAAATGAAAAATGCTTTGAGAAACAAAATATACTTTCTATTATTACTGCTAATCTTGACATATCTCTTTGCATTGATAGGGTGGGAGAATGTGTACGGCTTTGACATGACCTGTATTAGGGATGTTGCCATGAAGGAGCCGTTGGTGGACATAGTAGATCCAAAGCAAGTGGTGACCAATGCCTGTCTAATAAAGGTTTGGTAATTCCAAATATACTCAATTATGAATGTTTACAACTAACTGTAGGATTCTTTGGAGACCTGCTACTTGTGTTTTACTGCTACCTTTATATGCTTTTATCTAGCTGCAGAAGCCATCATCATAGAATGCTATCATGCTGAGAAGGAAAGACATGCAGTTTTAAATTAGTCAGTACTGGTATGCTGCACATGCTTAATACTGTCACATGAGCTAAGCATGAGCATTGATACCTTGATTTCTTATGGAATACCCAAAAGCAAGATGTTCCTTGTGACTCTACTCATCTGGCTACTGCAAGTTGTAACTCAAGACTCTTACAAATTTTACGTATGCAAATACTGGATAAAGAGAGACATGGTGTATTTAGATATGGATTTTAATTGCCCTACCTTCTTGTAAATAGAGATTGGAAATTACTGATGGAATGCTGCTGAGGAGAAGGGGTAAATGAATTTTGTTTGCAGTAAAAAAGATGGAAGCATCAGTTTCTTGTCTGTCTGATGATACAACTAACTTACTCCAGAATGTGATCAGAATTGAAACCTAATTTATTTGTCTAACTTCCTAGTTCTTAGCCTTATCCAGAATGCTACTGCGTTCTTCCAGCCCCAACATCTCCGTTCAGAGGTTAGCTTGTACCCTGCCCTACATCTAAGACAGAATGGTCACTAATCTGTTTTCACAAGATCACGTTAAGAATGGAGGAGCTGCCTGCAGGAATATTTTAAAGCTCTAAAATTCCTTCCACGTGAAGTAATCCTCCTCATGTGGGACTACTCTCATAAATAAGGCTGTCTGCGTCAACAGCAGTGGAAGGATCAGGTCCATGAATCCAAGAGTATGCTCATTTATCCCAAAGAGTCAGTTTTAATTTTTCACTTTCACTTTTTGCCAGTAACAAACACAGCATTAAGCATTCCCACATGTAATAAGGAAAGACATACCTCTAGTCTGCAGAACCTTTACTGAAAGCAGCAGAAAGGAACAGAAGTAGAAACACTGTGTGACAACGTATGCATGCACAGTCCATCTGCACTGAGGGGAACACAGGATGGTTGTGCCTGAAAACAGCCTGAGCCAGAGCAATTTCAAATTGCAATACACACAAAAGAAACAGCTATTTAGAGTGTGTAGAATATGTCCAGAGAGTGAGAGATAAAGGGGTAAAAAGGGGTTGGCTTCTCTGGAATAAAAAGCTGCACACCCTTAAATGGAGTACACATCCAGCACTTTATTTAGAAGGTCTTTGAGAGTAATTGGTTTTAAGAAGACAGACAAAAATTTTCGAAGTGTTCCTATTCAGGTTTTATATTTCGTTTTGACATCTTTTGTCCATATAGTGAATGGTGCTATACCAATAGTGGCACTGCGAGAGCAAAGCAGGTAATAACTACGCAGTCAGAAACCACTTTCCATTCTAGAATCTGTCACTCTCACAAACTGATCACTAAAAAAACAGAAAACTGTTAATGAAAGGCATGATGGAGGGAGGCCTATGTTCAAGCTAGCAATATGGAAGCCAGAAAAACAGAGTCTGCATTGTTGGGTGTTTTTTAAATTTCATTTACTTTTGCACATGGTGTAAATATAAAGTATATTTCTTTGATCCTGAAAATATTTGTGAATTCAGAAAATTATATTAGCCTAAGAAAACATTTGAGAATAAACAAAGCCATAATGTTTAATTATTCAAATGTTTCATTACAGCACTTCAAGATGGCACAGCTTTTTCATATTAGACTCACAGAGGGATTTTTAGGGTGTATTCAACCCAAAGCCAGCTAACTTAGGATGCCTACAGGATGAGTCTGGGTTCTCTCTACATTAGTCAGTGGATGGACTAGTCACTAGATGCATTCCTCAGAGACCAGTCAGAGCCCTGTGCTTCTGCAGTTATTTTGATTCCCAATTTAGATGCTCTGAATTGTTCTACAAAATCAGCAAAATAAGACAGCCCCTGCACGCTGTGTAACCATGACACTTAGCTAAAATGCTGGAGACTTGAGTAAAATTTCCTATTTTGTACTCCTCAGAAATTGGATGTAACACAAGTCTTGAATCCTTTAAGGAACTCTAGCCACTAGGCCACAGGTGTACTGGGGGTGGTATGCAGAGAATACAGCATGTTCTGTGTCGTGGAAGCCATTTCCTTTTGAATGATCTCTTAAATATATCTCAGGGGCACAGGAATGGGAGTCCTCTGTTTAATTTCCAAGCCAGGGAGAGTAGTGGGATCAAAGCATCTTGAAACCATCAGTCAATAACTGAACTCAGGATAAGCGTACAGGTGTCCTACTGAGGGACTACTGCTTTCAGTAATATTGCCAAAAAAAGGAAAAGTTTGTTTCAAACTCAGTAAAACAGTTGTGTTTCCTTCTCTGATCCCCTTGTGCTTTGGAAAAATACAAATGTGTTTGGGTTGACTGAAAACTTTTTCTGCCCGTTAATTCTGATCTGGTGTCAGCACCAGAGACTAAAATAACAATAAATCCATTGTTCACACACCTGTAGAAAAACCTACAGTGAAAGAGTGGCAAAAACTGACAAAACCAAACAAGAACAAAGGATATGCCACATCCAGTTTGTAATAAAAAATACTGTTACGCTTTCCTGAATATCCTTCCCTATCTAGACACAGAACTAAAAAAAAAAAAAAGAAAAAAAAATCTGTTTCTGTGTTCTTTCCAAGTACAGATTACAGCTCCTGCAGACACCACTTTAAGATTACACAGTTTAATGCTACTTAAATCACAAACTGCCTTCCTTGCACAAAAAAAAAAAAATTATACAACATTCTTGCTTATCAGAGCCTGTCTGGGAAGGGGATCAGAAAAGAGGTGCTGTGGCACTCTAGAAGCAACCTTAATTCTGATTCACATGAAATGGGACAGGCAGCAAGTCAGCATTTTTTCCAGGAGCAAACCTGATTGAAAGCTGTTTCTCCCATTAGAAGAGAGCTGCCTTCATCCAGGGTGACACCATTCAAACAAGAAATAGTAGCTGGCAACACAGCATCTCAACCTCACTGTTGATTCTAAATGATACATCATTTGCTCAGTCCTAAAGCGATTTGTGCCACAGAACAGTCTAAGAACCATTCTTTATGAAGTGAATGTGAAAACTAGACCTCTCTCTGTCTCTGTGCAACAGGGACATGTACCATGGGATGTCTCATGGTCTTTCATGCAGTGTCAGCCATGGTCTGAACCCCCTTACTCAGCTGATAATTCTGACACTTTTACTGCTGCTTAGCTTAAAACATTTTATTTTCGTAGTGTGATAATAAAGAGCTGTATTTTGATCACATTCCTGCGTAACTATGCCCATTTTGTTGTTGTCGTTGAAATCTGAATGAAATCTGGTAAATCACGACTTTTCCATTTATTTTATGCAATGATAGTATTTGTCCCCTGTGCATTTAGCTGCAATAAGCAGTGCCATTGAATATAAGAATATATAGGTAGCCAGACTACAATTCAAAGAGATCACCAAAACTGGACTCATCCGTTCTCAAAATTATATTAACTAATAAAAAAACCCACATATTTGTCTCATACCTTGCATAGTAAAAAAGGCATGTTTCTGTCCTTAAAAAAAAAGACTGTGAAAGTGACCAACATTTTAGGCAGCCCATCTGTTCAATATTTTTGATAAATTTCTACTAACTTCTCTAATAAAAATATTTCCTCATTCTTTTGATTCCACTTTACCCTGCAGAGCCAACACAGCTCAGAGAGAGGGAGCTAGTTCCCTATTATGTGCCTCACCATTAGACTTAAGTCACAATTTCCCCACAGTGATACCACTAAAAAGACACCAGAAATTACAGAAATCTGCAGCTATCACCCACCAGTCCAGTCTAGCTTGTCAAAGCTTGCAGTCTGCTGTGGAACTCTGCCAGGAGACCTCAGAAGTTCTTATTCCCACTATGCTTTTTTCTTACCTTCTTTTAAGGGCAAAAACCCAAAAACGTTTTAAGGCTATCACAGTTTTAAATGACCAATCATATGCATGGGTCACTTGTAAACACTAGTGCCTCAGGGTGTCATCATAATGTAGTACAATAATTTTCATTATGTTTAAGTTGTTCTTGAGCAATGCTAACCAGACAGGACTAAAAAAACCCCTCCAATGGGCAGTCTAGACTCTGTCCTCCATTTTTGCAGGGTGGATCTGAAGAAATGCTGGTGAGATCAGAGATAGGATTCCTGGCATAGGCTGGTAGAGAAAATTTGGATTTCTGCCTACAAAACTTCTCTTTCTCTGTATGCATGAGCAATGAGGGTATCAGAATGAGCAATGAGGATATCAGAAAGTGCACTGATTTCCCACAGTATTAGAACACAATTAGTAGTATTGCAGACTTATTATCCTCCTTATCATGACTACAAGTTCTGGAAACAACCCAGATAAAAGCAATACCAAAAGCTGGGAAAATCAGATCCATCTGGCAAACACAGTTTAAGCCTTGAACAGGGAGATTTAAATATTGATGGAAATAAGCAATCTTAAAGACTACATCATTGCTTCCAACTACTGCAATCAAGCTATAGCACAAGTTACATAATTTGCTTCTGTCTTGTTCAAGAGTAAGGTCCCTGTGGACTGTCCATTTGGAATCAGTTATCTGACAAAGGACTAGAAAGCATTACCATTAGAAAGCAGGACCCTCTCACACCTCAAATGTTTCAACTGCTTGACATGGTCAAATCACTTTCCCTTTCAGAGATGCACAAACAAACAAAAAGTTTATTTTTATTACAAACCCAACTCTGCCAACATCTTTCCTCAATGCTGACAGTCTTCAATAACAAAAGGTCTTTGAACTGGGACCTATATCTTCATTTCAACATCCATCATGCCTGCATTTGTCAAGGCAGGTTTTTACTTTGATTTCCTCCAGCTCCTACAGCCCCTCCCTGCCATTCCCAAGAACACACAGTCTTCCGTGAGTGGCCTCTCTTGCCACACTCTGTCAGCTTAGTCACATAACTGGATCATTTGCTATTTTTTTGATATATTCAAGTGTACCACTGATTTCTTATAGTATTAAAGGGCTGCGAGTTGTCTTTGTGGCTGATAATTAAATAAAATGTTAAAGTAGATAACTCAACACTTACCTGAGAGTCACAGACTTCTGCATGTAAATGTCTTTTTCTTTCTCCTCAAAACAGGAAGTAGATATTTATACAGTGAAGACTGAAGAATTGGCATTTACTTCTGCATTCTGCCTCCAAATTCAACGTAATGATTACATTCATGCCTTGGTCACCTATTTTAATATTGAATTTACGAAGTGCCACAAGAAGATGGGATTTTCTACAGGTAATCTGTATTTCTTTTAATTTCATTTCTGTTGCTATCAGTCTATCAGTTCTGCTGTCCAGATGGTACAGAAAGGTTTAATTTACCACCAGGTTTGAATTTCAGTGATAAAAATTACTGTCATTCTGGGGAAGGTGAGCAGTATGGGGAAAGGAAACAGAGGCTGGATTTCACAATGGCTACCAAGCTTAGGGTTCAGTGGGAATTATGACCTAGGAGTTTATGCCCCTCACCAGTTGTATCTAAATCCCATGTCAAGTTTTCAGATTAGATAGGGAATTATCGGCTCAGTGAGAGATATCAGCTCTGCATGCTAGTTTTCCCTAAATCCAAAACTCAACAAAGCTCTTGCTTGTCTCAGAGTCTAGAACAAAATCATCATTTTTTCCAAGTACACACTGCTTATGTAAATCATCTCTAACAATGTGAAACTCTAACTTACCTTGGTGAGCAGATATTTAAAGGAATAACCCCATTCCTTTAAGGCATCATTTAACTGACTGAACAAACCACAGTGTTGCAAGAAATGCAAAAACCTCATTCTGTATTAGCCTGACTGCATACAGGAGGTTGAAGGAAGTGTTTCTCTGCCTCTATTTAGTACATCATGATAAGGTAGGTGCAGAAGCAGTTACTCCATAAAAAAGTCATTTGGCCATCTGTTGCTGAAGGTCACCACTGTCTGGAAGACTGATTTAGATTCTCAGCTGGTGTCTGTTGGCAAAGCTCTACTGAATTCAGTAAAATATACCAGTTTGTAGGACATGATGAAGTGCCACTTGATTGCTATGTAGTTTTTTTAATTATGAAGAAAATAAGTATGTGATTTGGAGTGGACTTGAAGACCTGTGCCTATATTACACA
Source organism: Lepidothrix coronata (assembly GCF_001604755.1). Classification (NCBI taxonomy): domain Eukaryota; kingdom Metazoa; phylum Chordata; class Aves; order Passeriformes; family Pipridae; genus Lepidothrix; species Lepidothrix coronata. The sequence goes on along the minus strand of NW_016690354.1, from coordinate 1,921,966 downwards.
CACACACACACTCTCCATGGGGCACAAGTTTCCAGTTATGTCAGGCTTTTCTAAGGAACATAGCTCTGCATAAGGGTATATGTGTGTGTACAAGGTAGCAGTTACAATTTAAAATATAAATTCAATTTAGTTTTGGTCTAACACATTTTCACTTAAAAGTTTTACAGAGGTATGTCCAAATAGTAACAGAGCCTGGATCTGAACTCCTACAAGAAGATGTCTCCATTTAAATACTGCAATTAGTAGTCATTAAAACTGTCCAGACACATAGAGAGAAATTATCTGGTAAAATACTTTTCCTTTGGAAGATACCAGTTTGCCAGCATAGTTTCTTAGGAAAAGTTTGTTTATGTCAGTCTTCTGATACTAGAATTTTTGGGGAAAAAAAACCAGTTAAAAATTCCTGTCCTGACAGTTTTTTGAAAATGCAACAGTATTTCCCCAGTCACAAAAAAATTTCAAACTCCAAATATTTTTTTTAATATTGATGTTGAAATGAAATAAGATCATTATTTTATTTCACAGTGTTAATATATTATTGGTATAATACAATACAATGGCCTCATGTGACTGGGGATACAAATAGAAGAAAAATAAATTTATCAGAGGATTTTTTTGCCAGATCAGGAAGCCTCTGAACTTGTTTAGCTATTCTTAGCTTCCTAGATGCTCCTGACTGCAAGAATGCTAGAAGCACTAAGTAACCAATATAATTTCATTAGGCACTGCTCAAAGATTTGAATTTAAATCAAGGGGGAAAAAAGTAAATTAACAGCCTGAAATAGCAGAGGAGTGTCAAAGGGATTCTGCTAAGCAAGACTAGAAATTAATTCCATCTCTGGCAGATTGCCCACAGTATATGCCTTTTAAAAATCCAAAGCCAGGTCAAGGTGCAAGTACCCTTTCACCAGCTCTATCCTCCTGGAAACTATAAAATCTGCTGTTCTGGGATCATGAGTGAAAGGTTTCATCTGTGGCATTGTAAATAATAGTTTTTGATGATTTTGTGTAATTATTTTTTGAACTAATTTAGACTTCTGACATTCAAAGCACTTAGTGGTAAAGATTTCCCCAGTTTGAACATGTGGGGGTTGAAAGGAAAGCATCAAAAAGTGCCTGTCTTGCTCTGTAACCCCCTTTGTGGAATCCTTCTTGCTGGGTGTGATTCACATCTGACATATTTCACTAAAAATTAGAAAACAACCCACTGACATCCATAGAATTAATTGTGTTGTTGTAAAGTATATTTACTAGTATAGTACACAAGTTAAAGCATTCTATGAGAAGAAAAGTTTTTTCCAACAGTTCCCAAGTCTTAATGGGATTTGCAAGACATGCAAGAAATTTTGATAAGTAACACCCATATATATATTTTTAGCACCTGATGCTCCTTATACTCACTGGAAGCAAACTGTCTTCTACTTAGAGGACTATTTAACTGTGAGACGAGGAGAAGAAATCTATGGGACTATATCCATGAAACCAAATGCAAAAAATGTGGTAAGTCAGCATCCCTGATTCTAATTCCAGCTCTATAATCTCACAAACTCACAAACTATAATCAACGGTAAAGAAAGTGCATATGAGTAATACAATGAGAATGCTAAAGGCATTCATGTTTATTAGTAAAAGCTCTAGTCACAGCTTCACTAAAGCTGCCAACCACAACGATAAAGCAGTGCTAATATTACAGAAGTCAGCCTGCAAACAAGCTAGCATGGGGAGAAAGGATTCAAATACATCACCAAATCAGGTGTCCTCTGTCATCTGCTTTATTCATATTTTGTGATGCAAGTAGGCAAAGGTCTCTTCATGGTGTCACTTAAATCAGTGGTAAGATCCCTTCTGCCAACATAGGATGATCAAGAGCAAGCACTTCAGTTCCACATCTATGGCCATTGAGTGATCTCCCACTCAGTGCCCACAAACTCTCCAGTACGAAATCAAGTGACATATTTCGTTTGGATGTCTGTGTGAACTCACTGATCAAATCTACTTAACTCATTAATCTAGTGATAGGGTTGTTTAAAAATTGTGGCTTTCCATATACAATGCAGTGTTTTATTCAAGACTAAAACTAAAGCGTGATGGATTTCACACTACAATGACTGGTGAAAACTTCCTCAGTTTCTCTGCTATGGGCTGAATCCCTCTGTGTCAGTTATTCAGTACTCCTTTTAACTTGTGAGGAGACTGAGACACACAGCTGCAGCAGTTGTAATTATTGAACTATTGCATTTGTTGACTACAGCAAATCTTAGCATTTAATTGTCTTCCTTTTTTGTGTTACCTTTCCATTTTTGTACCAAACACAGCTTGGATATGGTTTTCATAGTAGTGAAATATTATACAGGAGAAGAAATAAACACAAAATAAATTTGGCATTAAAACAAACACATTCACCCCTGAAGCTACTGCTTGCTGTGAAAGAGAGGAAAATAGTCTGTTTCCTACCTTTATATTGTCCTTGGGGGACTGGTAAATTTTCTTTTGCATTGAGCATATCAATTTTCTTTGAGAGAAATGAATAAAATACCTCAAATTTGTTTGCACAGCAGTAGGCACCTGAATGCAGATTTACATGCTAAAATTAATGTGTTCTTGATAGTTGTCATAAAACAGAGAGACCACCTTGGTTCAAAAGGAAAGATGAAGGCTTTCAAAAGCTTGTAGAGTCAGAGCTTTCTTTTGTAGGGCTATGTAGTGCCTCTTTCCTAAAACCATGTCATTATAAGATAAAGAATGAATAAGGGCTCCTATACAATGGGAAGTTTACTAGATCTATTCTGGAATAACCCCTAGTGTGAAGGCTCTTTAGCCTAGATAAGGAGCATCTCAATGGGGAATACCCTTCAGAAATTTTTATATGATATGTATGATAATAGCACTTCAAAAACCTCCTAGTAGTAACCGGGACATTAAATCAGCCTCAAGAAGAATACAGAAATATGACCTAAGCATAGATTGTATGGTGAATGCTACTACACGTCCTACACCCTGCTTTTTCAGTGTTAGCACCATTTAAAACAAAAAGAAGTTAGAAATCACTGTAGGTATCTTGAACCTGCAGGTCTTTTCAACTCAAACAGTGATAACTGAATTGATACACTAAACTTCTGGTGTTACTTACATGTTACATTTAAATCTTTTTACAGCGTGACCTGGATTTCACAGTAGACTTGGATTTTAAAGGACAGCTATGTGAAATGTCAGTATCTAATGACTACAAAATGCGTTAGCAGGAAACCTTGCAGAAAGATGAAAAGGAGAATTTTATCAAGTCTTGAACTGCTGAGCTTCAAGCTAAGAACAACTGTTCACAAGATTATTTTATTACCTGCTAGAATGTTTACTCTGATGGAGAGTGGTAACCTGATCTTTCTTGCAGATAGTACAGGGGGGCTGGGATCCCACTGTGAATGTACAGTATACAGAACTGTAGCTTTTGTCAAACATAGGAAAAATTAAGCAACAGTCTTGAGTGTTCTGGTTAACTTCAGGATGGCAGAAGATGCATATACAAATTGTATTACTTACTGTGAATTTCTGGTTCTTCCAAGCTTTGCATGTTAAGATGATTAGGGCAGTTTTCTCACTATGAAAGACTACTACAGCACATTACTGTGACAGTATTACTGGACTTATATTCAATATAAATGAATATATATATATTGTACATGAGAAAAAATAATTTCATAATAGGAATTTGTTTTGTGAATATTTAATTCTCATTATGCAGTTATGGAAAGGTAATGATGTTACCTCTGGCACTACTCTAGGCAGTGATATATTCCATTAACTGTCCATCCAATGTTATAGCTTTGGTAAATACTTCATGCAAAGTGTACATAAGAGCTGGGCATTTACAGGAAGTTCAACAACTATATTTTTGAATGTCCTCTGGAAAATGTGGACCATTAGTTTTGAAATTCACTTTCACAACTGGATGTCTGTCAGAGCTTTAAAAAACATTTGCTTTTTATCCTTGAAAATATTCTGTGGTGAGTTTTTATAGCTGGATTTTGCATGAGACCTGAAATCAGACACCTAGTAATTAAATGTGATGAATGCAAAGTCTCTGAAATGGTGGATAATTCATGTTTTTTAGCCATGCCATATTTCAGTTCTTTGCAAGATTCTTAATACAAAATAATTTAAAAAAATAGGAATTAGTGTTTCCTTTTGGTGATGTTTTAGATAAGTTTTAAATTGCAAATACTATTCTCAAGAGTGCAGTGATTTGCAGGAACAGATTAATGTCTTTAAAAATTGTCAATGGCTTCTGATAATACTAAGATGTCTGTAGCTTCCCCATCCCCTTAAGCCCCTTGTTTTTCTTACAAAATCTCCTGCTTTATTGTTAAACCACTAAGTGCTTACAATTCCGTATATGTATGTATCAGATCTTTTTACTATATGAATGTAGACCATTTAATCACACGTGATTCATCAACAACTGCGTCATCAGTCCTATCTACCCATTTTCCAGTCTGTCTGGCATTAGGCACTAAACCGCTCTATCATGTATTGGATAAGATTGACTAGTTTTTTGCCTAAAAATCTTTTTAATCACCTGCAAATAAAGCATACTTGAAGATGTATTTTGCCAGTATTTGTCAACTTCTCATGCTTCTGAAACCTATATCTATTGATTTTCCCTTCACAGAAACTGTACAGTGCCTCCATTTTCTTATGGTCTAAAGATTACGGTCTAGGGATTGTATCACATGGTATCTATGTAGAATGAAATTAAACTGTATTTCAGCAGTAAAAGATGCTTTTTGCAATGTAGTTCATCCCTGTTGTTTTAAAGCACTTTTCTTTCATTTTTTTTAAATGAGGATGAACAACTTTCCTCACAAAATCACTAGGATTTTATCTGTCAAATAATGCTGTCATTTTCAGGGAATCAGTTCAGCTACTCTTTCAGTAATGGACTGGGAAAAAGCCCTCTCCAAGTCCCTTTCTAGTCACACTTCTGTGATTCTAAGACTTTAAGGTAAAGAATTCTACCAGATTTTTTCTCAGGCTCCTCCATTTATATAAAGATACTCAAATGTTTCCATCTTCTCTTCTGCCACTAATCACTGAGCTGACTATTACTGAAAGAAGAAAGACTCTTGCTTCATTTGCCTGAATTATACTTTGACAGCACTTCAAATCATCTACTTCTATTGCCCACTGCACGAATCTTTAATAAATTTAATATTAAAAGAGTAACAAAGAAGAAAAAATCCACACCTTGTTTAAAACAAAAATAAGAACACTAAAAAAAAATTCCCTAGGGTCTTTACAGAGAATGTGCCATTTTTGCCTGACAAAATGCCATTTTTGCCTGACAGACAGCACTGGTCAAGAAGCAGAAAAAAAAAAAAACTTGATCAGGACAGCTCATTAACCAATTTGAGAGGCATTCAAGCAGTGTTGAATATTGACTGCCCTTTCTGCCTCATCTTTCAACTACTGACAGTGTGGTTAAGATTTCTCTTCAACAGTGGCCAGTGGCCACCTTGCCTTAGTACTTAAAGTGCCCATTCACTTCAGCATTGCAAGATTAAGTCCTGGCTCATACTGTTAATGGCACAGTTCTGGGATGGTAATCAGACCTCAGGCACACTCAGTCCTGGAAAATTGGCTTGTGCTTTTCTTCATTTCAAAAACATATCACATATTTCTCCATCACAAAAAGAACTGAGAGTACCTACTGCAGTGTGGCTGAGTGTTTTTAAAATCAAAGTGATCAAAAAGCAAATTCAGGCTTCCAAGGCCATTATAGGTGTTACCTACCACAAAGGTTTTGAAAGCACCAATAAGTTCATTACCAACATCAGTGAAATAGGTATGCAAAAACTTACAGACTGTTAGGTTTTGCTCAGCAATCCAGCAAGTACCCGCCACTGAGTCTGAGCCTAATTTTCTCAAGGCTTGAACAAGAAGGTCTCCTGTGGACTCCAGGGTTGAACCAAAGCCACTGGTTTTCAAAGCTTTACATTAAAATACTAATGACAAAATGACTGCTGACAACTGAAACAGAAACATGTTTAAAGCGTTTAGTTTCCTTCCCACTGACAGGAAAAGAAGAGCATGACCTGAGGACAGAGCATGAGAAAGGAACTGATATACAGTATTTACACAAAAGACTGTCCCTGATGAGTACTACAGCACTGGAGAAAAGAGAAAGCAGGTCACCTCTGCCTTGACTCTGATCCAAAGCAAAAGTATTAAATCCCTCTCAGGGATTTTCTTGTCACTTGAAACACAAAGAAACATAAAAAAAAAATTAAATACTGAGCATGGCTCTAAAAGGCATAGTGGGCAATTCACACTTGCAGTGCTTGTAAGGATTAAGGAAGCAGTCTGTAATGTTAGGAGGGCCACGGTATTCCCAAGGTTCTCTACAGAACAGTATAGTATGACTCCATTCTCACATGCATTTCTTATTCCCGGCACAAACTAGCCCTTTACAGATGTTATTAAAGTTTCAGGCTTGGCTTGGGTTTTGCAGGGGTCATTCTGGGGACTTTCCTGTGTGCAAAATTAGGAAGTTTAGAGCCTTTTTACACCATCTTAGACTTTTAGTAGGGGTTGAAACAGTCCAGAATATAAACAACAGTATTACCCAAGGTGGTATGTTTTTACTACAGAGCTAATTTGAAGAACCTTCTCAGAGATAATTTCTTACAGGGTTTGTTTTAAATTTAATATTAACTCATAATTTAACAAATACAGATTTGATTATACATAACCAAGAGAAACTTCATTCACTTAAAAGGTAATTTATAAAGGATACATTGTGTTCCATGTATATAAGGAAGAATAAATCCCTGCTTTAAGAAGATAAGGAAGTACAGGCTGGGAGCTGACCTGCTGGAAAGCAGCTCTGCAGAGAAGGACCTGAGGGTTCTGGTGGACAAGTTGTCCATGAGCCAGCAGTGCCCTTGTGGCCAAGAGGGCCAATGGTATCTTAGAGTGCATTAGGAAGAGCTTTGCCAGCATGTTGACGGAGATGATCCTGTGCCTCTACTCAGCCCTGGTGAGGCCACAGCTGGAGTGCTGTGTCCAGTCCTGGGCTGCTCAGTTAGAGAGACATGGAGCTCCTGGAGCGGGTCCAGTGAAGGGCAATGAAGATGATTAAGGACCTGGAGCATCTCTCTTACGAGGAAAGGCTGAGGGAGTTGGGCCTGTTCATCCTCAAGAAGAGGAGACCTCATCAAGGTATATAAGTATCTGAAGGGAGGGTGTCAACAGGATGGACCAGGCTCTTCTCAGTGGTGTTGAGCAATAGGACAAGAGGCAACAGGCAAAAACTGATGCACAGGAGGTCCCCCTTTACTGTGCAGGTGACCAAGTACTGGGACAGATTGCCCAGAGAGGTTCTGGAATCTCCTTCCTGGAGATACTCAAAAGCCACCTGGAAACAGTCCTGAGTAATGTGCTCTAAGGGACTCTGCTTGAGCAGGGGTTTAGACTACATGACCTCCAATAGTCCTTTCCAAATGTAACCATTCTGGGATTATATGATTTCCAAGAACAGAGACTCCCCAACCCCTCTTGGCAGCTGTTCCAGTGGTGGGCTAATCTCACATAAGCATTTTATGTTCAACTGGAATTTCTCATGTTTTAACTTGGGACTGTTGGCTCTTATTATTTTACTATTTGCCCCTGAGAAGAGTCTGGCTCTGTTTTCACTGTACTCTCCATTAGATGCTGGAAGATATAATTAGTTCCCAACTTAGTTCCCTCATGGTACCTCCTCTCTTCCCTATACAACCCATGATTGCACCCTGGCCTTTTATATGAATTACACCTCATATCCACCTGTAATCCCTCCTCCCCTTTTTTATCTTCTAACAGAGTCTAAGTATATATTGCTTCTGTTACACAAGTTTTAACAAACGTACAAGGGTTTTGCAAAGAATATAACCCCAAGGATCTACTATTCAAAGAGAACTTCAGGTTCTCTTACTGCATTGTGTTGGTGGCACTGAGGACACATTTTATGAGTAATTTTCAGGTTGGCATACAAGGTCTAAGTTTATGCCAGTGTGTGCACTTGCCTAGTTTGAATATACAACAAAGCCACGTGATTTCTTTTTCAATAGGCATTCAGCATTCACAGAGTAGTTCCAACTGGAAAAGTGGGAGGTTTTTAGTCTTTTTTGAAACATTTATTTTCAACATTTCTCAGAGATCATCTCAGATGTTAATCCCCAAAGCACACAGGCACGTGGGAGGAAGACAAATCCTTTAGATCACATCTAAACTTCCTAAAAATTAAATGTGAATTTACAGCACCTACAAATCTTCTTAAAGAGCAACTAAAGAAATAAACCTGGTGTTTCAGATCTGATAGAACAATATATTTAAAGAGCATGTGAATCATGAGCTAGAGATTTCCCAGAAAAATTATAATTCTTCACAGTATGTTGACTGAGGTGAGCCAGGGCAGTAGTACGCCTACAGGGAACAAGAATGTCCCCTGAAAATAGCTGCTGCTTCTGGGGATAGACATGAAAAGGTAAAAGACGTGTTCTACACAGCTGAGATGGAGAAAGAAGCAGACCACTGTTCACAGATGGCTGCTAAAGCAGAGCACCCATCCTTTACACAAAAAATTATTCCAGGGCACAAATACGGCTGAAGGGAAAGAAAAACGTTTTTATGACCTCAAAATTTTTGAAATCTCCAGTGTTCTCTTTGCCTATATTTCCAGTCTCTGCAGGCATCAATACAATTTCCCTGAATTTTCCCTTTTCTTACCATGTTTGATATTTTTCTCATTTTTCAATGGAAACAAACATTGGAGATAAGTGATGATGCAAACAACATAAAGATAGCATCTTTTGAGAAAGTTTGGAGAGAACTATAGCATGATTGTGAAACAGAAAGAAACCATGTTAGCTTTGAGATGACAACTACAACACAAAATCAGTCTTACTTCTCACAGAGCACACAGGGCTACAATCCAGGTCATTCCTCTGAATCATCAAATGTGGTCTTTTAGAAGCACACCAGCAAAATCAAGCCTAAGCTGACCTATAAATCTTCATGTGGAAAATGGAACATCCCCTTTTGCAGATTGACTCTGTGTTTTTGTGCCTAGCCATTTTCCATTTGCTCACATAAACCATCAGTATTTCCAGTACAACACAGCCCTAGAACCAGAAATGGACTCCTCTGTTAAGGTCACGACAGTATTTAATCAGAAACCATACAAGCCCTGCCATTTTGAAGCAGGTTATGAAATGGCAGCCCCGAAAGGCATGTGTAACTCATTAACAGTAACTTGCAACGCTGATCAGTTAGCGGAAGTACTTTATCATCATAGTGGCATATTTTCACATTTATTGGCATGACAAATCAGTGTCATTAGCTAATGAGATCTGATTGAAGCAAAAATAATTGCTATTATCCCCACTAACAGAGTATCTCAGAGAAAAAAAGCTCCTTATTTTCCTTGCTTTCTATGGGATGAGTGTAGGTAGGCAAGCAGCAAAAGTGCTGTGTCAGGCTGAAGCAGGAGCATGTGATGGATAGAATTTGTATGTCAAGTAGACAAAACACATCACGACAATAAATTCTGAGCTACGAATTGAGCGTATGGAAGCAGCAGAATTCAAAAGGTCAGGGTATTCTTTACCAGTAAAGATGTGGAGATAATTAGGAAAATAATCAGCAAATACTCAGAAGACCAGGTAAATTGGTCTGACTCCTCCCACTAACAAAGGTAGCAGAGACATTAAAACATTTTCTGGTGAGAAATTTCCATTTGAATTCTCTTGCCAAGTGACACTGTTAAGTAGGAATTCTGTTAAACAGCAGGATGTCTGATCTCAATCTGAGCAAATGCCTAGACCATTCCAACGTAATGTTCATGGGTCCAAATGCAAAATTCACTTCTGCTTGCCAGAACATTTGACACTGTGCTATGTTCTTCCCATTCTTGTTCTTTCAACAGTAGTGGCACAATATGCTATTTCTTTTCCTTCATCTTGAGATGTTTCTAACTTTTACTTTAGTGATATACAGGATTCCTCTTCTGGAACCAGCTTATAAATCAAAACCAGACCTAAATCAAACTTTTCAACTAAGCTGTCCTCATCTCTTATTTGCCTGTGTGTCATGTGTTCTTTTTATTATGGTCCAGTCATGTAAATGCCTGTGGTAGTGAGGATAAATCTAGTCAGCCTGGAGATCCTGCCAGTCCCAAGGAACTCAGGACATTTATAAGGAGTCAGAATTTCAGAAGTCAGAAAGGTCCAGTGATTTATCAATCTCTTGAAAACATCCATCCCCACTGCTGAAGCAGGACAAGCTGGAACAGGTTGTTCAGGACCTTTTATAGTAGGGTTTTGAATATCTCCAAGGATGGACACTCCACAACCTCTCTGAGAAAACTATTTCAGTGTTTGACCACCTACACATTAAAAAAAAAAAATTTTTTTTGTTCAAATGGAATTTCTTGTGTTTCAATTTGTGCCTGTAGCCTCTTCTCCTGTCACTGGGCACTCTTGAGAAGAGTCTGTCTGCCTCCTCTTCATTCCCCACATCCATGAAGTATTTACACACTCTGATAAGATCCCTCTCTCTTCTTTAGACTCTCTGGGCCCAATCATGTAACATGCCTGTAGCAACTAAAAATGTGGGTTAAAACTCTAGCTTGGAGGACTGTATTCCGTAAAGTACTGACTTCTGAAAGTATCTAGAGGCTAGTTACAGTAGTCTGTCCAATCTTAATTGCTAGGAGACTATAGCAAAAAATGATTAGACAATCTCATGATGGATGAGTGCAACAACATTACTTAAGAACAAGTTACTGATGGTATTTCTGTATACCATAGCAGCAAAATGGGCACAGTAATTGCATGGAATTTTGGTGTCCTGATTTTTGATTTGGGCTATTAGAGCTTGTTATTCGAAATAAACGCAGGTGGTTCTCTATGAAGAATAAAATTAAGCTGTGGAACTCCTTGCCAAGGATACTGTAGAGCTGATAGATTTATATGAGTTCAAAATAAGACTCAACATGTTCCAGTCTTAGAAGAGAAGCCAGTGGAGGGTATTTTAATACATAAAACCTATTTCATCCTCAAGAAGACCCTGCAAAGTAGGGGGTGCAAATCAGAAGAATATCAAAGAAAATATCGTAAATTGCAGCCCTATTGATATTTCTTTTAGGCATCTGGTTTTGGCCACTGCTAGAGATAGGATACTGTATCAAATCAACCTGCTGTTTGATCCAGTATGGAAACTGGAGAAAGAGCAGAAGATGACTTACAGTCTCTAGGTATTGGCATTACATATTAAAGGCTCTTTAGTCTTCTGTAAGAGAATATCAGCCAGAAGCTGAGGCCAGTCATTTCAAAGAGAAAATAACAGCATTTTTAACAGTGAAGAAGACTACCAACTTTCTGAGCAGTCTGTTCCAATAGTTAAGGTTGTCAGTTCTTAATGCCTTCAAATCGAGATACAAACAGAATGTTTTAGATTTAATTCAGAGTAACTGGGTGCAATGGAATAGTAGGTGATACAAAATCAAATTGACTTAATGAGCCCTTTTCCTTTCAAAATCCTACAATTCCATAAATCATATCTTAGCAAAAAAGTTCATTGCACATTTATGCAGGGAAGAAGTGCAAAACTACCAAATGTAATTCACTGCTGAGGACTTCTTGCCTTCTGAACCACTAATGGACAGCAAAAGCAAATGGAAAAAATACTTTTAAATTAAGTTAACATTTTAACCTGAAATACTTTTCTTTAACTGCATAATTGTGGGATTTACAAACTTTTATAAGAAAACTGAGCAGACAAGTGTTTTTCCACAACAGAAGATAAACTTGTCCTTTGATTTCTTGTTGAAGAAGGCAGTAGTTTTCTCTGTAGAAAGTAGAAACTACACATCTTATCTGAGTTTAGTAATTCCTTGCACAGTATCCCCTGGGGCTTCTAATGACTCCAATGATTTCAGTGTAGAAGGTGACTTTACAGTGTGGTTACAAATAAAAATGCCTATAGCATACCTGTAGAAAGTTTTACTCCTATCATGCATCTTTCTCTGCTGACAGACATGTCATTTAATGTAAATCAGTTTCTCTGTTAGAATAATACCTAAAGAAGCTCTGTCGCTGAGAAGCTGCATTAATGATTTATGCCTCATTTCAAAGGGATGAGCAACGGCCTTATTACAGCTTCATAATATAAATCCATACAATACAGGGTTGCTATGACAACTGATGAGCGCTAATAGCTAGATTCAAAGGACCTTGTTCAAAACTGTCACTTAGTGCAGTTCAATGTAGCTCAGTCATTTGCACCTGTAAGAACTGGGAGAAGGCCATGCAGGAACAGAACAGAGCAGAACAGTTCACTTACAGTCACAGCTTTACAGCTGAGTGCCTTACCTCTGAGCTATGCAGTGGTAGCCTGGAGGCTTTTCAACCCCTAGCAGAAGTATCCAAACTGGCGTTTGGCTGCAGCAATACTGGGCTCACCACCGGCCCCCGAAGCCACCTGAGGAGCATGGTGAATTAGTTCACAACCAGTTCCATTTATCCATATTCAAAAGATGAAATTACAAAGAGATAAGACAATTAAACACCTTGCTGATACTGAAAATGGGCTGCCCACTCCTCTAGACTTCTTTTCTCAAAACTGTGATCTTAGCTGTGTTTTCCGCCCAAATCCTCCCACTAACTCTGATATTTGTCAGATTTTGCTGGGCTAGTTCAGCTCACTAATCCAGCAGATTAGTGAACTCTGCCTTCGCCCCCCCCACCCCCCGCCTTTTCCCTTGAGATTCTGACAAGGGAGTAACTTAAAGTGGTTTATTGCAGAGTTCTAATGCCTTAGAAAAGATAAAATGTAGGAGTAACGACTAGCAAGGATGGTTGCAAACCTATCCTGTACTCTACCCCTGAAAAAGATGGCACCTGAGCATTTCTAACAGCTATACAGACACAGTAATATACACATGAATGATTCATATGCTTGATTTGCTCTGCAAAGGCTAAAGATGGCACAAGATAAAACACCAGGCACAACACCATATATTATAGAGGGATGATAATTGTGGCTGCTGCTGTTCCTTTTTGCAAGTCCAGACAAAATCTGAGCTGAGTACATATTGCAAAGGTGCAGATACACACACAACACAATAATGTCATCAGCCACACAGAGAACACAGCAGGGTCTTCACTGTTCATTACTCACGTACACATAAACAGAACTCAAGTAATATGAGCACTTGAGTAAGACTCGGAGTCACATAATGTTCTACTTGAATGTCTCCATTCCACAGGTTTCCCTACTCACTTCCTGTTTTCAGTGAAAACCAGTAATTCCTAGTGAGAAAGCTCCTCTGAATCTGAGTTCTTCTAGGAATGGGAAGACTTGCAATGATTGTTGTGCCCAGAAGAAGCACATTCTAGAAAAGGCACTGGAAGGACACTGATGGCTGCAGAGGCTAAACATCATTTTCCAGTATAGCTGGATTTGTTTGAAACACTTTCCTCTTCAGTTTGAAAGGAAAGCAGCAATGCTTGTCTGACTAATCAGATGTCCTTTAACTTCCAGTACATTTGGAAGGAATCAGTGTCACCACATACAGTATTTCAGATTAGTAATAGCAAGGAACTTTTATACCTGCCTGTAAATCTAACCTACAGATTTTTTTCCCTTGAGAAGTCTATTTTCATCATACAATAATCAGTTGCCTTTTACTAGTTTCATATTAAAAGAACTTTAGTTGTTTGAGGTGTAAACAGGTCAAAGTGTCCATCTTTCTTTTTTTCAAGAGTGTATGTGAGTGCTATTGCAATTCCTGTAATTTCAGTAATCAAAAAGACCCATTATTTCAACAGCTGTGGATGAATTCAGGAAATTGCTACTGATTAGCTTTATGAGCATCTTTCTGCTTTCTAAAACAAGCTTCCACTTGTGCAGATGATGAAGTGGATTTATTCCAAAACGATCTCACATGGTAGAAAATTCTGCCAATATACGGATGTTGCAAACAAAAACGGTCTCAAGTTAGGAAATTCTGCTTGAGTTAATTTACTACGAAGCAACACAAATATTTTATCGATGATTCAGGTTCTGGGGAAAGAAAAAGAATGCAAACCACTAGACAAAAATATTCATGTACATTTTTTTCTCTCCTCCGCTCCCAAATTTCAGTTTCTTTTATCTTCACGTGAGGTACACTGTTAGAATTTACCCAGTGAGCCAACAGGCAGCACAGAAGTTGAGGCAATGTGCATAACACTTGGGCCAAACCAAGTAATATGATCTCTACCATTCACTGCCCAGTGCTTCCAGTTGTCCTGGACACAGGGATTCCAGTTGTCCTGTTCTTCATTTTTCCCTGCTCAAGCATGGGAAGTGACCACTGACCGCAGTTTTTTCAGAGGCAAACTTTCTTCAATGTGATCTGTTCCTCACACATTCCTTGTGTGTGGAGTGTTCCCACCTTAACGGCTGCAGATTGCTCCTTAAATATGTCATGGGAGGAGGTGCTGTGCACTTCTCTCAGTAAGGTTATAGTGTGCAATGATTTTTTTCCACTGTTGCTCGGTTCACATCTGGGCAGGCTGGAATCATTTCTGGCTGGCACGCAGTACGTCATGATCTCCCCATTCAAAAGGGCTAGAAGCACTGTGTTATATCCACGCAAATACGCTTTGTAGTGTGCATGATACCCAAAGATCTGTTAGTATTGGGTACTTGACCAGGCTGAGATAAATTCCTCCCACTTTCTCCTACCAACTCATCATCCTCTCTAAGAGTTTATGTAGGTGCACACTGCCTGTGAGCTGATTCACTGTACAGAAGACGAAGAAACACGTCTGTGTCAAGGAGTTACATCAGTGAACTTGAGAGGATGAAGCCCGCTGAGTGCAAGGAGCTATTTTTTCAGCAGAATTTCTCATTCTCTATTGTTGGTACTTTTCATTCTAGTAACGGAAATTTTCAAGACTTTATACATCACTAAAAGAATACAGTACTGTCACCAATCTTACACCACCTATGAATTTTTTTCATGGAAGACTCCATGACCCAGAGGCCATGATGCACAGTTGTATCATGATCTCGGCTTATCTTCATCCAAAAAGCTTTTGCGAAAAGGTGGACGGGGAGACTGTGAGCAAACTAAAGCTAATGCAAAAAGGGAGAGGGAGAGGGAGGGAAAGGGAAAAGGAAGAAAGTTTAACTGCTATCAAGCCAGAATTAGATTTCTGAAGATCTGAGAAAAATAATGAGGTATGAAACCCTGATGGAGAGTCAGAAGACAGCAATCCAGCAACACAGAGATAAGATGGCATCAAGGAAAATGGAAAGCTGACAATTCCCACACCAGTTTGATGACCACCTGGGCAGTAGAACCTGTCCCAAACCAGAGTCTTTTCACACGTTATTCATACCTGTGTTCTGTAAGCACTATTCAATCCATAAGTTCTGTTTATTCAGGTGTGCCAACAGGTGACTAGCCCCTGGCCTGAGGTTTAGCTAATCAAACAGACCATGAAAAACTCTGGGCACGACACAAGCAACTCTGAACATTACAAATAACAGAGTGAGATGCTGGTAACAGTTACGGACAGCACTGTGAGCAATAGCTGGACTTCACAAGTGGAGAAGGGGGAGTTACACAGTAACTTCACAGGTAATTAGAACGGAACAGTAGGGAATCTTTTGGGAGTGGAAACCTGCAAGGCCAGCAGCACCTAAGTAATTATACCAATAATAGCATGTAAAGCTGAGGTAACTTAGGAAATGGCAGAAGAAATATGTATGTGGGTACAGATGAAGAAAATCTGGGACTAACAGGGAAAAGGCAACTAGGGACAAGTTGTTTCTTTGAGATATGAAGAGCAAAGAAAGGGAGAGGTCAGGGTGGATGGTGGAAGCATGGGAAAAAAAAATCAAGAAAAGGTAGAGTAAAAGGGACCAGTTGTATACAAGCAAGCTGCTTATCTGAGTAAGCCTTGTATCCCATAGCTGCAGGCTACTCAATCTTTTTATTAAACCTTATTTCTACCAAATTTCTGCATGATTCGGGGGAGAGGATGAGGGCAGAGTGAGAGGGGGAGAGCACTGCAAGTCACAGGATTTGTATACATGGATGTTTTCATTAGCAAACTTCAATCTTGATTTGCTGGAAAGGAAGAGAAGGATTGGGCTATCTGTGTTCCTATTTATGGGAATGATGTTTGTGTAATGTGGGTGACAAGCAGTGAAGACATCAACCTCTGTGTTGTCAGTGTGGCTGATGATGTTAAGTGCTGTGTATCTGCACCTTTGCAATACGTATTCTGCTTGGGTTTCAGCTGGACTTACAAAAAGGAACAGCATCAGCCACAGCTATCAGTCTGAGACACAAGATACTTTCTGGGTCTTAGATTGCACCAGATTTGTCTCTAGTAGAAGAAATCCCTGTCATCACAGGATTCAGCTGCTCCTTAGCATTGTTTGCCCTCAAGTTGTGTATATTCTGCTAGCAGGGTCTCAGTGCACACTAAGAGACGTCCAAATAAAAATGATCCTGTGGAAGTCACATAAAGAAAATTCACCTCACATGTCACTGTCCTTCAAAATTGAGATGAACTTCAAGGGAATAAGAAATTAAGAATCAGAATTTGGGAGCTTGTGAGGCTAGAGTCATGGGCAGTAAAGCTGAAATTAAGCCTTCAAACTGTCTTCCTGAGGCTTACAGAAGCTGGAAGAAATATTGCCAGTTCTGATGTTGACGGGGTAGAAAACACTCTACTGCAGGGGAACAGATCATTCAAAGCCAATTAGCACAGCCAATATTTAAACTGATGACACTTCTTCCCTAATTGAAATTAGGACAAAGAGTTGTTTTTGCTGATGTTTAAATTAGGGGCTGCACTAGTTCAGCTTCAGTCAGGACCGAACACAGATGGTTCAGTTCTGAGATTTCCATGATGGACAATATGCAGCAGTCTATAACGTGACTCATCTTTCCACAAGCAATTATGGTTTTCAAGAAGCAATCCTGGGAAGTGAACAGAAAGCCTATTGATTTTCAGTAATGGATGCTTATTGTGCTCCTTTTGTGTTTTACAGCTTCTTAGGCACCTCACTGAAACCAAGGGGTTTTTTTTATTTGGATGAGTAGATTCTCGGGAATCAACAAGGGGAAAACTCCTAAGCATCAGCTTATCCTGGGCTACTTAGTTCATCTATCATTACTGATAGAAGTAAAATTAAAACCCTGGTTATGCTACCTGATAGGGAAGGGCTCATGTTTGGATCCCAACTCATAGGAAAGGGTATTTGAGTGCTGGTATGGATATAGAAATTGCTGTAGGGGAAAGTCTGCAAACCTCTATTGTATAGTTCTTGGAACTCGATACATACCTTTGATCAGACTGAAATCCCAAGGGCACAATTAATTACCGACAAAGTTTTTATCCAAAAATAAGTTACTGAGTTAGTGCTTAACATTCATCTGTAGTTTCAAATTGATTCATTATTCAAATGAAAAATAACTTTTTAAAAACATTTAGAAAAGGAATTAAAAACAATGTCTGTAACAGTCTCATAAAATGAAATCTACAGTTTTGCTTGATATTTTAATGCACAATAAATTATGTCATGCGTTCTAGTTTCCAAACAACCTCGCCATCATGGATAATTGTTCTTGAATGTTTACCACAGTAGCTTGATGCAGTGAAGACATATACCAACGGGAATAATTGTTGATCATGTGCTGGAAGGGTGACCCATTCTTAAGTTTCTTTTTTTTGTATATATTTGACAAAGGTTTTCAAAATTAATTATGGCATTTGCGTTTCTTATGATCTGATTTTCTAAAACATGTCCCTGTGGATTTGATTTTTCAAACAGTGTATCTCAATGCACTCAGGCCCTGGGGGAACGCTGTGCGGCAGATGCTTTTGAAAAATCAGTCACATGTTTAAGTACACGAGGAATTTTTTCTTAACATTGCTAAAGAGAGCAATATCTCACTGGATTTTGGTGAGATTTTTCACTCCTTAATTGCTGGTAAGTTTCTCAAAATCTTCCTCAAAGTAAGATCTGCCATTTCTGAAAATTCTACCTCCAACATCTGGCATGAAACTTTCTATGACAGACTTTTGGAGATAAGGACCTGTTCAGTCAGCCTAACATACTTAGTACTACCAACAACTATACCTATATCAATTTTTAAAAAACTGTACACAAAGGTTAGCACAAAATCAGGATCTAAAGAGCTCTGAAATAAGCAGTATTCAGAAGACAGGTCATTAACATCAGTAAGAATTTACTTCACATTCCAAGTAGTTTTCTTCCTATAAAGTTATTTCTTATTATTAATAAAGTGGTATCTTCTACAAGCCTGATAGTAAAGCAGGATTCAGTGGTGTTAGGCATCAAACAGAATTAAAAGACTGTTACTGCCCCAAATACATTGTCAATTAACTGAAGGTAATATTTATAAAAGCAGAGATCAGAGCACACGAAGATTTTAAGTTTCACT
This sequence comes from Lepidothrix coronata, assembly GCF_001604755.1. NCBI lineage: Eukaryota > Metazoa > Chordata > Aves > Passeriformes > Pipridae > Lepidothrix > Lepidothrix coronata. The sequence continues at coordinate 1,903,461 of NW_016690354.1, read as the reverse complement.
TACACCTACACTCAGAACACAGCAGAATATTTGGAAGATAAAAGCAAATCTGACAGTGCTATGTAGTGTTGTATAAACGTATGACATGCCCCAGCATTTTATTGCCTGATACAGCAAGACTTTTTATTCATATCAGATTGAAGTTCAATGGTTTTCTCTTTCACTTTATCTTCATGTTCTTTTAAAAACCTGGGGGAAAGAAACAATGCTTTAGAGAAAAAAGTCGATAATACTCATAAGAGATCAAACAAAAAACATTTTCCCAAGCCTATAGAATTGTCCAGAGAATAACAGAAAATGATAGAATGTTGCAAACTAACAAACAACCAGAAAAGTACAATTATGGTGGCTCCATCACAAAACTGCCTTTGTTCATTTAGTTAGAAAAATTTAGTTAGTGCTGATTGTCAGCATTTATTGTATGTTATGGAGACTCAAAACAGTGACTTCTATTTTTGAGGCTGGAACAAAACAAAACCGTATCTAGCTACCTACACATTTATCAATTACCTGACACTTTCACAAAATTTCACTGATTTCAGCAACAATATTAAAGATCTGCCAACTCATTACCAGTGCCTTTATTTCCGTAAGTAGTTCAGAGGGCACATATTTTCCTGTATTTTTACCTCTATCCTTTATACAACTTCAAAAATCCATTTCTCCCTGTCTCCCAATCCCCAGGCAAACAGTAGAATTCGAGCTGTAATGAGCAGAGGGAAGAAAGAAGCATATCCAATGTCCTGCTGCAAGGAGTCAGCAGCATCCATTTTCAAGTATATTTCTCCAAACCTTCAAGACATTCTTGCAAGACCTATCACAACATCCTAGGCCCTCAGCTTTCCTAGCAACAATTCATGTGTTTCTGGACCTATAGAGAGCTTCGCTAGCCTAACATAGGACTCTTTATGCACCTGAGCAACTACTCAGTCAGAGCAACAGGCTCAGGCTACAGATCAGTTTAAAAGGAACAAATATTTCATCACTCTAAGTTCCTATAAAACTAATTTAACCAAGAGAATTCACTCTGTCATCAATGATGGGGAAGTCAGGCATGTAAAGAACTCATAGACTGTGTGTTTCTTCTTACCTAGCTAAGTGAAGCACAGACTTTTCCACATTGTACCCAGAACATGCACTGCATTCATAGAAAATTAAATTGTAATCCTACAATCAAACAGAAAGACCATTTCAATTACTTTTGCACAATATCTCACTCCAGTTTTAAAAAAAGCAATGCAGATAAACTGAAATATGCAAATAAAGAAACAGAAATAGATCATCGGAAAAATTATGATTTAACTCTAAAGCTAACAGTAAAGAGTAACAAAAGAAGTCCAACCATTGGTCACAAACAACTATATGATTCTCTTAGCAGATATTTATTCTATATAGTAGCTTTAGCTATAAGAGCTGAAACACAAACATGCCTTGTAAGGTACTGAAGTCTTGTGAGCTTTCCTTGTGACAATCAGGCAACTAGTACATCACCGAGTGCTGGACAAAGCAGGAGAAAAGAATTCCAATAATTTTTGTTTCATCTTTTTGTATATGTGAATTTTTTCTGCACCTACTTTTGCAGTCAGCCTGCACCTTTGGTTCTGCACCCCCTGGGAGCTTTGCAATTAAGAACAGAAGATAAATTATCAAGTCTTGGAGAGATTCTCTGTACTTCAGCTGAAGTCTTATCACCATAAATGCAAATGCAAGAGATTATCTGCACAAAAGCCTGACCTGGCAGTTGTGACCGCAAAGAAGTTTGAAAGGGAATGACAGATAATCCTCCAAAATAGACATCTGTCTACCTCCACAACATACTACATTACAGCTCACCTACACTGCCTCTATGGTTTTAGAACATGTCCTTTTATCCATCCAGATTTCAAGGTTCTAGTCACTTTCCACTTTTCTATGTGTCTTATTGCTATTTATGGCAGTAGCTTAAAATTCAAATAAATAAGTCAGTACCTTAGGAAATTACAATCACATCTGCAAATTTTCATTTGTTTGTTATAAACCGTGGCTACTGCATTAGTATTTATTTAACCACTCTTCATAAGACACTTACAATTCAGTTTTCAAAGGTTCCCATTAAAATGACCAGGTATTCCAGTTGTGGTTTGGGCTTTTTTACATGTATACACCATGCTTCAAAATTCACACAACTTCTGTAAATTTTTGTTGTCTTCACAAAATTTCAGAGACAAAAAGTGGGGAAAAGAAACGTCATAAATATGGTAGTTTATTTTAGCATCACTAACAAAGGGCTTCAGGGTTAACAAATGTTAGTTTTGTATACGTTGTCAATGGTTATATTGTTTGTTCTAGTGAAAAACAGGATTGAACCACTCACAGTAATTTCTGAATGGCCACATAAGCACAGAAGAGCAGAGAAGGAAGAAATCAGGCAATGTTAGTGTTGGATAGCTATTTTTTTTTAACCAGTGTTCTGTATAACATTTACAATTATGTAACCCTATGATTCTCTTGCTTTTCTTAGAAAAGGTTTAAGATAAAATTTGACTGGGTCAAATTTCTTGCTAGCTATGCAAACAGAAATTTGAAATAAAATTTACACTCTCCTCTTTCTGCTCAGCTGATCAGAACTCTAATAGAAAACCCACAGCTACTTTATGTCAGTCAGAGAGTGATACTACTCTGACATCTTCCCCACATACAACAAACAGAATGTCACTAGAGGAGAACTCCCAGTGATGACATCATTTATGCTGGTATGAATCTAAATGGAAAGATAGCAACTTAAACTCAATTGATAATAATGGCTTAATTCTGTCTGTCTGGCAAAAGGTTTCCTCTGAAAGGGGAGACAGCCTGGAAATGCAAAGAGTCATTCCTTTGATTCAAAGAGGAAACTTTAATTGATAGCATACCCAAGGAGCACAAGTAGCCAGGAAATGCCATCCATCTCCATCCAAGAATTAGCTATTGAACCTTGGAGACCAGTGCCAATTACTTCATTTTAAAAACTTACCTACAAATCAGCAGACATCTAAAGAACAGGTAGGAAAATTAATTATTACTAAAGGGAGCTGGGTGATTTCTGTCCTGTAAAGTAATATCACTCTGAGAATAGCTCCCTCATTAGCAGTATTTATATAACAATGCCACTGACAGGTTGACAAAGGAGACACTGTAGGAACACACAGAAAGAGTGCTCATCCCATGAAGCATATATAGTCTGCAGTCAAGGCAGACAAAGGCATTACTATCTTATTTTATAGTTAAGGAAGAGTGACAGAGAAGGATTTATTGACCTGCTTAAGATCTCTCAGGAAACGTGCAGTGCCAAAACAAAATCATTCTGAGTATGAGCATGCCTGAGCAGCACCTTTATCATAAAGCATTTTATTTTAATAATTGTCAGTGGCTACACTAATCCATTGAAATAGAACATCAGCTGTTCCTGGATGCTCACAATATGTCTGAATACTCTATGTATTGTGCTTATATGATCTCTTGATCAGTAGATCAAGCTAAGCTAAACAGAAATTTTATTAAATGGAGTTTTCTTTCTGGATCCTCTGCTGAAAAAGTCAAATGGACTTCCATGATCCCTATGGTCATTCTATTCCCTTTTCTCAAGGTGTAACACACACTGCAACTACCAGTCTTCTCAAATGACGAGGACTCTCTTCAGGCTGCCATTCTTCCTTTTAATAACTAACCATGCTGCCTGCCTTGCAAAGGAGTTATGTGAATTTGTAGTACACTGACTTACAAGGTGTTGGACAGAAGCAAAACAAGGGTTAACACAGCTGGGCTGGAATGGCCTCTGAAAGTACACATTCCTTTCTGACTACAGGAAAAGCTAGGTAAAACCAAACCCATCCTGTGAGATATTGAAACAGTTCTTAAAACTGCTGGACTTCAGGGTCAACAGGCTAATCTGTTTCTTTGTCTGCACAAGAACAGGTTGTTTTCACCAAATATGGCTGTATTTGTATCATCTCAGCATCTAGTCCAGTGTATTTTGGATCATGTGTGAGTAATCACTGTAGGTGATTATTCACAAAGTAAGTAACTCAGTTGCATTCACAAATAGAGACAGTGGTATGTGGTTTCATAGGAATTACACGGCCATTTAGCAAGAATTAATATTTCATTAAAATTCATGGTTATTATTAGCTCAGCAGGCAAATTATTATAATTTAATTATATCTATGCTGCTTCTCAACTAATCCATTGTCATTAATCATTCCTTAACTACCTCAGGCAGCACATTCACACATTCAAATGAGTCATTCAGATCCATTCATTTGATTATAACCATCTTATTTGACAACTTTCTTTGTTTTACTTATGCAAAACATTTTATTTTTTTGCATGACATGTTAGAATTAATAGCCTGGTGGGCTGTGAATTCTATATACTAGAATGATTCATCTCTGTTTTAACTAGTACAGTTTTTTTAGAGAGTGAGATGACACATAAGACACCTACTCTCTGTCCATTTAGCATTTATGTGTCACTTGTTTTTTCACAGAAGGATTCAATGTTACACCCTGGAGTCCCTTCCTCCAGGGTCTCAAAGCTATTGGCATATCCATGCATAAAAGAAAATAAAGCTGATTTCCTACAGGGAGAATCTCTGAGGGATAAAGTTCAAGACTGATATTGCTCTCCTATTAAAACAAAATAATAGATACAAACCTGAATATGGAGGTATGATTTCAAAAGGCTGTATGAATAACCAGATTAAGATAAAAAGAGATCTGGTCTTAATTCTTTCAGTTACAGAGAGGTGCCTAGCAGCAATCTTTCCTGGAAGAAAAATTCAGCTGCATTTCAAATTTTGAAAATACTCTTTTTGATTACTAGCAAGCAGAGCTGTAAATCTATTTTCAAAGGAGAAACAAGTAAATATGTGAAATCCAGCACATTGTTTAATGTAGGTATATTCCTATCAATTCAGTTAATTTTTCAGGAATATTGTAATGAGTTATTATTAAATAAATGAATATTCTGCAGGCATTGATGTTCAGACTATATGCACTGCATAGAAAGAGTCAAAAGAAAATCTGATAGGCATGGCACACAGGAATATAAACAAGTATCTGGTATTTGCAGTCTCTTTAATGCTTAAATTATGCCCATGGATAACCAGTGCTGTGGTAGATGCAGACTGCTAACTCATTTTATCTCCTTGACGGAAAGTTACTAAAAGTAAACATGTTTTCTACTCCTACCACAGGAGTAACAGATGGTCTTCTGTGGTTTTACAGGAGGTAGGAGGGAGAAAAGGTCCCCAAATTATCTCTCTGTTAAGAATCCATCCACAGAGAAAAGGAAGAAAAAAAGAGAGAGGAAAAAAAGAAGGGAAGAAACAAAAGAGAGAGAAAAAGAGAAGAGACAGGAGAGAGACAATGAGAGTGAATTCTTAGATTTCTTTTTTCTCCACTCATTTTTGTTGTTTTTTTTTTTTTTGGTTGGTTGGTTGGTTTGGTTTTGGGGTGTTTTCTTTTAATCTACACAGTGTTATAACTACTATAATTATCAACAATTACATCACTGAGAGCTGAATTGATGAGGGTGACGAGGTTCCTAATCCTTAAAAATACTTGTCTGATCAAAATTAATCTGTGTTTCTATGAATTTAGATACATTGAGACTCCATTTTAAAACCTTCACCTTCAAGCTTTGGAAGGGGCTCCCTAAGTACAGGGAACCTTACCTTAGCAAGATGCTCTCCCATTCCCATGGGGACCTCACGTTCCTTTTCATTATCAGTTTTATTACCCAACAAAAGGACAGGTACATCCTCCCCAGTTGCCTCCTGCAGAACAAAGAACAAATATCAACTGAATGAGGCACTGTATTTAAAAAAAATCACAGATCAAGAGGATAAAAACTAACAAATGTCACGCTATGACAAGACATTTAAGACTTAACACATGAGCCAGGTAAGTGGCACTTTACTTACAAACATGTCAGGAGTTAAAGTTTGATAAAAGACATGAAAAAGACAGAATGCTTAGATTACACTAACTTGGCATTTTTTTAATAACAGCACAGAAGCTCATTAGACTCTATATTAAAACGGGAGAGAGAAAACCACCATAGTACACAGGCTCAGACATTGTGTGTTTATTGTCATTGCTTTTCTAATTACATGGCCAAGAAAAATAATGACAACACCTGGGTACAATTATGCCAAATGAATTACATGAAATAGTGGAGAAATACACAGAATAGGCCCCCAAAAATACACAGAATAGACAGAAATCAAAATTCATTCTGAAAAGGGTTATAATTATCACAGTGAGTGATACAGCAGTAAATGGACTTGGCCGTATGTCCAACTTAGCAACAGTTTGCAGCAAACAAAATTAGTCAGTAAAGAAGAGTGAACTATTACAGCTTGGAAAAAGGTTTTAACCACAATATTCAATCTTTCTGAATCAAAATCTAAAAAGCTCTTCTAGCTTTTACCATTCTGAATTAAAAGTCACTGATTTATTAAGATCATATATTTAATAAGGGCCTGTTCTTATCAAATGCATGCTAACATTACTTAAGTAAGACTACTCATGTGGAATAACTATGCCTGTTTGGAAACATTTGAATGACTGAGTCCTAATTTGAACTCACAAAGCCAACTCTTGGTCTTTATGGAAAACAGAATATTATATTAGAGCACATGCCAAATAAAATCGGGATAAATGATCTTTACATATCAATTTGTCCCTTACTTTTTCAGTGAGCAAACAGGAAGTCACACTTTGTTCTCACTATGACTCAGCCCTTTATAGCAGCAGCCTGAGTTTTATTTTTTGTTCTGGCCACAAGCAAATTCAGCTGCTTACACTCTTAGTATGTTTTAACTTTTAGTTTCCTCAAGTCATTCAGTGGCATGGTCTAGGATTTTATTTTCATGTGGCTGAAAGAATGATTCCCAGGAAACTGAACCGCCTATCATGTGACAGTTTCATAGCGCTAATGTAGTACTTTGTAGCACTTCAAATCGTATTTTTAAGTTTATGGCTTATGTTCACAATATAGTCAATTTCCCCTGAGCTCCATGGTTTGACTTGGCTGTCAGACTGCTCGTGATAATCAATGATCATCAGATCGCCATCACTGATCCAAAGCACCTCTCAACACTAGCAGTGATCCAACGGGAGTCATGAGCTAAATTACCTTTATGAGAAATCAGAGGATTCCATGCTGGGATTTCCCAACACCCATATCTGAAGTCCTTAAAAGCCTGGAACTATGATTCTTTACACAGATAGAGATTAAAAACTACCTTTAGTGGTAACTGTGCAGACCAAACTCACTAGCAAAAATGTACATGAAACACGTTGCTCTTTATGTTTTGCCCTGCTAAGAGCCCTTGTTCAGAAGAAGGTAGAGAATAATGACACTCGAGTTTAGATTTAACGTTATGTCATGTTACCTCAATGCTTATCAGCCACTGCCTGACAGCTGTGAATGTGTCTTTTGCTGTTATATCATACATCACAATGACACCATCAGCTTTTCTGAAAAACTGCTTGGTAATACTTCGGTACCTACAAGTAAAAACATGTTTATAGTTCTCTTCAACAAAAGCAGCAATCTGACACAGAAAAATTTATAGCAATTCCCCCCTCTCCCCTCCATCTCCCAAAGGAATATGTTGCCATACAGTTTCTTCTAATCATCACCTTAGGAAAGGTTAAAGCCCTCTTAACACGGTTCACCTATGCATTCAAAAATTCCATAAACTAGACAAGAGAGAAGCTGTAATATTGATCTTCACTGCAGATCCTGTTTGAAAGGTGAAGCTTACTATAAATCATAGTAAGCAATCCCATTCTACCAGACCCCACAAATTACTACAAAGACAAATAATTTGCTTAAAAAGAAAAGGTTTTTTAAAAAATAACTGTTTGGAAAAGTTCCCCCTGCTTTCTTTAATTGATTCTGGGTTAAGCTGGAAAACCAGTTGCATATCTCACCTTCTCCCACCCTCTTTCATTTTAAGATTGGAGGAGAAATTTCCCATTCATTAAATGCTCTTTAGTAGCAGAAAATTATACAACAGGTGAGGAGATGGGGAAAGAAATTGCCACTGAAAACTTAAAGAAATTTGGAGTTCTTTGACTACAATGGGATTGTTTTGGTAAAAAAACTCTTTGTTATCCGTTAAGGCATTTTCTGTCATATAAATAATTCTAGGTGTATTTTAAAATCAGTCTTCCTCCTAAAGAAATTGTGCAGTGTTAAACTTTTAAGAGTTCAAACAAGAATCTCTTTTACAGATTGGCAGTTTTTCAATGGACTTAGCAGCAAATCAGCACACTATTGATGCAAGGGAAGGATTTAAACTGAATCCACTGGTTCTGTTAGGAATTTGTTCCTCTCCTGAGAAGCAGGATTAGGTCCATGCTTACTAATCTTCAAATAGACGATTCAAGGAGGCAAAACCTTGAAATGTATACTGGTTTTGACTGGGATAGAGTTAATTTCATCACACAGTCTTCATTTCAAACAATGAGTTTTGTCACTTTCACCCCTCCAATTTTCTCCTCCATCCCATTGGATGGGGGAGTGAAGGAACAGCTACACAGCTTAGCTGACTACTAGGGTTAAACCACAACAGAATGTTTCTCACCGTTCCTGGCCAGCAGTGTCCCAGAGCTGCAGCGCTACTTGGGTATTATCTACTGTGACAGTTTTCACGTTGTAATCCACACCTACAACAGAAGTGCAAAGTAAGTTGTCTCCTTATATGCCGTTTGATCTCTGAAAAATGGATCCAGCAAATAGTAAATATTCCAGAAAGGTTACAAGATAGATATTACATTAAGAATTATGTCTATAGCCTCCAACTATCAGAGGACAACAAGAGCTTTTATTTGTCTGAAGTTCTTCAGTAATAAAATAATGAATGTTAATAGCATAGTTCAGTTTTTTAAAAGCTGTAAGGTAAGTCAATTTCCAAATTAGAGAACATGAGCCAAGGGTCCATTTGACAGTCCACACCAGCCCAAGCCATTTGGCCTGGAATTCATGCTGTATAACTTCAGTTGTATGAAATTTGTTAGTTTACTCAGAGGTAGCCACATAAGCACCTTCTGCAATTAGTGGAAAAACACAACGCACAGCACAGGGGACAATGGAACCTAAGAGAAATGCTGAAGATAAATGGACAGAACACGTGGAGAACCTCCTACCTACCCTGTTCAGAACATAGAAGATGAGCTCACTACAGTTATATGAGTCCCCTAATTAAGGGGTTAAATGGAAGTGAGATAAAAATTAATTTATCTAAACTTTTACATGAATCTTCTCCCAGTTTCCCTAACCTGTGAAGATATAAGTGTCTTCTGGATATTTATAACAATAATTAGAGTCTTAAATGTCAATCAGTCACTACCTCCTCCTAATGATAATCTGCATTTTCTTGTATCACAATGTATGTATCACTAAATCACAGAATCATTGAATAATTCAAATTGGAAGGGATCTCAGTAGGGCATCAACCATTTCTTTGGGGCCATTTTCCACATCGATGGGATTTTTGCCACTGGCAGTAATGAAAAAGCATCTACGTCAGCATTCCTTCAACAGACAATTACAAAATCTGGATGGAGGACATATCCATTGCTTATATCTCAAGGGAAGAAATTTGAACTGTTCTGTAGAAATTCAATGAGAACACTCTTCTCCACGTTGTTCACTTGACTTTTCAACTGCCTGTATCTTGCCAGCCATAGTCCACACCTATGAAACTCACTGATGTGAACATTAAAAATCAAAGCTATGACAAATACTTTCTTGCCATTTTCTTTGCAAGAACCCTGGATGACCAGCCAAAATATGAAAAAGGTCAGACTCATTCCTTTTCTTCTGGAAAATTTGCACACATTGTGTAAGACCTCAGAGTCTAGAGAAGTGTATTAGCCACTTACAAAACAACATGGATAGGACACAGCATATAGGTCTATAGGATATATGAATAGACAATTGCATATAGGTGTCTAAGCTCCCATTCCACTTAATAAAGATGTAGTCAATGAAAACCTAGAAGTCTAGGAAATTACTAAGCTCACCTTGAAGTAGGCATCAAGGGTCAGGTTAATTGGTGCCTAGGCTCTTCTTTCTGACTGGATTAATTTGGAGAGGATGGCAGGGTAGAATTCAATTGTTTGCTCACAGGCACCTAGTGCTATCTGAGATGTTCTTTGGTAATCAACATATCTGTTTCAGTATGGCAGAACACCCAGGAGACCTGCTCTCTTCCAAAGCAGTACGAGGACAGGATATCCATTTCAGAATAGTGAGATCTATAAGGAAATTCCAGCTTCACTGAAATCAGTAGGATTTTTGTGATTTATTTCAGTGCCGCCAGGATTTCACATCTCCATCAATTATCTGCTTCACAGCTTAGGAGAAATCATTTTGCATGTCCTACTTATACAATATCTGTGTGCTTCTGTTTTAAAACACAAGGCCTAATCTCAGTAGAAGCTGCTAAGTACTGTTGGAACAAAAATAATAATAGGAATAATGTTTCTTAAACTTACCTACAGTAGCAGATGTGCCTGGGAAAAAACGATCTTCACAAAATCTTCTTAAGAATGAAGTCTTTCCCACACTCGAATTGCCCACAAAAATAATCTTGAATAAGTGCTCTGGGACAGAGTTTATTCTCTCCTCCTTCAAGTAAGAGCAAAAATTAGTCCCAAACTGTTCTATAAATCTTGTTGCCTCTCCAGTTTAAGGCTGAGATGAGAAAAAGAATAGTTTAAATCCTATCATGTTCTCCATTACTCATGAAGCAATATTCTGTTTCTTAAAATAACTCAGCATTTCAGATGTTTGCTATGCATCATTCCAGATCATCTGAAGTGCAGTGATTTGCACTGAGCTCTGGAAGTATACTGAATATGAACCTTTGCATGACACTGCATTGAAAAATGAATGAAACTGCCAAAATAAAACAGTTTATGTTCGTGGCCACAAATCAAAATTTATAAAGCTTCACACAGCTCTGCTCAGTAGCTTCACCCTATACCAATGACAAAGAGGAAGCAGCACATCTTCATCTACATAACAGAAGCAAAGTCATAATTTTTTGGCTTATGCCACCAGATTCTTCTCTCTGCTACTACCATAGAGCCAAGAGCTTCCATCCAATTACTGCATTTCTGCATCTGTTGAACATTACAGGCAGAAGCAGGGGGGAAAGAGAGAGACAGAGAGAGAATTAGACCAGTTAATCTGGCTGTAAACATTCAGCTATGTTTCTGTCATTTCATTTTTTAAGTAGAAGGAACAACGATTTGTTCTGCTTATCCAGGTCCTGTTTACTGCAGGCTAAGCTAAATGAATGCTGGAGAGAATATTTATATCCTCTGTCAAGTAGGTCATTATTGCTTTGTATGTAGATCAGGAGTTGCTTAGGGAAGAACACTGTAGCACCAGCTGGTTTGCAGGGGGTGCCCTAGCAGGTCTCTTCTATTTTATGTAAAGGTGAAGGAAAAGGGAGTTTGAAAGTTTGTTTGCAATGCTGCAGAAGGGGAGCAAGATCATGATGGTATTGCCATTAGTATGTTGAGTTGGGGGCTGTGAGGAGGGAAAGGAGGGAGGGAAAGGCCCTCTCCCAGTCATTTGAGGTACAGAACTCTCAAGACTGCTGCCTTCATGAAGACATAAGAACTGAATTTACTGCCCAACAGTCCTTTGAATGAGACACTGAAGTCTGGACTTGGAAGTGTATTCTACAAATACACTGAAGTCTTACAGAAAGAAGAAACAGAGAGCTGCACTTATTGGGGAAAAAACCCAAACAACAAAACCTCAAGCTGCTGTCTTCCTTAGTATGAAAACAAATAAAATCATTCACTGCTGGAAATTTCGGGGACAAAAGTACATGCCTCTTTCATGATCTGGGCTAATAGCCCATTACAACTATACAGAGGTTTCTCATTCTCCTTTTCTATTAAAATCCCAAACCCCACTGCAACTATATGCTACTAGTAGTACACATACATTTATATAAAGCACATTTTCAGTTCTGCTGAAAAACATTCCCAGCTTATTAGACTGTGTGCTCTGGGAAATTAAAAAAAGTTAACATACAATCATCAGCTTGGCAGTATTTTCACAGTGCTTCTGAGAACAATAACTAAATATATGGACTACATGACCTGTAATACCTTGTCCCTAGTGGTCATACACACCTCAGTAGCACTAAGACTCAAAGACACCAAAGGCCTTCAGCTCAACTCCCAGCATAAGTCATTTTTCACTGAGATGTATCAACTCCACTGATGAAGATAACTTTAATAATCAAACTTGATTATAAACATGCATCTGAACACTATCCTAAGGGATAAGCTACTTCACAGTCTGCTTTAACAAAGTGCTGATGGCAAAATGGAATAGCAGTAGATGCAAATTTAGTTTAGTTTACAATGCAGTCTGAAAAAGTCTTCCCTAGATGGGTCTTTTGAGCAGTCCTTATCTAAACAGTAGTCAGGTCAAGTAACACACCTAGCTTTTGTGCAATTTAACACAAATGTGGAATATGACAGGTATAAACCCAGTGGTTCATATTCCATATTGAAATAACAGAGGGGAGAGGAATTGCATCTCAGGCAGAGGTTTTGGACAGAACATTTTGCTTTAATTTCCATTATGGTTCCTTCAGGTGTTTTCCCAATCACATTTCTGCTAATGCTAACTGCCACTTCATCTGTATAGCCACTCAGAAAAATGTTCTACCTGATTGTCAACTCCCAGATTAAATGGCAGTTGTTGGACAGTACATGGCTGGTGCAGACATTGGTTCACCTGTAAGATACAGTGGGTCATAAAGGATTAGGAGTTAAATTACTGTGAATATATGGTGAATAGGAAGGCTTAATGCCAGCAGCTAGGAGCCTGAGTTCTGTATAGTAAGCAATGAGATCATGGAATGAAGTAGTACAAAGCCATTATACAGAAGTGTTGCCCCCTTTGCACAAGTATTTCTAGATCCTACACTCCTTTGTACTTCACAGTTTTTGGGCAGCAAAATGTAAGCGAAGAGAAAGACTGGCTGCAGAAGACAGCCTAGTTGACATGTGGCCCTGAGACTCATACCTCATAACTCATGATGCACCAAGTAGCGAGTTACCTTTTTCTGAAGCTTTCTTCAGCTCCAGTTAAGCATTACATGCAGAGCTGACCTGAAAACACTTACTAATTGAATACCACTTCTTCTAGCTCAGGCATGCTGTCGGGAGAGGGAATAAGTGTGCAAGGACTGTATGGAACAAGATCGCTTTTGATGTCTAAATCTCATATTCAGAAAGTGGTGAACCCAGGAGCCATCATTTAGGAAACACAAAATTGTATGAGAAATTCATCTGACTGAAACTGCAGCATGTATGGAAGGAGACAATGCACTACTCACATCAAACAGCAGCAGTCAGACACTTACACAGCACAGAGACTGCCCTAAGCAATGAAATGCCATCAACTGAATACTCCTTGGCAGGCCAAGACAACCATGCACATACTTCAGTGCCACATGGACAGAGCTTACCAGAAAGGAGTATGCTGCTGTATTGCTGGGGGTTTTTTTAAACTAAATTTAAAAAACAAACAAACAAACAAAACAAGCAAAAAACCAATCCAAACTAAAGGCTGGGCTAAATCACTCGCACTTCATAGAGAGAAAACAAACAAGGAATTCCCAGTTCTAAGTAACCTTTGGAAATTAACTTCATGTTTACCCTCACCACATTTCTTTAGAAACTGAAATAAAATGTTTTCAACAACCAGGTGTAAGAAATTTTATGGTTTCTTCTCTCCACTCCCTGCTTGCTGTCAACCGTTTATGGGAAAAAAAGTATAAGAAACAAGATCTAGTTCCTACCCAGCTGAGAGGATGTGCTTTCAAAGGGCATGACTGCTGAAACAGAGGAGGCAGGACAGGTTTATCCTAGCTGCACAGGATGAGGTACCTGACATTTGCTGTCCTGAAGTCCAATGATGCCATCCTTTGAAAATCTGATACGAAATAAGTCATACAGCAAGCAAAAAGCATTCATCGAATTAAATAATTTCAAAAGATGAAGCTCTCTTCTGTACCCTAGACTTTTTATTAAAAGGTACCACTTAGAAGTTATTATATAACCATGGCATAATTCTACCGTAATTTTTAAGATATGCTTGCTTCTTCTAAAAGAACTATATAATTATGACCAAGCAAACCTCTTTTTCCTATACTTTAATCTTTTTAATACGTGCTTCAAGAATCTAAAAATGAGTAATACCTAACAATGATACTAAAATTAGAAAACAAGCACAGCTAGCTCTGAAGCAATAGCAGTGCAAGCAGAACTTTAAACTCATAAGAAATGTTCCTTCCAGCATATTGTTGTAAGGATTATTACAGCATTGTGAATTCATTGCTAACATGCATATACAAGCTAGAGCTGAAAAAAATATTGGATTTCTACTCGCTAATTAAGTCTTTTCAAAAAAATAATTAAAAAGTAATGGTATTTCTCTCATTATTTCTCAGATAATGTAACAGCTACCAAAACTGACTCAAAAGTATCAGAATTTGAGAAATACCACTTCGTAGCAAAAAAACCAAAAAAAAAACCAAACAATTTTTCAGAAAAAGTCTTACTTCTTTTTTAAGACCATTGCTAACTTTCAGCGGATATTCTTGTATCATCTATTACAAGGCTTAACTTCGCTTTTCCTAAACAGGCCTTCAGACATAAGTCTATGCACACACTGTCTGCAGTTACCGCCTTCAACATTTATCTGCAGTATATTTCCATCTCCCACTGGCTTATTTTGTCATGCTTCAACTTAAAAACAGAAGACTAAATAATTTCAGATTCTAAGAATAACACGTTACCCTTCAACACCATTTCATGCTTTCCAAGGTTCTTTAGAATAGAAAAGAACAGGACAGTTCCAGTCAGATGGGACCTACAGCGATCATCTAGTCCAGTTGCTTGACCACTTCAGGGCTGACCAGAAGTTAAAGCCTGTTATTAAGGGCATTATCCAAATGCTTCTTATCCACTGACAGGCTTGCAGCATGGACCACTTCCCTAGGAAGCCTGTTCCAGTGTCTGATCACACTCTCAGTAAAGAAACGTTTCCTAACATCAAGTCTGAGCCTCCCCTGAGGCAGCTTTGAACCGTTCCCATACATCCTATCACCGGATCCCAGGGAGAAGGCATCAGCACGTCCCTCTCCACTTCCCCTTCTCAGGGAGCTGCAGAGAGCAAAGGGGTTGCCCCTCAGCTTCCATTTCTCCAAACTAGACAAGCCCAGAGTCCTCAGTTTCTCCTCACAGCACATGCCTTCTAGCCCTGTCACCAGCTTTGTCGTCCTCCTCTGGATTCATTCAAGGACCTTCACATCCTCCTTAAATCATAGGGCCTAGAAATTCACACTATACTCAAGGTGAGGTTCCCTTTGTCCTCTTACATTTGACAGCGTTTCCTTCCCTACAGGCTGCTCTCTAGATGATGAAGGCGAGTGTTCCATTGACTGCTCTGTGTTTTTCTTATGCACTTCCATCTCAGAAGTACTGTCATCTTCCCCAGTCCATCTGTTAGGCTGCTTATCAACCAGCCTGTCAAGAAGCTGGGGTAGGTGATCTTCTTCAATTGATATTATTCTTTGGAGACGTGATGTTTTAGACATTCCTCCAGTGATTCCAGCATCAGGCTCTTCAGAGAGAACTCCATTCAGTCCAGCAGAATTCCTTCTCTTTGAGTTACTGAAAATATCATCTTCTTCAAATAAATGGCTAGACAGAGAAAAAAAGAAAGTACACCACAAAAACATATTGGAGCTGGCTCCTACTGTTTTATTCTAGTGTAACTGAATTTCATCTCCCATGTTTTTTACTACTCACAGCAAGCACAGTAGATTCAGTCCAATCTCTACTGAAGCAGAATTAGACATGAGATTAACCTCAGTTCTAATCTCATGGAATAGCTGAAGTATCTCTCCCGTGATTTTCTCATTTGCCACTCCCACCTCCATTCCTGAGGAATAATACAGCCTCCCAATCCAGATCCTTTCTATGTGTAACCTAATTCTGTCTTTAACAGGTAGGAGGGAGATGGGTTTGTTTAACATGGATTAAAAAAAATCTAAGTGGGGATTCAACAGAAGGAAGAGTGTAGATAAAATATATCCAGAGTCTTCTCAGGTGTGTGCAATGACCACAGATGCAAGCTGCAATAAAAGAAATGCCAACCTGATACAGGGAACAAAATTTCTTCAACAGACTGCTGCAGCAAAGGAACAGGTGCTCAAAGTGGCTGTGGGACTTCCACCCAGGTGTTCAAAAACTCAAATGAACAATGTCCTGAACAACCTTAACTAGCTAAGGAGTTAGACCTGCTTGAGGAGATTGTACTGGAAACATCAGAGGTCCTTCCTACCTAAATTTTAGCATGATTTTTTATGCCATAACTGCTTCTGCCAATGATGCTCCACTTCTCAGTACTGAACATACTAAACTGTACCTCTGAAAGCTTTCCCTCCTTACAGTTCATGACCCAGTGCCTTCAGGGTCATTGTCTTAGCTACTATTTCAAAGTGAAATACTAAGACTTTCCAGCTCCTCTCATCTCAAAGGAAGTGCTAATGTTTCACTGAGATTACCATCTTGTTCCTGTTGATTTCAAGTTTACAACCACACAGTCAAGAATCAAATTCTCTGTGTTTTACTAGTTGCACACCTCATACTTTACAACAGGACTGACATTCTCTGCAGTGACAGGAGATGGACTCTTTCAGGAAGTTACCAAGGAAACCATACTCATCATACATGGGGTAATGGGACAGCTTTTGTGCCTCCCAGCTTTTGTGCCTCCCAGCATATTCATCCACAATGGAGAAATCCCTTGCCTTTGCAGTTTTATGTGAAAACTTGTCACTTTATTTTCAAATTTCTTAATGAGCACAGCAATCTTATAGACACTTTAGAAATGCATGCTTTGAGAAGTCCAAAGGTATCAGAAAGAGAACATTCCTCATCTTCTTTCTATAAGCCTTGTCATACTCAAATAGGGAACACATGAAAAAAAAGTTTTTACCTGTTAGGCAGCATCTTCCCCTCTATATATTTCCCAATGACAGACCCTGATCTTTGCTTCCAGCTGGCTTTTGGAACACTTGCTTTGCGTTTCTGCAGAAATACAGAATACTTCTTACTAATTTACTCTTGTTCATTGTAGATAACTGCCCTCATTCCTAATGCTTAAATAGTGCAATGCATATGAAATAAAAAAATGTAAAAAAAATCCTATGGGTATAAATGCTTCAGAATCCTGACTGATAAAAAATCACAACAGGGAAACTCCAGATCCTGCAAGAATTCATCTGCTTTGTAAACTGAGTGGATGACAACAAAACAGTATAATGTCATGAAAAAAAGTCAACAGATATATTTTTTTACACCAGCAGCTCTTGTAGGACTAAGAACACAAACAACTGTAAACTAAATGACCTTAGTCTCCTTACACCAGGATTCTTCTGGAAATTCTTAGAGGCCCATTCTCTGTTGCTGTTTAAAAAGTTAATATGATCTGCTCTTACTCAGTACCAACAGGTATTCACATACTGATTCACGTACTCAGTTACTGTACTGTTGTATAAACGTTTCAGAATATTAGCTACCCTTGACTAAACAGATTAACACAATTTAGCTGTTAAATTTTTAGATTATTTCATCCTCTCATGATTGCATTCTTAGTTTCTTCTAAAGCACATTCATCTCTCTCTAGATAGCTCCAACTTTATAATTTTGAACATGTAGCTCTTAAAATTGTTCAGCAAATTTAAAAATCTTTTTTCAAGTGAGAATAAAAGATAACACAAATTGAAAATGGAGCAAGATTTAAGTAGCACAAAAGTCTATCTCTGGCACAGCCTTCTGATCCCCTTTTGAGGCTGTTCCAATATGTGTTTGCTCAACACTGGGTTTGAAAATAATGGTTACCTGTAAAAATATGTCACGTTCATCTCTGAGATGTTTGTTCATCTCTCTGTAAAGAAAACAAAAGAAACACTGAGGCCAAGTTTTAGAACTGCTGACCCTAGTGAGCAGCCACTATACAGCCTGAGTGAGCAGAAACAACCTCTGTTGTCAGATGTTTCTACCTATGTCCCCATTACTTGCAGCGGGCAAGATCATACCACATAGAGTGGCCTGTGGAAAACCCACTGCAAAATAAGAGCCTTCTCTCAAGCATGTGAAATTTTTAGGTAACTTTAAAATGGGGCCTCCCAAAGGAAATGCAGTCAATGAAGGCAGGTGCAATGTATAGCCCATGCAAACTGACTACTGAGCAAACAAAACCTAACATTGCTGCACGTTAATGAGAGGGCTACGGTTGTCTGAACATAGCTCCAAACTTTGAAGCCTATCAATAAAGAGAAAAAATGTTAGCTAACTTTATTTTGATAGCATTTTTCAAACAAGCATTTTGGGGAAAGAACATTTACTCTGGCTCAACTCCTACTGCTTCAGAAACAACAGAGCCTTTTAGCATGCTTTGTGTCCTGCAGCCAGGCTTCTACCACAGAACCAGCTTAGAACAGTTCACTGTTGTTCCATTTCACATATGACTTTTGGAAAGGAGATTGTCCTGCAATACTGAATTGCCAAAACAAAGCATATCTTTCAGGTGTACGGCCTTCTACCATATGCCAGAAAAGAGCATAAAAAAGTATTTTGTAACCATTTTTGCTATCTTTTGTGTCATTATCGTATGGCAAGTTGACCTTGACTGGCTGCCAGATATCCAGTCAGCCACTGTCTCACTCCCTTTACTCAATATGACAAGGGAAGAAAATAAGATGGAAAAGCTGGTGGGTCAAGGTAAGGACAAAAAGATTACTTAGCAACTACCCTTACAGACAAAACAGACTCAACTATAGGATGATGAGAAACAAAGCCAAAACTAAAATCACCTTCTCCCCAACCCCCTTTCTTCTCAGGCTCAACTTCACTCCTACACTCTCAGGTCTTCTACCTCCTTACCAATCCTGACTGGCACAGGGGCATGAGGAACAGTGGGGTTTGTGGTCAGTCCATACAGCTTCTCTCTGTGGCTCCTTCCTCCTCACACTGTTCTCTTGCTCCAGTGTGGGTTCCCTCACATGCGTTACAGTCCTTCACAAACTGCTCCATGGGGTGCAGTCCTTTACAAATGGACAGCTTCAGTGTGGATCACCTATGGCCCACAGTTCCTGGCAGAAAACCTGTTCCTTCATGGGCTTCTCTACACGGGCCAAGCTCCTGCCAGGAGCCTGCTCTTGTATGGGCTCTGTCAGGCTACCAGGGACTCTCTGCTCCAGTGCCTGGAGCACCTTCTACCACACTTTCTTCATTGACTTTGGTGTCTGAAGGGCTTTCTCACACATTTTTTTTCTCACTCCCCTCTCAAAAGTGCTTTGCTTCTCATTCCTACAGAGGCTTTCCCAGAAGCACCATCATGTTTCTGCTGTGCCCTGTGTTGTGTGTCAGCATGGGGCAGCCTCAACCTCTTCTCTCTGGCATAGAGACTGTCAGCACCCAGATACCTACACTCAGTACATATTCCAACATAATGTCATCCTTTAATATACCTCTTTAGAATGATGTAAGAAATTTTTGAATGTAAGGTCTGTGTTACCTTAAAAGATCCAGCTGCTTCAGAAGCCCTGACTTCTCTCTCTGTAAGGTTTCTGTCACTCGGTACACCTCCCTGTAATAAAAAGAAAAAATAAAAAGCTGTTCTAACCATGGTAAGAACACTGCTAAAATGCTTCCCCCTAGGAGTATCTACATTTGAGATTTCAGCTTTTCCAAACCTGTAGGTTATATTCTGCATGAATGGTTATTCACTTTAAAACAATTTATTCAATACAGGGCCTAAAGTACCACAGCAGTTTGAGTTAGCAGAGGAAGGAGTAGAGGTTCTTTTTTAAAAAGATATGGTTTTTTTTTACTTCTTCATCCAGAGAGCTTAATAAATGTTGATACTGGCATTTGGAGCATTCAGAGAAGATACACTGCTGAAATACTTCTCACTCGTGGCCACTAAAAAACAGGTAATATTTTATGCAAAATTAGAGCTTATCTTGCTGCTGGAACCATATGTCAGGCTCACACACATCTACAATCCCTACAATTTCTTTCCAACTCCTGACAGTTATGCAGCCTTTTTAACATTATTCACTTTGACATAATGCAGTTTGGTGTCTGGCCTTATATGGTTTTTTGCCTTTCAGTGAAGCCTCAAGTTCTTCCTGTGCACTGTCTGAACATTACACCTGCTTCAACAGCTCAGGTCTTACCAGACTGATACAGATGTTTAAAGCAACACTGCAGGTGCAGTTGAGCAGGGCTGAACTCTAATTCCATAAACCACTATTGAATCCAAAGTGCTTTGTAAATGCAGTAGTGTTATTCATCAGTCTGACCACTGGGCAGATTTCCTTTGTAGCTTTAAAATCATATCATTCCATAGTCTTTGCTCTGGATCTGAAAAGAGAAGCCTCAAAGAGGAAACAAACCACCTTGAGGAGGAATATTTCTACTGTCTACTTCCAAAACACACATCAAACATGCAAACCTAAAAACAGTGTGTTCTAAACATGGTGGCCATTCCTTAACAATAATTAATCAAAGTAGTTCATTATTTAAACCCTCAAGAAAAAAATAAATATGTAATAACTAAGTAGAATTTGGCATAGAGCTTAAGAGAAAAAGAATATGACATTTGAACATGTTCTGCTCTACCCTGAAATATGGCAAACAGCAAAAGCTCTGAGTTATACAGTTCATTGCTGAAATGTATAGAGTCTGGCTAGATATGTCTGGCATTCACATGCTCTCCATTGGTAGTGAGAGGGTTTTACAGATCCCTGAGCATTTATTTAAAATGGACTTCAGTGAACATTTCTGCCAATTACAGCTTCAGGGTAATATAACTTCTGCTTTGTGCAGAAGGCTGGAGGCAAGATAGGTAGGTTGATATGTCACTTAAAGGTCATTTCTATCCCTCAAAATACCAATTGTAAATATTTCTTTTTTTTTTTTTTTTTTTTTTAAATTCAGAGTCAGAATCTGAAATCCATAAATTTGAACTGGAACCTCCAAAATTGTTAGGCTTTGTGTGAATTGTGATAAGCTATGTTTTACCTTGCTGGCCAGGCTCCCTGGTTAGAAATTATGTACTAGTCATACTTTCGATGAAGAAAAAAGTAGATCCTAGGTGACTCATAGACAGAGTGCATTCTAAGAACCAAGTTTCAGATAGACTTAGCTTTGAGTAGGATGGAGCATCATGTGCCACAGCTGTAATATCTGTAAGGAATCCCACTGGTATTTCAAAGCTAAGACATTAAACTGATTTTTAATTTGAAATAACTTCAACAAATGGCAGGGGGAAGAACACCGACATTTTGAACACATAGAAAAAGATTCTGTAGAAGCCAGACATGCTGCAGAAAGCATGCTGAATTACTTGGGGGAAAATGGCTAGAACTGCATGGGGTGGTGGTTTCTGCTTATGACACAAGCTTAAATCACTGCATCGAATACCCTGAGAAAGAGGCTCACTGGAACACTAAGCAAATGCACTAGAACTACTGCAGCTGGAGACTTACATTTCCTTCTCCTCATGTAGTCTTGATGCCTCCTTCTGAAGCACCTCCAACTGTTGTTGAGCCAGGCTCAGTTCATGAGATGTTCTCTCCAGATCTTTCAACAGCTCCTGGTTAGTGAGCTTCAGCTTGGTGTTCTCTACTTTGGTTTCCTCTTTACCGCTGAGGAGTTCTGTACATTGATGCTCTAGCTGGGGTGGAAGAAAAGAGTGCAGAAAGTATTATAACTAACCAAGGCATTTTGGTTTTGAAGTTTTCAATTCAAATCTCAGAGGTTAGCTGAATAGGGAAGCTATTTCTATCAAAGCCAAAATATGAATAAGCACACACAGTGCTCTTCCATTGCTTTTTGTATGGACATAATTATGTTACACAAAAACAAAGCCATTCCACTCTATGACTGAATTTCATCCAGTTCAAAAATGCACCAGGACAAACCATAAGAAAAGGTGCTACAGATCAGCAGCACTTAGTTGATATTCACAAGTGCTGTTTTAGACCATTTCCCACAAAGGCAAGGCCTACACAGAGTCATTCAGAGGTCTGTCTAAAAAACTGAATTAGAGCTTTTTTATTCACTTTTATATTCACTCTCCAAAGTACATCAAAGGAAAGATACACCTTCCCTGTGAAACAGGTAACAGCAGATGACAGTGGTCTCTGGTACATAAAGAAGTTCTACCTGTTTCTCCCTGGCTAACTGAGCAAATTTAGATGGCAGAGCAAAAGTTCGTATTAGAGAAGACATTGCTGACCTAAAAATATAAAAGATTTATTTTATTTTATTTTATGTATGCTCTTTAAGGGATGTAAAATGTACTAGGAGCATTGCAATGATACCACCTCAATCTTCCAGACCTGGTCCAAACTTACTTCCATCTCCTCATACAAGATTCTGTGCCCTAGATGTTAGGTTGGACATCCCCTGTCCCCAGTGCCTCCTTCTGAGACATTCTGTCACACATCCCTTGAGGAACAAGAGATGAGAATACCTTGTGTATTATCTAAGCCATACAGTGCAAGCTGACAATTCAAGATCATGGCAGTCAGCAAAAAGGCCTGGACAAAGAATTTTGGCCAGTCAACATGGAATCAGACCCATATTCCAGTCATGTCAGGCAGGAGACCCTCATAAGGGAGAATCCCCCTGACTATGTCAGCAGAAACAACACTGAAGTCATCTGGTTTGGAAATTCCCTTTCACATTTTTGATAATAATGTCCAACACGGGAATAATTACATTGCATTAAAAAAAAAAAAAAAAGACTTATGAATGAAGTTTGGAAAAAAGCATATTACTCCCAAGAGGTTCTCTCATACAATCAAGCATGGAAGTTATAACGCAATCAAGCTACCATTACTGTCTGCAAGAACAGATTTAATTATCAAAGTATATTTTCATGCTAGAGGAAGAGGCAAAAGCGACAGCGATCTCTCGACAAGGCAAACCTTAGACAGCACACATGGATATCCAGGTGAATGAAAAGTAATACCAGAAAATGAGTAGGGACAAGGTACTGTAAAACCAGATCTGAATAAAGATGAATGTCACTTTAGAGAAGTTCATTAGAAATTAGAAAAACACACGAAGAAAACACTGCCAATAACTACACTGAGTAGCGCATTCAAATAAACAGGTTAAGTTGATAAACCAGAGGCAAAAACCCCCCAATCAAATACTGCATATCAGATTAACAATGGGCAAATCAACTGGTTGAATGACAAAAGTTTCAATTGTTATCAATCATCTGAATAAAATTATCCCGATCATCACATCATCAGAAATAGTGAATTCCAGTAGTCTAACACAGCTTCTGTTCCACAAAAATAAAATGGTATAGTTTAATTTTTATGGTAGTATGAAGATCCTGTCCTTCAAAAGCACCCTTGTTGTGATTCATGCAAATTCATAAGGGAGAGGGGAAATAATAAATAGTAGAAATTACAAATAAAATAAAAATCACAGTAATATTATTAATAATAAGCAATGCAGAGAATAGAAAAGCAAAATATAAAATCAGATTAAAAATCATACTAATAAAAATAGCACAGACATTGTTTTATGTCCTCTGAGATAGGCAATAGTAGACAATGGCAATGTAGACAATACTCATAGGATAAGACTTCCTGATACTGTTGCCTGTATTGCTTGATTATACCAGGCTTAAAATTGAGTGTAAGCCTTTGAATAGCTTGTGAGTTTTTGCCAAATTTAGAAAAAACATACTTTAAAAAAACACACAAAAAGGTTTTTACAGAATTACTGGTTGATAACTAAGTTTTAAACATAGCTTTAAAGCAAAAACAAACAAAGGAAAATATTAAAATATAATCATTACAGAAGTATAATAAGTAATTTTTTGTATTTTTGCAGTTAGCTTCAGACTAAAAATCCCCAATCTGTGTGCCCCCACAGATATCTTCCAAATATAGATTATTTCACTATAGTGCTGCAATGTGGTAAACAGCCTGCATAAAACCACATTTATTCTGATCCATGATTGTAACAAGCAAGGGTAATTAACATCAGGCAGTTGATTTCAATTATGAAACGGCCTTTTAGTTCGCTCCTATATCCTCATTAGCTAAACTTCATAGAATCACAGAATGGCCCAACACCCTGTCCAGCTGAATTTAAGAGCGTCAAATGTTGGGAAATCCACCACTTCCCTGGGGAGTTTATTCCAAAGGCTGATGGTTCTCATTGTGAAAAATTTTTATCATGTGTCCAATCAAAGTCTCCCAGGGAACCATCACCCATCTTTTCCATGTGATTCTTTGTAAAAAGGGAATGTCCACCGTTTTTGTAGCCCCCCTTTAAATACTGGAACACAGTATCCTCCAAGTCTTCTTTTCTCAAGACTGAACAAACCCAGTTCTCTCAGCTCTTCCCCACATGCCAGGCTTCACAGTCCTTTAATCAACTTTGTGACCCTTCCCTGGAACCTCTCCAGCCTGTCCACATCTATTTTGTATAGCTGGGACCAAAACTGAACATGGTATTACAGGTGTGATCTGACAAGCACTGAGTGGAGTGGAATAATTCCTGTTGGTTGATACAACCCAGCATCTTGGTAGCCTTTCTCTGCTGCAGCAGCACACTGTTCACTCATATTGAGCTTGTTGTCCACCTGGAGCCCTAGGTCCCTTTCCACGGCTCCCCAGCCAGGTAGATCCCAGCCTGTTCTGCACTCCTTCCTGGATTAAGTTTTCCCAGGTATTACACTTGTGTTTGTTGAAGTTAAGATTCCTGTTAGCCCATTCCTGCAGCCTATGCAGGTCTTCCTGAAGGTTGGCTCTCTCTTCCAAAGTGTCCCCTTCCCCATTCAGTTTGGTATTATCGGCAAAATTTGTCAGGGTACACTTTATGCCATAATCCAGATCACTTCAGAAAATATTAAGCAGCCTTGGGCCCAGTATCAATGCCTGCTGGACCCCCCTTGTACCAGGTTGCCAGTGTGAAAAAGAGCTATTTACCATCACCCCTCAATACCTCCTGTCAGCCAGTTCCCCATCCACCGCATGGAACACTTGTGGTGTTCCACTGGAACACTTGTCCAGACCATAACACATCAGTTTCTCCAGGAGAATGCTGTGGAAACCTTATCAAAAGCCTTGGAGAAATCCAGGTAGTGTCCATGGATTGCCCCACATCAACTAAGCAGGTTACTTTTTTGTAGAAGGCAAACAGGTTTTTCAAGTGTGACTTCCCCTTGGTAAATCCACACCGGCTTTTACCAATCACGTGCTTCATTTGACTTGTGACAGCCCCCCAGGATAGCCCTAACTTGCATAGTTAGAGTAAGCTAGAGGTTTGTCTCTCCTCTGATTCAAGTACAGTTCTACATTTCCCATCAGCTTCAGCAGTACCTGGATTCATTCCTCAGAAGAGGATCTAAATACCACATACAACTAGGAAACTGCCCTCAAACTTCTTTTTCCTCTTCCTTCCCTTTCCCTCTTCTGCTTCTCAGGATAGGTACTCCTAAGCACTGCTGCTAGGAAAAAATTTTATATGCATTTTATAATCATATGCTACAGAGGGAATTGGGTTTACAGCATTCCATTTCAGCCCTTTAAATCCCTTTCCCTATTGCTAGTTTTTCCTGCACTGACCTTTCAGACACTTTACAGGAAGTTCATGCATTAAGAAATACTCTGCTTCCCCAAGCAGGCCATGCATTTTAAGAAGTAAATGCATCAGGTTTTAATATGGGAATTTGGCAAGCTGTTACCATGCAAGAGAACCATGCATTGCTATAAAACTGTTATCACAGAGATATATCAGGAGCAGTTTGTTCAGGAGGGAGCATTTCAAGTTCATAGTGCTGAATTGTCCAAAACAAGTAAATGAGTGGTTGGTACAAGTTTGGAGCAAAGGTATACACTGGAAGAGACAAATCATTGCTCTCTGCTCTTGAGTTGTCTGGGTATTAAGCCAGTTCCTAGCACATTGAAGACAGTGAAATTCTGCTACATTTTAATAAAATTAACCTTCTACCTGGAGAGAATATCCAAAACATGTTTTTCATTATATCACATAAAAGGAAAATTACAAACAGAGGGTAACATTTTTCCTAAGCACATGACACAAAAGCAACAGAGGGTGACAGTTTGGCAGAATTACATCACACCAAGTTGGAGTTTTGGGACCTGAAATAGTACCTAAATAAAATCACATAGACAAATAGGAGTTATCTATTTTTTAACTCTGAAGGATATCAGTTAGTACCCTTTTCTGTTTTTGAACCAATTGTTCCAGTTCTTGTTCCTTTGACAGCAGCTTGCACTCCAGCTCCTTACTGTAGGACTGAAACCTCTCTGTGTCCTGAAAAATTCAAAGAGGAAATGGATTAACAGAACAGCACAATTGCATCAGCAGAAGGAGAAAAAGAATCAGGCATGAAAAGAATAGGCAAGCTTTCCACAGTGAAAACAACGAGATACGGGTAGAACTCAATTTAGGGATGGTATCACTCATGAATCAAGATTCTGAGCCTCTGTAAACTGGTGTAGCCCAGCAACTCCAAAGAACGCACCTGCTACAGAATGTGCTGACTGCACATGAGTAGGCATCCAGTCTACAAAAGGAGGCAAAGTCTTCTATCTTAGGCATGAGCCTTAGGAGCTTAGCCAATCTAAATCAATGAAGTCAGAATGTCTCCTCTCATTTCCAGCCACAAATACCCTTATGCTCCTACACATTAGTATTAATGTTCATCGATTGCAGCAGTGAGCTGCTTCTGAGAGCTAAACAAACTGAGAAAAAAAACAGCAATAGAGTGAATAGATTTCTGCACATTTGTTTTCCTGAACTAGACACTGCTGGCACAGAGAAGTGATGAGAATGCACCAATGGAAACAACTTGGACAAATGTATTATGGAGTCTTATGGAGTCATACTGTAACTCAGATACAAGATACCAGGTTTGACATGGGAAATACAGGACACAGTACAGCAGCTCAGGTTGAAGGTAAAAAGAAACAATACCTGCCATGTTTAAAATCCATCACTAACAACAACTTGTCACAGATGTTCCACTGGTATAAACAAGTGATTGGGGCTTCAAGATCTGCCTTTCACTTTGCAATTACATCAACGTCTCCATTATCTAAAAATCCCGCAATCACTAGGAACTCACAGTCGTATATGGAATTACTCCTTCAGACACTACCTAGCTGACACAAATTGTCAGATCTCCTCTGAGTAAAATCAGGTTCCAGCAGTACGCATCAGCTGAGAATCTGTGCTATTCCTCCACAGTAGGCTTCTACTCCCCAAGGTCCCCAGGAAAATGCTTCTAAACAAAAATAAAAATTCCCTCAGGACAGCAGTGGTTCTTACATGCATTTCCCCTTCAGCAGTACATGTAATGGGGTAATCAAATGCATAATAATTGGCTTCTTCTGTGGAAGAATATATATCCAAGCGAGAAAGACAGAGTAACTGCCCCTTTTGTATAACCTTCAGTCAGCAGGGTACTAAGTATTGTAAATAGCTACAATTTGTACTTATTTGCATCTTACCAATTTCTTTAAATGTATTCTTCAAGAGCTGCTCTTCATTCAAGCTATTATAATTTCCCCTTTATATGGCATCAATGCATCTCTCCAGGCTGTAAAGTCTTTGTAAGACTTTGCATTAGAGAAAGAATTTAACAGCCAGATCCCCCCAGATCCCAAATTAGTCATGCCAAGAAACAATACTTCTTGAGTGTCTGGCAACCCTTAGTGTGAATGCTGACTACACTGTAAATAGCTTGAGTGGGAAGCTTTAATGAAAAAGCCTGAAAGAAATGGCTTTACCTCAAATATACAACTAATTAGGAGATCCAACAATCACTGATTACAGAAAAGTCTTTGTTGTTTTAGGGGGTTCAATACCACTTCAGTTGTGGGGTATTAAGAGCATATAAACTATTTTTTTCCACAAAATTGCTGTCAGGCAAAGTTGCAAATACATTTTATCCTTCAGCTGATACACAAACTTTATATAAAAAGTTCATCTCACCCACTGCTAAAATCTGCTCTCAGCTAGGAATGCAAAAAACTTGAAAATTTGAATCAGGTTCATTAGTGTGTGAGGCAAGTAAAAAGAATGGTTCCTTAGACAGTTGATAAAAGCTAATAAAATACTTGATATATTTAGGGGAAAAAAGGAAGTTTTAGATATCATATCTGATTGCGAATGGAGAAAATAACCACTATTTTGGCAACATTTTGTGTGTTGCTGAAACTCTATATTGCTTTCATTTATATGGCTGATGCCAGGACAACAAAAAGGCATAAGCCAGTAGCTCATGATGGATTGTCCCATGCCACCCAGAGCAGCTGTGAAAAATGCAGCATTTCAGTACTCAAAACTTAACTGGACAAGTCTCTGAGCAACCTGATCTAGTTTGAAAGTTAGGAGTTCCACAGGCTCCTTCCCATCCATGATTCTAAAATTACTCTTTCCTGAAGCATAATGGAAGTTCTTGTTAGTTTCCTTGTTTTACAAGAAAAAGCAGGACAGAAAAATCCAAAGAAAAGACTACAAATACAGTAGAGGAGATTTAAAGAAGACTTTGCAAGAAAAGGGAATTAATTTTCAGGTGTTCTGGAGGCACCATGGCAGTGACAAAATGATCTGACCTATTTGCTATTTTTCAAATAGCTGTGGTGGTTTCAGAAGTTACTATCACTTGAATCATCTCTTGTTGCTCTTCAGTGAGATCCTACCTCCTCCTAGAAAGCAGAAACTATAGAATTCAACAGGTTTGGTGGTGCTCTGAACAACCTCAAAGAGCATTTTTTGTAATTGTGATCAGAAGTTGAAACTATAGCAACACCAGTGATACAATGTTTGTAATTTAAGTAATTTCCAAAAGAATGCCAGCTGCTACTGTATGCCAACCACTGAGTACAGGACATCAATGTTCCTCTCATCCAACAAGTCACTTGGTTTGAAGCTGCAGAGACTGGATCAGTACAAAAGTAACTGTGAGGGAAAAGATGTTTTTTCTCATTTTGTTGTGAAACGCATTTTGTGGGCTTTGACACCCAGAATGAGTATGAAACCACTGAAAGGGGAAGCAGAATCCATGCCCACAATGACAAAGAGACACTCACTTTCAACAGAAACTGCTCTTTCTCCTTTTTGATTTGCTGTTCCATTTCCTCATAGAGATGTTGAATTTCTTCAGCATAAGCAGCAATTTTCCTAACAAGAGATAAAAGTATAATGACTGGGTCTTAGTAGCATTACTTCAAGTCATGGCTCACATTACAAACTGAGCTCCACATTCTGCCTTAACACAGGACTCCAACAAATGTTCTAGTGTCAAGGAAATAGGAGTTTTTGTGCAGCAAAGTTCACAGATTAATTTTTTTTTCAAAAAAAAATTTTTTTTTCAAAGCTTCCACAGTTCAAAAGCTCATATAAAGCTACACATCTGATGTTTCCACACAAAGCACCTGTTTGTTATGCAGTTATAATGAGTACTAAATCTTACGTATAAGGAACAGACAATACTAAGAATATCAGAACCGAAGTTCACCAATTAAAATTATTTTCACTGTAACTTCCATTTATTTTTACTCTGGAACTGCATTATTCCCCACTCAAGAGCACTGAATGAGGTACTTCTATCATATGTAAGATATGTTAGCTAGAACAGAATTCTTGAAAGACCTTCTTGAAAGCTGCCTTACTGCCTCTCTGACAGCTTTGCTGAAACAAATTTGAAAAGCTCAGATGAGGAATAGAAATAAATACGCTGTGCACAAGTGTATGTGACTGTAGGAAAAAAGAAGTACCAACAAAGTTCACTTTTTTCCCAATAGAATTTTGCAATTAATATCACTGCAGTTTTATACATGAAGAACTACATTGAACAGAGGCTTTAGCTTGGGCAGAAAAAATTTAACTGTTGACAGGGAACAAGACATCTGCTTTGCCCTGCTACTGTTCTATTCTACTATATTATATTTTCATTAATCCAGAAACTGAAAAGCAAAAATCACTTTGTATCAAATTCAGGGGACATCCTAGAAAGATTATTAATGGAGATTCATAGGGTCTTTATATGACATTACTGTATATTCCCCCATATTCTTCCTGCCATAGATGTTACTTGAGCAATCTGTACATAATCTCCATGGGTATTCACATCAGTAAGAGCAAGACAAAATATATACAGTAGAAAGAAAAACCCCAACATTAATTTTGTAATCAGGGTATCTTTTTTTCTTTTTCCTCAATGCTCTACATTTTCTGTTTTCACTTATTGAAAGCCTGGTTCTCTTCTCAGTTAGAGCAAAGCAAATTGAAAAGACACTTCAAAAAATTTACCTAGGCTAAGAAGAGTGAGTAAAACCAGAAACAAGTCTTTCCTTTCCTCTTTCAAACAACAGAACACTTGACACTGCCAGCTTGCATTTTCAGTCACAGGAAAAAATTTGAGGGGAGACATTTTTTCAGGATTTGCAGCAGCAATAAACAAATGTCAAGCTATATGAATTTGAGGAAAACGATGGCTGTCACTTAGACCTTTTAAAACTCTAACCAGGTGAGAAAAGCAGCCCAGACAAGGACCTCTTCATCTGACTGCACCACTTCAAATAGAGAGTGCCAGAAAATCCAGAAGCCCTTTTTGCTGCCTGACTCCCCCTATAGTGTAAAGATGGGTTGTGTTCTGATCTTAAATTTTATTTTCTTCAAAATACGAAAATGCTTCATAAGGAATTAGCACTCATCAATGGAATAAAATTAACACAAATTCATAAAGAAATAAAAATTACTTAGAAAGGTATGGCAGAGATGCTAAGATCATATATCTACTGTATTTGTGCAGTATAATGTCACTTTGACCAGGGCTAGATTGACTAGGTACTGAAAAATCCTGTAACTTTGCACAGGCAGAACACTTTGCACAGCAGTCAGTGTTTCCATGGGAATCATAAAGATTTTCTTTGCTTCTGTGTGACAGGGAGAATAACTTTAGCACCGTATTATTAAGCTGCTGATTTAGTTATTTCTTTCCTCTTATGTGTTCGGAAGCAAAGGATATGGCAGCAGCATCAAGACTACATCCAGGAGGCACTGCTGGATGTAGGAATCTTTTTAGTTGGTCTGGCACATAAGCACATGCCATTTCTGCAGGCTGAATACTCCCCAAGCATTTTATTCATGACTTACCATTCTTAACTCTGATCAAATTAAACAGAAAGGGATAAAAAATATCCTGTTATAATCAAAAGTGTAACACAATAATAAGTAACATAATTAACTAGCAGCAGAAAAAATAATCCCACACATTAGCTGGTAAATATTCCCCACATGTAATCAGGTGAAAAACCCTGGAGCCATAAGGGTATATCATTGTTATGTGAAAAATGCAACAAGTTTTGATTAAAATCTCTATTCCCTGGGATCATCCCATCTAGTTTTACTTAACGCATTATTGTGTAGCTTCAGTAATATTCGATAATGTGATCTTTTTCCAGGAATGCTGTGAAACAAACAGATGGAGACAAAAGCAGATGGAATGTAACGAGTTCACTAAGTTCAGATGAGAGTTCAGGATCAACAGACTCACAAGGGTTTAATTTCTGCTCATTCATGTAGCTGAAATGTGAATTGTTCTTTCTCCTTAAAAAAACACAGAGATTTGTGCACACTGTGCACTAATGTTCTGAGATGCTGATTCTCCTCTTCCACAAAGATCGATTCTGACACTGTCCCATGCTAAGCCCATGAGAAGACAGTTTTCCTTCCACTTCCCCTTTATACTTTTGTTTATCTTCTCAGTTGAGAACTGGTTTGAAACACGGCCCATGTTTTCACTAGGTTTTTCTTTCAAATGCAAAGCACAGCAGCAGACAGAGCTAATGGCAGTTGAAGATTTTATCTGTTATAAGAAAAAGCTCTTTCTCATCTCTTTTAATCTTACTTCCTATCAGCCTTACTAAATGCCCCTTGGTTCTACTGCCAGGGATTTGAAGAATAACAAGGTCTGTCATATCCCACTCCTGCCTTAGCCTCCTTATTCAAGAGATCCGACCTTCCAAAAATAGCTCTCTCAGAATAGCTGTTCTATTCCTTTAACCACGGAGTTGCCATTCTCTGTACTTTTCTTTATCCCACTATATTCTTCTAGCATTGCACAGAACTTCATACAGTACTAAGATTCCATGTAGTGGCAAAAACATGCTTTGTCATGTGCTCAGTACCCTCCCTGATAATACACAACAGTTTACTGGGGTCTTTGGGCTGCCACTGCACCACGAACTGATGATTCCAGGAAGCTTTCTGCAATAATCCCAAGTGGTTTCTCTGGAATTATAACTGCCCATCATGTAAGCATGACTTTTATCTTCCTTACAGTCATCTACTGCTTTTTTGCTCATTTAATACATTACCATATTATTTAAAAGTCACTACTGCTAAATTTAAGAAGCCATCTAATTTTAAATTATCACTTCAAAATAAATACGAATACCAGAAAATCAAGCAAAACTAACTTATGCTAGCAAAGAAAAATTGTATCCACAGAATCACATTCTGTTTAGATTTAAAAATCACAATTTTTTTTCTTTCTAGATTAGCCTGCACATTCTCCCATGTGTGGTGTATTTGCATGTTTGTGTATTGAGAATATATGTACAGCCTCACTACTGCCCAGACCTACAAACAGGACAGCATCAGCATACTGTATGTATTGAACCAGAACAGGAGGAAATCCCTGAGTCTCTTAGATCATGGGCCTCAGGTTCAGGAATGAAAATATGCATGTGGGAAAGCTCCAGAAGAAAAGACAAAAAACAGATAGAGAAGAACATCATGGATTGACAGCATAGACTGTCACAGCACATAGATCCCAGCATAAGCACATGAAGCTTTTCAGGGCATCCAGGATAGGAAAAAAAGGACCAACTTAAGACAAAAGCACAGCCTACATCCAGGAAAGGAGACAAAAGGTTGAGAGTAGACTGCCTTATTGCCTAATGACTCACAGAGGTGAGGTAGAAAGGAAAGATGAAAGATCACATTATTCATATTCACTTTCCAAAGGCTATTATTGTTAACAATCAAGAACAACCCAGGAGACATTATAAGACCCCAATAACCAGCATCCATTATCTTCTGTGACCCCACAGTAAATGCTTGCCAGTCTATCCAGATACATGTATGTTAGTGCTAGTAAGTATGTGGGTATTAAAAAAATAATTTTCCCCCTTTATGTGGTCTTGTCTCGAGCTTTGCTGTTATTTGTACATGGTTTAAAAGAAAATAAGTTATTCATTCCCACTGTTACTAAAGACAACATTACTATTCCGACTCCTTCCAGCTATTGATTACAAACAAAACAACAATCTATTTGCTGAAATTAGAGGCGTTATTGGGATCAACAAAAAGAAGAAAATAGTTAAAACCTGGTTTTACTACAAAAGTATAAAAATCCAATGGATTTTTAAGGTAGAGATTTCACATCAGCCAGAAAATATAATGCTAATGCATTCTCTGTGCACCTCTGTGCTGAGCACAGCTATTAAACGGAACAAATTTATTCATTCAGTTCCCAAAAAACCACACACAAAAATCCCAAACAAAACCACAAAAACAAACCCCTAATCACACATGGTAGTTAATAATCTCTAGTCTAAAAGAGACAGCAAAAGTCTCTGTATGCTGTTTCCAACTGACTAGCTGTCTGAAGGCTAAAACCACACTTGTAGACTTAGATGAAAATGCTACTATCAATATAAACCAATTGTCTTTAATGACTATACAGTTTTAGGTCTTTTTCTTCTTCATTAGCCTTGTCACATTCTCAGAATAGCCAGGAGAGTCCTGAACAAATGAAGTAAATGTTCAACAATATATTTACCTTCATTACTCAATCTGTAAGATTCTGAAATTCAGAAGCGACACTTCACAATAAAAATACACTGGAACTTCAACTACAACCACAATTTTGCATTCTGTTTCAATTTCACAAAACAACTTTTTTCCCCTGAGCAGCTATATATTAAAGGGAGATCTATTAATTTTTAGTTCTTATATATTTATATATATATGTATTTTATGTATTTGTTTATATACATATAGGTTTACATATAAAACAAATACATATTATTTACTACATTTCATAGGCTTGCTTTATAGATATATATTTGTTAACTTACATTTTCACTAATATCAGTACTCTATGCTGCTTTAATATCTTAAACCTCTTACGTCTCTGGCCAGTTAATCCAGATTTATAGCTTTTCTGCACGCAGGGTTTTCAAAGCACACAGACAATTTACCAGATTTACTGGTAAATCTGACCGTCCTCTGGAATCAAACTGATTAACTAGATTGGAATTGCTTAATATTGTCTTAAAACTTCAATGCAATAATAGACATCTGCAAAAGAATTTCAGTCAACAAAGTCTGTTAACTGGAAGAGAAAAGCTAATTTCATCCAGTTCTGCATTACGAATAATTTTACCAGTACTCTTCATGACTAATAAAATATTACATAATGGGAACTCTTGTCCTCCATTCTCCACTGAAATACCTTGTTTATTTCAGAAGTTCAAACAGTAGGTAAGATAGTTGTAAAACTACACAAACGGTCTAACAAAGAGAAGTACTAACTTTTTTAGAGCGCATTCCAATTCATTCTTCTCATTATCTGCTTCTTGGAGCTGGGAGAAAATTCTGACCAAGAGCTCTTCAAAACTGGAAAGTAAATGAGGTTCATCTTTTCTTAGCTGCAACCAAAGTTGCTTCACATCACTCTCACTGAAAGTAGAGATCATAAAGGATTCATTAAGAGAGAACATTTCTCCGGCTGCAATAAATGTTCACAGCATCATAGTAGATGGAGGCTTAAGGGCATCACTAGTCAGAATACACAACTTATTAAAAACAAGGGCTACTTAAACTGTGCCAGATTTGACAAGGATGAAGTCGATGGGAAATGATGGAAACTGCATTTATTCAGAAAAATGCATCATAATGTGTGGTCATTAATGGCTGCAGATTATCACAGGATCTGCTTGTTTAGTGGGTGCCCTGCCAGACACTTTATCTGAACAGGAATGGATAAGAAAGGAGAGATACAATGAGATTCAATGTGCCATCCCATCACTTCTACTAGAAGTAAAGAGGTTTTCATGAATCTACAGTGAAAGGAGCAGTGCAAAAGCTAATCAAAACCCCTTCCTCGTAAGTTACTTAGACATGTTAAGAAATTGTGTTTGTACTGACTTCTTCCATTTTCAACATATTTTGATTCTACTGTGAGTCTGCTACAAAAATCAGAATAAAACATCTTGAAATTTCAATTTAAAGACTTACCAAGATAATGTTTTGTTTCCAAATATGTTCAGCAGATACTGGAAAAAAGATGCTCTACCGTGAATGACGATGAGTTTCCTAATACTTTGCCTATATTCTCCTGAACAACTTTTTTGTTTGTTTATTCTTGACTCACTCTCTTTCATGTGCATTGTAAGCCTGAACCTAGCCAGCAAAGAGTGCTATATTTAAAGGACAAATTGAGGATAAGGATAGAAAAAGTGGGTGATGAAAATCTCTTCAAAATGAAAGCCTTTCAGGATGACTGACAACCAACTGTTACCCATAACAGGCAATCAGGTGAAGAGAAGGACTGAGGAGCACTTTAATTTCATGTTAAGAATCACTGATGTATTTCTTAAATATTCCTACCATCTGTGCAGATTCTCCCATTTTTGCTCCATGCTTTTTTTTGTTCTAGAACATTCCTTGTGGTTGAACAAAGAATGTCAGGCCTACACACAAAAAGATCCTAGCGCAGGTTTTACGTTCCGTGTTTCAGAGTGAGCCATTCTGGCCCTGGAAGAGATAGTGTTATCAGAATAATCACAACATGCAATTATGCATGAAGGGGAGAAAAGGCAGAAAAACAGGAGAAAACTTCCTTTCCTATGGTTAACCGGTGCACTTTAAACACAGGCCTTGCCAAAAAAAAGCAGTCATCATGCATTGTTTGATTGAAAATCAGTGGCATCTGTGGATTATATGCTAATTATGTTCAAAACCCACGACACATAAAGTAGTTTAGCTTTCATATGGCAGAAAAACAAGTTTCATATGCTTGTAGTACAACAGTTTTGCTCTTGGAAATTTTGGTACTTGATCTGACAACCAAGAAAATTAATATTTTTAAGAATCACTGTGTTACTGAGCAGTCTTGGTTCTTGTTATTTACCTTGGATTCAATTAAAGTCAAACCCAGAGATTAATTATAAAAAATCATACAATTGATTACTATTGCTGCAAAGACTCACTCATTCAAAACCTTTTTAGCTCCAAGCCGATCCATCAGATTGGAGAACTGGAATTCTTCATCTTCATCATCACCCATGGTCTCTTTGCATATAATTGGACAGGCTGTTTCACCTGATTGCTGCATCATGTCATTTTTCAAAGCAATCTGCTCCAAAAGAAACTGGCCTAAGAATTAGAAATTACACATATTAGCATTTTCAGAACTCAACTATAAGAAGCAATGAAATACTAAATATACTAAAGATCAAATTTTACAGTAAGTACAATTTGTGAGGGAAACACCTACACTTGTTTACAGGCAGAGTATAATGAGGATGAGGTATGGCAAGAGGATCTCAAGTTCTGTGGCTGACTTTGTGCCCACTTTAATGTCTAACCTTCAGTAAATAACTCAATTCAAAATTCACAAACCTAATGAAAAAATTCTTACCTCCATACAAAAAAAAAAGACATAAATTGTAGTAAAAAGCACTTCATAAATTTGTGGCCGCATTTTTTGATATGTTTAAATAGATGTTTGGAATCTAAAATAACCATAGCATCGGTTATAAAATTGATAAAATTGATAAAACGTACATCAAATAAAATATAACATTCTTTTTAATGCATGAACAAAGGCACACTTCAAATTCCTATATAAATTTCATACAGAAAGCTACATTTTATTAACAGTAGTTGTACAGTGAGGATGCAGAAATGAAATTGCCACATGAATAATCAATACTCTTGTGCTCGGCTGAGGCAGACCAGATACATTCCATCAAGTTCTAAATGTGACAGCTATTTTATTTGAATATTTGCAAGTCAAAATTTTTAAGGAATCTAGGCAAAGGGGGTATGCAGAGGATTTTTTGTTATATTCTAAACACCAGTACAGAAGTTACCATAGACACAAGGAAACAGAAATACTGGTATGGTTTTATGGTCTTATTAACTCCATCTTGCATTTTTTTCCAGCACCAAGCAGAGAATGTTGACAACAGAATAGAATATGTTGCAAAGAAAGGCTACAGTAAATTTCAGATTTCTCACCATTTACAAATATGAACAGGATTCTCCCATAATAATTGGTGCAGTACAAGTTTTATCCAGACACTACTCTGCTTTCTCCATGCTCTAGCTTTCTATAGCAGCCTATATCTAGTACAGCTACTGCTTCTGCTAGGAATACCAACATCATCACCCAGCCAAATGTATGACTACCTAGCCTGGAAAATACCTGTGAATGTTGTGTAGAAGGTTAAAATGTACCACACTTTACACTGCCTATCTGTCTTTTGTGAATCCTATACATAGGTGCTGTGTCCATGTCCTTTGTGTGCTTGTGTGTGTGCAAGTGTGGGTGCCTCTGGGATACACATTTAACTTCACTGCCAGTTGAATCTGCAAACAGGAGAGCAGTGGCCACATCCTCCTTGATCTCTGGACTGGGCTCCAGCAGTTGAGCAGAAGCAATCTCCAGGATCTGGAGCTGCTGGAGATGGGAGCCACTTACAGCCTCACTAAATAAACAGTTTTGGTTTTGCAGGGAATACTTATGAAAATAATCTTCATTTAACTGAAGAAATATGTAATTTACTTGTGAAAAGTAAAGCAGTAATACATTATTTCATTTTTAAATAATGGCAATTTTCAGATTAAACCAGTCTATTAAGATACTTGATCTAGCTCTACAATGGAAGAGGTGGGACATGAGAGAATTAAGATGTCAAACCACTGGTGACCTGAAAGCAAAAATTAAGGTATTATATAAATACTATAAATAAATAGTATAAATACATAGTATTTAAATTGAGATTTAATGTTTCAATTCATATATAGAAGACATTACATTTTCTAGAAAAAATGCTAAAATTTAAACACAAAATTGATTTTGCATAAACAATTGAAAACAGTCTCCCTAACATTGTCATCTTATCTGGAACGTCACAGCTGGGGAGAAAACAAACACAGACAACATGACAGTAAGAGTGCTGTTGCAAAACAGGCAATTACAAAGAACTTATTAGCTCCTATTATGCAGTAATAAATGCCTCATCCTATTTTGTTTTGAAATAAATTAACATTACTTGAATTAATTTGTTGTAGAAAGCATTTCCATAGCTCTAAGGACAGTGGTATTCACACATTTTTAACAGTCTTACATTAATCTTAGAGATAATTTTAATTATTTTTCAGGTCTTATGACCTGATTGAAATAAAACACAAGATTTCCCCCTCCTCACCCTCCCACCAATGTAAACCTTCAAAAAATTGTACATATATCTACTCCACAGCTTAAAACAGGTGCAATTCAGATGATTACATCATTTGTCTCATATTATGTCATGGCTTGCCATTTTACACATGAGAGAAAGACCCTGGAGCCCTTTATTTATTCACACTATCTGACCACTTCTTAATCTGCTACGTATATCTGCTGTATCTAGATGATAGTCTGGCTCCCTGTGTGCATTATTAAGTATACTGTTAAGACAAAATGCTTCTTTACTGATGTGAAGAGTACAGAATACGAATGAAGCTCAATACAGGAGACACGCTTTCCAAAACTCACTGAGTCCTGTGATGAACTCCTTTGGAGTAAGTGAACCATTGCCATCAGCATCCAGTGTAACAAAAACTTTTTCAAGCTCTTCCAGGCTAAGAGGTAACTCAGGATGCAGTCTCTGAAATGATAAAACATACAGCAACTTCATCCATTACTCCAGAATAAGAGGAAGACTAGATTCTACAGAACATCCATAATACAGAAGGATAGGTCCTTTGTTTCCCAGAGTGAAAATCCAAACACATTACAGAGTTAAACAAGACCAACTGAGGGACATTTGCTTTAATAACTTCTTTATTTACCTTTATGAGTCCATTATGACAAAGAAGTGAGAACACGCTCCCTGTGACACAAATTCCAATCACACAGGAAAGAGGAAGAACTTAAGGTAGAGACTCAGCATCCTGGTGGCTACTGGACAATCTTGGCACCAGAAATGTATGCCTAGTTCCTTCCACATCATGAGGTCAAGAAAGAGACTCACCAGATGACTACATTATAGAGGATATACTGTCCTAACTAAAGCTGCTTCAAAATATGTAATTTTGAAAATAACTGCATAAACAAACAAATAAAACAAAGCTAAGAAAGCTGCATGGTCCAAAGACCAAGGACCTTCTGATCCTGTAACGAGTTAAATGTAGTTTATGACTGTCTACTTCTGAAATGCAGCATGCTTACACAAAAGAAGACATAACTTTATGAAACCATCTCCACAAAACTACATTTTTTTTTTCCCTGATAATCTTGAGACAGGCATAAAAGAAAAAAGAAAAAATTTGTAAAACTGATCCTAATGGATTTACTCCAATTCTTTTGACAGTGTAGACAGATTCCCAGAAATAGGAGGAACTGGAATGGCAAACAACTACAACAGCAAGGATTTCCAGTGGTAGACAGTAACAGGAAGATTAAAACACCAGCTTGAAAAGCAGTATAAATACACACCAGTGAAGTCCTCTACTTTATTAGTTAAGCTTTTAATCCCCCCCCTCAAACTGCTGTTGTATATAAAACATAACTAAAATTGCAAGCTAGTTGGCTGATAAAGTTCATCAGATTAAAACTGTTAAAACTGTTCCACTGTGGGGAAGGGAGTTAGGGCCAAAGAAAGTTTCTCCTTCAATCCAGGTACAATAGAAATGACTATTCAATATACTAAGCCATATAGGCAAGGTAAGAATTGGCTGAGTGCATTAACCAGGATCTCCCTGGCTGCAATGAAGGCTGCAATGGACTATATGAGCTGAAGGAAGAGCAGTAAAAGGAATTCCAAGGCGGTCTTGAGAAATGAAATCAACAGTTTCTAAAGGACAGAACTACCTAGAACAGCCAAAAAGGGATTTCTGAGCAGGATTAATTGTGAATTGCTGCCTGCTTCCAAAAAAACAAAGAAAATTTACTTCATCAGCAATATATCTGGTCACCAGTTTCTTACTTAAACACGGCCGTCTTCCCAAAGCTTTGGATTTTAATCTCTTAGATCTAAAGGGAAACTTTTAAAAATGAGCTTCTGTTGCAAAAGTCTTACAGCCTACACTGCACTGATGAGGGAGGAGGTGCTTCAGACAAATTACTCTTTTTACACTTAAAAAACCAGAAACTGTACCCCTACTGCCAGGTCTTTGGGACCTGCCGAAGAAGCACTTCTTGAAAGCTGGTTGTCCTTGTCTGACCATGCC
The DNA here is from genome assembly GCF_001604755.1 of Lepidothrix coronata. Lineage (NCBI taxonomy): Eukaryota > Metazoa > Chordata > Aves > Passeriformes > Pipridae > Lepidothrix > Lepidothrix coronata. The sequence continues at coordinate 1,862,788 of NW_016690354.1, read as the reverse complement.
ATCCACACAGACCCACCTGCTATTCCAGTACAATGGCTTGTGGTTCTTGCTGCAAACCTGACTGACAAATACATGCTTCTCCAAATATAGCTGGACTGCCCTAATGCAGTATTCAAATTCTGATGTGAATTACACTAATTTTACAATAGAAAACACCACAATTACTTCTATTTTCTTGGGAAAGTATATGAAAGTAGGAGATTTTGAGGAATGCTCCATTGAATTTCCTGTGGATAATTTACAGACTTTGATGAATTAGGCCACACATTGTTACTAAGATAAAGTCAAAGTTTTCCCAACCTCTTGTTTTTATTCTAAGTAAAATAATTAAATTTTTTTGTTGTTAGGAAAAGAAAATGTTATTGGTCTCATAATTGTGGTTTTGTTTATCTGCTCATTTCAGGTTTACTGTAAAATCCTTTAAATATGAGGCTCTCGAAAATTTTAAAAGAAAAAGAAACAAAACATTCAGAGATACCATTGGAGCTTCAAAAGAAACTATCTGCATTGCCACCAAATGTGCTCTGTGCTTTCATGACATCTATGCTTAATTCTCTGAAAATACCAAGCTTTTACTCTGCTAAATAAAAAGACAGAGGTCAAATAGCTAAGAGCAAGATCTGAACTCAGTTCTGCTACACACACTCTACAACATTCATTCTCTTTATTCATTACAACCTCAAGACCCAAAGGACGAAGCTGTGGTTTCAAGTCTCAGGTAGAATATGCTTTCTTGCAATTTCAGAAAACCTCTAGTTTGTTTGAAAGTTGAGTACATTTGCTATTTTGAAATGGAATGAAAAAATTTTTTAAAAAAATCAGTATTAACATAGTCTCACAATAAACAGCATGATATAATCAGGGAGAAGTAAATCTTTAGTATAATTACCATATTACAGGCACATTAGAAAACTTCGCAAAATTTGTTCCATTGAAATTACCTGGATATCAGATACTCAGCACTCTCTGTTGAAAATCATGCTTGTATCACATGACTAAAGACTGAAACGCCTAATGTTACCATCCTATATTTGAAGCAAAGCTTCATTAATGGTAAGCAGCACAGAACTACCTAACAGCACAATGTAAATATGATCAACAATTAGTACCTTTTAAAGAAAAAACTGATTTACTTTATTGATTTATGTCTTTGCTATAGGGAGAAAACATTATGAAAAGTACAGGAAATAAAAGCAAGTATAAAGAAACACCATCTCAAGTGTCCTGAGCGCCTTCATTTTTGCATTTAAATGAACTTACATACACTTACATATATACTGAAGTCAGATACAGTAAACAAGCACTCATAATGAAATAGAAGAAATGTACTTTATTTGTTCTTTGCAATCCTTTTTCTATTGCATCTTTAGAACCTGAAGTATAAATTTATCAACACTCTAAGCATAAAATCCAGAATCAAACAGAAATAAACAATTTTACGTTCCTTGAGAAAACAGGCATTAAAACTTTTCATACACATATATGGTCTTCCATTAGGTAAAAATATATGCCATTCAGTTTTTGGAAAGACAACAAAATTATAATCTATTAAATTCTCTGTAGGTCTAGTTTTACCAAAAATTACCACTGGCAATATATTTGTTTGTGTTCAGTTACTTCAATGAGATAATGCAGATTGGTAAAGCCTACAGTACAGCAAGAATCTGCACCCCCCTCTTTTTTTGACTTTGGATAATTAATAAAGGTCATCTGGAAACTCAGCAACACAAAACTGCACAGAAACCACAGAAACCTCCTGAGAGCTAGTAAACTGAGCAGTTTACTTAGATTTTTGGGGTTTTTTGCCTTCTTTTTTTTTTTTTTTTACTTAGGTTTTTGCTCTTTCTAGGTAGTTAAAGTTGTTTCCTATATACAGACACATCTTTGTTTCTGAGGACATGGAAGGTTTGTAAATTTTACATTACGTGCTTTGATGGTTGTTTGCAATTAATTCATTTTGCTCCCACTTCCCAATTCCATTTCATCCGTAAGTAGTGAAGTAGAAATGGATTAACACAATTAAATTATGATTTGCATGTCATGCATGAGTTTATACTTGTTTTCTGCCACATACTGGTTCAAATCATCTTATCAGTTCTGCAATATGCACCCAATCACATTTTCAAAAGATTTTGTTATATATAGTTCCTTTTTTTGTCAACATTTTCAGCAAATCTGATTTTGGGCTCTCAAACAAATTAAACACAAATAGGTAAGGTTACTGCAAATACTGAATAATGCTAAAAATACTGTTCCTCTATACTTCCTACATTTATATGTGATCCAGCTGAGAGTTCACCATTGTTGGGCAATGAAACCAAAGTGAAAGACTTTATTTACACAATTTTACTGAAAAAACAGAAGGATAAAATTGATGGACTGAATACATTCATGACATTGTGGCAAATTGCAAAGTAATGAATTTACTGGTGTTTCAATTTTTTCGATGAGAATGGAATTAAATTCCCGGGGAATTTTTTTAAACTTCATCTACTTTGATTTTCCACTTTTTTGTTGCTTTAACTGGAAAAAAATTCAGGCATTATGTAAGACTTCAAATATATTATTTTAAATTCCATGTATCTGTTTAAAGTTATGAGGAGGGTGTTAACACTTTTAACTCTAAATTAATCCCTCTCAACTCGTTAAGGGCATTAAGAGCTTCTCTCATTCTGCATTTCACATAACCAATTTTGTTTTACCTGCATGTCTTGACGAGTGACGAAGCCTTTGCCTTCCAGATCACAAATCTGAAAGAACTCTTGTGCTTTTCCCAACACAGTTAGTTCTGGGTCTTGTTCTTCAGTCCTGCCCCTCTCTGCATCTCCTGGTGGCATAGGACTGGCACAGTCTCGTTGTATTCTGTCCATTGTCACAATCTCAGCTCAGGAATATTTTGGGATGCTGCTATCCCATTTACTCATGAATTCTGATCTGTAACCTGTGCATGGAAGGTAAGGAAAAAAGCAAATCAGACCCTCTTAATGATGTTTTCCACAATCTCTTAGCAACCACCTATTTAATTAGGCACTAAAGCTTAAAAAGAAAAAAAGCTTTTTGAAAATGTCTACCCTTGATGGGCTGCACTAAAGACACTGCAAATGGGATGATGAATGAGGAGGGGGCAGTCTGAGGGAAGACAAAACTAGCTCCGAAATGGAATCTCAAAGCAAAATCAGCCAGTTTGGCAAGAAATATGGACAATCAATCAATATGAACAAGAAAACACAAGAAATGTGGGTAAATGCAAAAATAATTTAAAGCCACTACAAGTATTAAACTGGTATCCTTTTGACTCTCATCATCTTAACATCATATATCATAATTTGCATCTAGTGCTTTGGAACACAGTCATATGACAGCTATAAAATGGAAGGTAACTGATGTCTGAAGGAAAATGACGGATCGTGGTCTTTAAATCAACTAAGTAAAATTAAGGGAAAGATAATGTATTATGGAATTCTGAAATATTTTCTTAGATTCGTCCTTATTACTTAGGACCTTGACTTTCAGCTGTGAAGGAGAAATAATTGCTAGTGAACGTGGTGCAAAGATTTCCCTGTATGATTTTAACTTATTATCATGTGGGTAAACTAAGTAGGAGAGAGACTGTTTCACTGTAGTACTGTGTATTTGTGACAGGCTGAGAACATGTGTACAGTTAGCAGCTCTCAGATAACATGCAAAAACTTGACTCATTATCTGCCTCTTGAATTTGTGTTTCTGCTTTTCTAAGTAGGTCTACCTAAAGTAGCCACAAATTTGTCTAATAATTTTTAACAGATTCAAGTATTTTGTAAGGCATTTAACTATTATAAAGGAATACAGCCTGATTCTGATCCATGCACAACTTGGAACAGCTCCAACAGAGGCCACTGAGAATTGTTTAAATCTGAAATGTACACTGTCTTCAGAGTACAGGCCTTGGCATTACACGGATGCGAAAGAAGAATCTGAGGAAACAAGACCTTAGGTTTGTCTATGCAGTTTCTTAAGGAGAAAAGGCTCACATAGACAGAGCAATTCAGCCAGAGCTTGTTTTATTTTATGTTTAAGTTCAAACCTGGCAGTGTTTAAAACACAGCATCTTCCAAGAACTTCATAAATGTCACACTTAGAGCTTGCAGTGGCTTCCCATGACGAAGCAATTTCTCTGATAGCTAAGGGTCAGGCAGTTGGATTTCCCGTATTGCATGTAAGTATAAATGCACCGTAAACAGGACATTGACTTCATATCAAACTAGGACTTTGACAAGCAAATCACTCGCCCCCTCTGAAACCATGTGACAAAAATCTGCAAACATAGGTAATTTTCCTCTCTCTCCCTCCTCTCTTTTACAATCATCATCCCAGGACTGTTCCTCAAATACTCTCTGAAGCTGAAACAATTGTGGCTTAATAGCCAAAGAACTCAGATGTCAAAATCCTTCCTAAAGCAGAGTTACAAGCAAGAGAAGAAAAAACTCTGAAAGAAGCCAAGGAATGGTTACATCCAATGCCATTCTGCCTTAGGAAACTCCTCCTCAGAATGCTTCAATTATAATGTACAGCAGTCAGGGATGTTCTATAAACCCCAAGACCAGCTATTTAAACTAAGCCCCCACCTCTACCTGCACCCAACACACTGCACAGGGTGACCCCCAAAAGGCACCGGAGCCTGTCAGAGTACCCATGCCAGCAACTAAGGAGGCCCTGGATAATGAACAGGGCTAGAAAATGCTGTCACAGGAAATACTGGTCACACATAAGAAAGGGCTTTTGGCTATTACAGCTGCCTGAACAGCCGTATTCTTTCTCTTATGAGAAGAATTTCTAGCTCATAAAGTCTGACGAGCCTTTAGCAGCTGGGAAGATACACAAAGGAAAAGATCACTCCATAACTGCCCAGTTTCTTAATGACTTCATGACATTTCCAATAATAGACAGTCTTAAAAACAGTAGAAGAGCTAGACGAATCTTTGCTCTCACTCTGTATAGCCATCCACAAGTGGATCAGATGGAAACACCACAGAAAACCACATTCAGACTACAGTGGTATAACAGTCTGGATGAGATTCTCCTTTCACACTGCTTTTACACACCTGAACTTCACTTACGTCAATACAGCTCACTCCTGGCTGACACCAGCGTATGAGGTAATCAAAACCAGGCCATTGGTTTCAGCTTTGCAGTGACACTAAAAGACAGGTTTAAATATACAATACATCAATAGGACAAGTGCAGCCTAATAATGGTCTTGACAAGATCTGGCACAGATTCCAGATGTATTGGAGATTTTCTTTTTCACATCTCAACAATTTCTCAAAAGGCCACAACTGCAGTCCCAGTGAATCATAATAGTAAGTTTGCTAGTGCCTGTGGTCTCTGCACAGTCCATTAGACTTCCATAAGAAAAATAAAAAGGAAAAACTGTGCAAGATAGCCAACTGCATGTGAAAAAACAGAAATAAAAAAGCATATTAAAAACAGTGGAACAAAAAGGCAGTCTATGCAGTTTGATAGAGTTATTTGCATTTGACAAACAGTAAAGTTCAGCAAACATCACCATGCTTAATACTTTCATACCACAAAATGAAATTACGTGCATCATGAGAGCCTCGCCTTCTTACAAGTTGCCCCACCTTTTAAACACACCATAAAAACTTGCTCCACAGAGAGCGTCTTCAATACAGCAGAAAATTAAATTAGAGCATATGCAAAAATCCTTATATCCTTATGGCAGCTTCTAAAGCTGGCAGAGTTCATCGTAATTCCTACAGTGTACTGATACTTTGCAAATGCTGGTAACAACATGAAAGATTAAAACTGCAATTTGTCCCACATGACTGAATCAGCAATGTAATTATTTCAAGGCCAGTTTTAAATAACATAGGTAGTTCCATTCACTCATCCATCTCCTTTAAAAAACAAATGGCTTACAAAATCAATCCTATTAAGACCTTTGATTTCCATTCTCTTAGCTACACACTTCACTATGCAAAATAGGTCATACCACGACCTGATGCAAACAAACATTGCTCCAAATAGTAAAAAAGGATGTGGGCTTTATGAGGTTTTTGTAGATTAATCATGAGGTAATTTTGGACAGGTCTGTAAAAGGCAGGTCACTGTTAATATTTTAAATGACATTTTCATCATTTCCAGTCAGGTCTACTGTAAATCACCAAACTCTAGAGGTACAGAACAACGCCAAGCCACAGATTTCCTAAGTCATGATTCGTGACAGCCCCAGTCTCCTTAACTGTGATAGTTAAAAACATAGAGTTGTTTTACCTGCATTCATGTCTCTGAGATTTTAGGCATCAGTAAAATATTTTTCTCAGCAACTGCCTACAGGTAAAAACTTTCTGCAGCACACTTCCAAACATATCATCCACAGAAAAACGTAGCAAGCTTACTTAATACTGAGGTCACCTTGGATTTATACAAAAGAGGTAACATTTATGTTTTATGAACGCTGGAAAATAAAAATTAGATTGCATACTTTTTCTACAAGAAATATATTTTCCTACAATCAAATTATCATTGCTAAAATAACCTGTAGCTGCTGTGTAGTATGCTTACACATCGACAGGGACCTCTTCAGAACTAACTTAGCGTCAGAGTCAGTTATCTTTCAGCATTATGCTGAAAAGCTCCTAAAGCTAAAATGTATCACCACAAGTATTTTATGTTAGCACAAGCCTGCTGAAAGAAGTCATCCTGTTTTGCCTTGTGTTTAAACAAGTGTTCATCCAGTTAGACAGTGAACCCTGTTGAATTCTTTCAATTTAATTAGGAAAGTTTTAATTTATTTAGTTCAATTAAGGTCAAGTGGTCCATCAAGGCAATAAAAATTAAAAAAAAAAAGCAGGACCTACAGAGAATGACAGAAGAATGAGACTGCAGAGACCAAAGAGAGCACCATATATAAACACACTTAAGTACACAGAAATTTGTTAGATACAGGATTGGAGAAAAATGCTCCCTATCCACATAACACAATACACAAGAAGTAAAACTCTTGCTGTAACCTGGCAGACAAGCTAGACATGAAAACTCACCCAAGGATAAAGAAAATAAAGCATTGAACTGCAAAAGGCTGCAAAGGCAGTGCAACTGCCATCATGGAAGAACAGAACCAAACACAAATCTGCAAATAATGGCAGAGGTGGGAATTCCTTGAGAAAGATGAAGATAGCACTGGACCTCAGTGTTACTTTTAGCCATTTTTAAAGACCTTAAAAGACCATTCAAAGTAAAAATTCAGGCCCCACATTTAAAACAACCAGCAGAGATTCTTAAGTTGTGTGCTTAAGAAAATATCTGTTTTTTCTTAACTTTGACTAAGACAATTACCCTTTAAGTCTCACAGAAGCATTATAAAGCTTGATCTAACCATATGAACACCTAGACAGAACTAGATGAAAAAAATGGGATGTTCATTCCTCCAATTTTGACTTTTCAAGTAAAAACATGCAAGTCAGAAAGGCACTGAAGCGTATCATCAAAACCTCTTCCACACAGCCTGAATTCACTTCTGTCATGATGTACACCACCTCTCATGGTTCTCCATCTCCGGACATAGTGCACCATGGAGTGGGTATGGGGAGTTTAACTGTGGAGGAAGAGATCTGAGGCTGGCTGCAGTTCCTATGAGGGACCACAAGAAGATAGTCTGAAAGAAATGTGTCATGAAAATAATTTCAGGGGAGTAGCAAAGGCAGACAACAGAGGAATCCTACATCCACTGGCCTACAAAAGGAAAAACTTTTTAGTTATGTCAAAATTCCTTTCCTGTGAGTAAATTTCTGTGAGAGAACCAAATTCTATTTACAATCAGGCTTAATAGAAACTCTCCAACCAGATCTGACTAGCTTTTAAAGATTAGGGGAACCATTAGTATCACCTACTTTGACATCTGCAAGCTTATACTACAATAATGTTTTAGGTTTCTTTAAGATTACTTCCAATTTATTTCCACTTATTTTTATATTTTCCAATATAATTCAATTTATTTCAAGGTAAGGGAGGTTAGTAGAAATCAAGGAGGGAAGAGACCTGGGAGAAGATATTGTTTGTTATACATACATCACAATCATATAAATGAGATTTCTTCTTTTCAGAAGATTACTCATTTATTAAAAACAAAACAAACGAAAACTAAAGAAGAAGGAAAAAAAATCCAGGTCATATATCTGAAGCAGAGTCTCCACAATATTAACTGTGAAACAGGAGAAAACCAGAAAATATTATTCAAGTGAAAACATTAATGATTCCAAAACAGGCTATCAAAGACTTTGAACAGAGACCACTTAATGCCCACTTGGCATATGTCCCTGGATGAATCCACAAATCCAAAAGTTGGAAAAAACCCAAACGATGTCACTCCTGTGCACAGTGATGCAGAATCCCAACTCTCTGAATGGTGAACATGTGCTCATTAACCTTTTTTTTTTTTACATCTCCATCCAAGGAACTAGTTTTCACAGAGCTGGCAAGAAAATTTTCTTCTTCCAAAGGCCAGTTTCCCCCACAGATGAAGAAGAAAGTTGCCTGCCTGCCTGCTTGCTGGCCTGTATGGAAGTAGTAAGCAAAACTATTCACATATTAAAATTCAGATGTCCAAAAGTAACAGAGGTAAGAAAAGGAAGCAGGCAGATTAATTTATTCCCCATCCTGCTCTTCAATATGAAAACACTAGTGAAAAATAACTAACAGGATTTTTATTGCCTAAATTTTAGCAGTTCTTAGGTAACCATATTGAAAAGGCAGGGTGAAGCTAAATGGACCTGCTTAGTGCTGCTAGGCTCCTTCAGAAGTAAGGCTACTTTAAGTAGTTATGATTTTAGCAGAAATGCATCTTTTCCACTTGTTTCACTGCTTAGATACTTCCCTTTTAATGTATTTAAGAAATTAAAAGCTAAGAACTGTCTGGAAATGCAAACTAATTATAAAAGGACACTGAATCTGGGGGCAACGGTCATCATGGAAATCACTGTTGCAAGAATAGTCACAAAATCATCAGAGCTGTGAGAGCACTCTGTGTGCTTCAAGGATCCATGGTCTCCTTCCCTCCCTCCACTGGCTCTTTCTGCCTTATTCAAGGACATTAACTCCAAGAGGAACTCTTCTCTCTCCCTCTTGTTCCTTGCCTGTCTGCTGGCTGCAAGAACCTTGAGTCTGCAAGAAACTGTTGACCTACCTAATACCTGAGCAGGATGGTGGTGTGTGTATGTGTTTCTGAGTGTGTGTTTTCTTCACAAATTCTGTCTCTATCTCTCTAATGTACAAATAAATCGTTACTGCATACAAATACAGTTTGGCCAGTTATGTATTATGGGCTAAAACTCCAGCTAACGTCTGTGACTGCAGCATTAGTTTTGATAAACAATCACATGTAAACAGGACAGACAGTTAGAGAACTTGTATCAGAACTATTATAGAGTTATGTAGAACTATTTTACCATTATTTTGATTTCTTTCTAAAACATAAAATTTTAGTTCGGAGATGTAAAACCTATTCTTAAGAAGGAGCACCTTACAATATATGCAATACATCAACACATTCAAAGTATGGTTAAGTCAAAAGTGAGCTGACTATCCGACTGCAGAGAATCATAGAATCATTTAGGTTGGAAAAGACCTAAAGACTCAGAATGATTTATTGTGTTGCATTGTTCCAAGTACTGAAATTAAATGCAATTAACTATATTGATAACAGCATTATACTATTAAATGGTGTAACATGAAGTTCTGGTAAGATATATTCCCAATTCATATGAGCTGTTCCATTTGTTGACAAATTATTTGCATTGGAAACAGACCCCCTCCCTCTAAAGTAAACGCATGGAAAAAGTTTAAGTAAAGCAGTATATATCCCTTTTAATTGTCTTATCTTTCAGGTTTTCCTAATGACTCACTGCTAAATGATACTTTCAGCTGGTGAAATGTGGTTGACAAGAACATCTTTAAAGTACACCATTTTCACGAAAAAATCTTGAAATATTCTGCCTCCTCCAAAACTCTTTGCTAAAAATGTAACTTCTGAAAAAAAATCAAAACCTTTTATCTGCCTGAAAACCAGCAAAATTTTGTCTTGAAGTCTAAAATTCGCTCTCTATTTCTAGTTTTCAAGGAATGTCCCACCTTTAACCAAATATAAAGGATTCTGAGATGCAAATTAAATATTCTCTTCCAATAAGAATTGATTTTTAATGGAAAAAATGTCAGCAGAAAATTCCAGTCTACTCTGCCACTGACATTAGTGGATCCAAGCTAATACAGATTGCAGTAGAGGACCGCGAGACATATTCCAAGTGTTTTCTTAGTTATTTGGCACTTGGTTTGCAAGAGTTATTGTTTTCAAAATTTTCAGAATTTCTAAAACTAGACTTGCTCTTGGAAACCACCTTTACCTGAGTCAGTGGCACAGTGTATATAGGACAAGAGCATGCTAGGGAGGCACAGGAATATTTAATTTGGTAGTCCACTGTTTTTCTATTGCAAGAAGTAAGGGTACAATATGAAACTAGAAGAGTCATATTTTCCTATATGCAGAACAAGATAACCTTCATGCTATCTGTTCAGTGTGGCTCGCTTCCAAGGCCTTGGAAACATATATAAACAAATCCACTTATCTATATTTGATTAGTAGGCTTGGTGTACCTCATCCTATTCAGTTTTACAAAAAAGCCTCACAATGCAAACAACTAAAAATGCATTGTTACAGATTCTTAATTGGATTTTAATTCGCCACTGCTTTCAAGGAGAAATATAGCTTCCTCATTCTCTGTGAGTCAACTAGTCAAAAAGTTATTCTGGCAATTTTGTGCGATCCCTGCCTTCATTTAATACTGATCTTTAATGAATGGAAGTTTCCTTGACACCCACTCCGTGAGACTAAGGAATAGGATGAGTAGTGAGGAAAAACAGGCTATTGCAATGGTAGTGCAGGTCTGGCAGGGCCCTCTGGAGGTCACAGGCTCTTCCAAGGGGCACATATCCAGGCCGCGGCTCAGCAGTGTCGTGACTTCCCCCAGTGCATCATCGTTTCTGTCTGGCAAAATAAGGCATTAAAGCAAGGGGTAGTCTGGGACACAACAGAATAAACCCACAATACAGAGGCACAGCAGAAGGAGAGCATGAGAAGGAAGTCAAATTAGTCCGAGACATGATACACAATAAATCTGAAAGTGACTAATGAGACAAACTGGACAAGATTTCCAGTAAGCTATCCTATACCTTGCTAATCTGCCCCTGTGGTGATTCAGCTTCTGATTGTGGGGAAGAATAGGAAAGGGCAGTGGCAATTACATAAGAAATGCAGGCAATTATTTATCACCAATTTTTTGTTTTTGTTTTCTCTTAGAAACAATAAATCAATTCAGACTGAAAATTCTTGGCCTGACCTGGTTAGATCTTTGTCTGGCAAGAGCTCCAAAGTCTTCAAACTTAGTTTCAGTCAGTTTTTTGACACAGACATCCTGGCAATTCTGCAGGGTAAGTCATGGACGGCAGAATTAATTATGGTTTTGCATCAGGTTAAACTTAAACTGATTAAATCTGCTTTTTTTAACATGAGAAATAAAACCCTAAAAATATATTACTTCCTCCTTACATTTAGAACTATACGTTCATATATACTTATACTGCATGACAGCATATCATTTCTCAATGAACAGAAAAAGGAGGAAATGAGAGATCTGTTTGAAGCAGCACATATATCCTGTGGTATAAAGAAACCACAATAAAAGCTTGCAGGGTAATGCTCTTTAGTGCATTCATTTCTGCTACTTTCTTTACAGTTCTAGTCTACCACAAGATAAGAGGAAAGGGGCGGGTAGAGGTGTCTCACAGGGAACCAAATACTCCTCCTCCATTTCAGCAGCAGTGAACTCAAGTTTCCAAGAGCTGGCAAACCAGGATTCTGCAAACTATTATTGCCCTAAATCTCATTTGCTATTTAATCCATTCACAGAAATACATCTGCTCTTTGTACTTGAGACACTGACTTCTAAATTTCTTTTCTTGATGTCATAAAAGATGACAATTTAGTATAAAGAAGATTGAAATTTAATTTTCAGTCTTTTGGGTATAACAATTCCCTTTTGAGTTGAACAGTACTCAAGTCCATAGTGATAAACTTGGGGACCAGATACCTGAGTCCTTGGAACATCCCATAATCAGCCAATAAACTTTTACTCGTGCATCAGAATAATTCACATATTCTAAAAAGAAAAGTGAAACTAGCTTGAAAACTATTGTTGAAAACCAATATGAAACTAGAAGAGTCATATTTTCCTTGCAACTAAGTAAATTGCAACTAAGAAAATAGAAGAGCATGTTAAATTAGCCAAAGTTTCTAGAGGGATTTCACCATTCTCCCACTTGTGACACTACCCAATTTTCACTACATGCACTCATAATCTGTTCTACTGGTGTATATTAAGAAATCTATTATCCTGATAGCAGCAAGTTTCTTTTATAACTGTCATTTAAAGTCATCATAGGCCTTTACAATCAAGAAAGACAGAAAACTAAATCAGGTACCACACAAGTACTAACAGCGGTGTAAGAGTGACACTGAACTATTGCAGGGGGACACAGGAATCATTTTTACAACCATCAGGAGCAGCAGTACCTTCATCTTCACCAAGTATTTGGTGGGCCTGAAGGCAGCCACCAGCCACAAACTCAAGTATCTTTCCCGTATCTGCTCCGAAGTGAAAATCAGCGGGGCAGCTCCTGAGGTAACCAGACCATAAAGGGATTTCTCTGTGACAGCGACAGCCTCAGCACGAAGTTACATAAGCCACGCAGAACTGCAAACACAGCCACCATCAGTCAACAGCACTTTTAGGCACCACCTTTACGAAACATTCCCTGTGTGGGAGGAGTCACGACAGCTCGCACCCTCCGCACTCAGCTGTCGCTCCCCACGCCAGCCTTCGCCCCCCGTCGGTGCCGGCGCTGCTCCGAGGAGGGAGCACGGCAGAGTTGGATGCGGCGCCGTGCGGGCGTTCGCGCTGGCAGCAGGCGATGCGGGGGCAGCACCAGCCTGTTCGGCAGCCACCCCGGTTCATCCAGATACTTTCCCTGCTGCCTTCCAGCCTGAGAGCGATCTGAGGGAGAGTTAAGGGCAGGGCCTGAGCAGCGAGCAGTGCCCCCTAGGCTCTGCATGCCCGCCCCTCCGTTCCTGCCACCCTCCCGAGCAGCCCCAGCTCTGCTGCGCTCCCGGGGGCGGCAGCGGGACAGGACGTGTCCCGTGCCGGCTGCTCTGAGCCTGCCCAGCCCCTGCCCAGTCCCGCTGGGGCGATGTGCCCTTGCGGACACCCCGCGCTCGAAGAGCAGCTTGCGACAGAGTTCGGCACTTTTGGGACACCGGGGCTCTGCAGAGCAGGGTGAAACACCAGCCGCGAGTGCCTTCCCGGCGGCAGCTGCGCCGGGAGAGCGGTCCGGCTGTGCATGTACCTCCCCGTCTTCCTGCCCCGACTCCTCTGTCCCGCGGTGCCGCCCCCAGACTCACCTGCCGCCGCCTCCCGCAGGCGCCCGCCCGGTGCGCTCGACGGGCCGGCTCTCCCCGGGCTGGAAGTGAGACCGCGGAAAAGCTGAAACCACTTCTCTAACTTTGTTTTGAGCACGGGTGACATAATTGGGCGAGGCGGGCTGCGCCCCGGGGGCGGGCCGGCCGTCCCGGCCTTTCCCTCCCTCCTCCCTACCTGCAGCCAGAGCGAGGTTGCCCCGCCCGGCCTCACCTCACCTTGGGCGAGAGAAACTCGCCGTCGGCGAGACCAGAGGGCCAAGGGAACTTGAGGAGTCTCAGTCTTCCCTGGTCCCTCTTCCAGTCAGGACTACATGCACGATGGCTCTCCAGATTAAGGGTGTGGGTAATTTAAACGGCACAGGGCAGGAGAGTTTGGAAGGGCACAGGAACGCTCATCGACAGCAAGATCTTAAGGTGGCAACCAGTCCAAATGGACCATCTAGGATCTTTCCCATCTTGTCATCTCAGACTATCTGACTTCAACTTACAGAAGGTGGTGATGGAAAGACAGAATCAATTCACATTCAATTCAAAGATTTCACTTAGCCTAAAGTATGTTTTGAAAAGTACCTGCTTCTGGGATCAGGTTTTCTGAGTAGTCCCTCTAGGAAGAGAAAAAACTGCAGCATAGTTCTCATCACTGTACCATCCCAACTGCAAAATAGTTCTTACGGCATGGTGTCTGAAGAAGGCTTCATTCGGTTCTTGATCAATCTGGTTACAGACACATCTAAGACCTCAACTGCAGTGGTCTGTTCTTGGATCCTTACCAATGTCGTCCACAGGTTCAATAACTGTCCCAAAGTAAAGCTCCATTCACCCAAGGCACTCCTTTTCACAGTAAACAAGAGCTTCTACTTGCCTTCCCAACCCATCTTTTGTGAACAGCTTGTAATCCTTCAGGCTTATCTCCTTAAAGTAAGCTACAATACTAGAGCATTGGTAAAAAAGCAAATCTTGCAGCTATAAAGGGGAATGTGAAGACAACTTGCAGGTAGTCTGCCGAATACAGGCAAATAAGTAGTTTTACCAGGCCGAATGTATGCCTGGTAAAACTACTTACAAAGCACTACAAGTAATCGCTTAAAACAGTTATTAAACATCAGGTTCATTATGTGAGTTTAACTGGGATAGCTTCTGCAATAGGAAACATTTCTTCACATATTATTATGATTCTTAGACTGTAGACTTATACAAGTTTCCACAAGGCAAGCTTGAGTGTGGATTTACAGTACATTAAAGTGCCACTCGACAGTTACTGCTCACATTCATGCTCAGTAAAAAGAAGTAAATATTTGAAACTTGCTTACCACAGCAGCTGCCTCATATGTACTGTGGGCTAAAATAGGCACACAGGTAGTTATCATGAAATCATCAGCATGTTGAATAGCTATAATACTCTGCATATACTGACTTAACTCAGGCTTTTATATTTAACCTTTTGCTGTGTGAGTAAAATAGCGGGTAAAAGATGTAATTCCATTTCTTTTAAATGTGTGGACAATTTTCCAAGATTCTTTCAGAGAAATGAAGGCACACTGTCAGCCACAAGGTACTAGACACAGTTCAGAAGCTTGTGGAGAAACTGAAGACAGCATATAGAAAGTTTCATAACAGCAGGGGATTTGCCACATGCATGGGGAAAAAAGCTCACTGAAGTAGCATTTGCAGACTTAGTGGTAGCATTAATGTATTAAGGCCCCAGGGAATTTATCTGAAAACTAAGGATTGCTTAGGTATCTTGTTGCAACAACTCATTCAATTTTCTTCCTTCTCATTTAGTATGAGGCAGTTTGGACTTTCAAGTTTCTATAAGAAAGTTTTGGGGCCTACTAAGCAATAGTAGAAGAGCTGGTCAGTGAAGTTTTCTAGGTCTTGTCTAGACAGCTAATGCGATTTTTACATATATCTGTGGATACTTTGGAGTATAGCCTTACAGAGCCAGCTAGAAATAGGCTATTGCTCTCTGGTTTTGTTCTCTCTCAGAGCAAAAAGCCATGGATTCTATTGCACTCCTGTACTGCTGTGATATCATTCAGCAGTTTCTGATCATATACCTTTATATGCACTCCATTTCATAGCTGATGATGGCAGAGACACAGAGGCTGATAGACTTCAGCAGCCATAGTTTGTTCTTCATGAATAGCCAGAATCAAATCCATTACCATAGATCTCTCCTGAAGTAAGTGGATTGAAAAGCAGTAAACTCATATACAGTGATGTCAGAGACTATGGTGCTAACTGCAAAGGGAAAAAATAGCCTGAGAATAAAGGTTGGGCATGAATCTACTTCTTAACACAGGCCTAAATTACAGTGCTAAATGGAATAAAGAATTAAACCCTTTTATATGGGTCCAAAATTTTCTTCTATAAAATCTAGGCATAAACTCACTTGATTTTCTTCAAAGACTAAAAGCAGGAGATTTTGAAAAACACTGGGGTGCAAAACATATTGTCTGGAGGTAGGATCTTTCTGACTGCTACGTTTAATATACAATGAGTTAGAAACTGGATGACAGTTTCTACCACTGGGTTATACAAATGCCAGAACTACAAACAGAAACATGGTAGGCAGAAGACAGCTTGCAGCACTTAAGTCAGGAAATGCCAAGTGCAATATAAAAATAAAACCACCACCCTTTAAATAAAACAGGCTGTATTTCACAGTTTATTTAGGGTGACGTGTGTTTATTTCAGTCTGGAAAGCCATCATACTGCTGGGATGCAAGGGGTCATTTCCTTCTGCATTTAGGCTGTTAGAGGCCTATTTTGTCTTTCCACACTAATGCAGCTTTTAATTGCCTATGAAATTGCACCACCCTGAGGGAACTTCATAGTAACATTCCAAATCGTGCTTTCCTTCTTTATGCTCAAGGATCAGAGGAAAAGCTACAGAAACTGGAATCATATATTTATGAAATTTACAGATTTATGGTAAATTTTACCAGAAATTTACATTAAAATGCAAATTGTACTAAGTGACAGCTAGGAAACTGGAGGTCTTCCATCTTTTCCAGCTCTGAAGTCATCTCACTTGCCAGAGTAAAGGAAATACACATTGAGTTCATGCTCATGTCACCTACAGTGCACTATGATTGTGCTACACTGCAAAAAAAAAAAAAAAAAAAAAAAAGCAAGACTTTTCTAAAAATCAGGGTGTAATTATGGAGTTAATCTGGCTGTCATCTATTCCAACCCTTGCTCATAGCAGAGTCAGCTAGAAGCAGGTTGTTCAGGGCCTTGTCCAACTGGATTTTGAAAATCTCCAAAGATGGAGACTCCACAACCTCAACGGCAACCTGTTCTAGTGCTTGGCCATGTACACAGTAAAAACATCGTTTTGTTATATTTAGGTGAAATTTCCTGTTTTTTAATTTGTGCCCATTGCCTCTTGTCCTTTCACTTTGCAGTACTAAGAAGAGACTAGCTTTGTCTTCTTTATATTCTCCAACCAAGTATTTATATACATTCATAAAATTACTCCACAAGCCTTCTTTTCTTGAGGCTAAATAGTCCCAGTCTCTCTGTCTCTCCTCAGATGTTTCAATCTCTTACTCATTTCAGTGGTTGTTCTCTGGATTCACTCAAATACGTCCATGTCTCATACTGGGAAACCCAGAACTGCATAAAACACTCCAGATGTGGTCGAGTACTGAGTAGAAGGGAAGAATCGTCTTCCTCAAACCTGCCAGAAACACTCCTTCACATTGCAAGTTGCTTTGCAATGACGCTGGCCAGCTCCCTCCCTCACTTCTCAGGGATGCATCCCATCAGGTTCCATAGATTTAGAATCATAGAATATCTCAAGTTGAAAGGGATTCATAAGGATCATCAAGTCCAAATCCCTGCTCCCCACAGCACTACCTAAAAACTAAACCATACAATTAAGAGCATCATCCAGATGCTCCTTGAACTCTGACAGGCTCGGTGCCATGAGCAGTTCCTTTGGGACCCTGTTTCAGTGACCAACTACCTTCTCAATGAAGAACCTTTTCCTAATTTTTAATCTGAATTTACCCTGGTGCAGCTTCATTGCATTTCCTTGTTGCTGGTCACCAGAGAGTAGATCAGCTCCTCCCCCTCCACAGCTTCCATTCAGGAAGTTGTAGACTGTGGTGAGGTCACCCCTCAGTCTTCTCTTCTCTAAGCTGAACAAACCAAGGTGACCTCCATCAATTCCTCCTAAGTCTTGCCTTTGAGACCTTTCACCGTCTTGGTCACCCTCTTCTGGACACACTCCAATAGCTTTATGTTCTCCTTATATTGTGGTGCCCAAAACTGCACACAGGACTCAAGATGAGGCTGTACCAGAACAGAGCAGAGCAAGAAAATCACCTCCCTTGACTGGCTGCCGATGCTGTGCCTGATGCACCCCAGGACACAGTTGGCCCTCCTGGCTGCCAGTGTACACTGCTGGTTCATATTTGACTTGCCAGGGTCCCCCAGATCCCTTTCCACAATGCTGCTCCCTAGTTTCTCGTCCCTCAATCTGTATGAATAAACAGGATTACTGTGTCCCAGATGGAGAATCCAGCACTTGGTCTAGATAAATTTCATACAGTTGGTAACTGCCCAGCTTTCCAGTCTACCCAGATCTCTCTGCAGGGCCTCTTTACCCTCAAGGGAATCCACAGCTCCTCCTAGTTTAGTATCACTGACAAACTTACTTATTGTACATTTGATTCCCATGTCCTGATAGTTTATAAAAACTTTTGAAGAACACTGTCTGTAAAATTGAGCCCTGGGAAATCCCAGGGCTGCCGGACTGATGTAACCCCATTTACCCAAAGTGTAATGGACTTGTCTAGCTGTGTGCTGGGTAGTTGATTCAGAAGGATATTGTGAGAATAGTATCAAAAGCTTGGTAAAATCCCAAAACACCACATTTACTGGCTTGGTCAACTAGATGGGTGACCTTTTCATGAAATGAAATTAAGTTAGTTAAGCAGGACTTTCCCCTTGTGAACCTGTACTGACTATAATCAACGAGTGCATCGTGTCTCAGAACAACCTTCTCCATAGTTTTACCAGGCACTGAAGTGAGACTGGCAGGCCTGTAATTATCAGGGTCTTCCTGCTTACCCTTTTTGAAATATTGCCAGCTTCCAGTTGACTGGGACCTCTCCAGACTCCCAAGACCATTGAAAAATAATGCGAAGGGGGCCTCCGATGACACTGGCCAGCTCCTTCAGTATCCTTGGACAAATCCCATCAGGCTCCATAGATTTATGTGCATACAGCTGGAACAGCCACTCTTGAACAAGTTCGGGGCAGCTGAGAGTTTTATCATCCCCTCAGTCATGGTCTTCTAACACAGGGCTCCTGGGGTCCCAGGGCCCATCATTGCTGTTAAAGACAGAGACAAACAAGGCATTAAATGCCTCTGCTTTGTCTACGTCCTTATTTGCAAGGCAACTGACCCTGTCAACCAACAGACCAGTGCTATCTCTGATTCTGCTTTTGCTGTTAACATACTTTTAAAAGCCTTTTTTTGTTGTCCTTCACAGTGCAGGCCAGCTTGAACTCTAGTCAAGCTTTGACTGCATGAATTTTCTCCCTGCAGTCCCAAACAGGATCTCTGTAGTCCTCCTGTGTCACCTCTTCTTGCTTCCAGTGCCTGTACGCTTTTCTTTTGCCTAAATTCTGTAAGAAGAACCCTGCCCAGCCAAGGCAGCTGTCTGCCCTGCTTGCTCAACTTCCCTTACTTTGGAATTCCCTGCTCCTGTGCTCTTAAGAGAAGGCTCTTAAAAAGTGACCAGCATTCATGGACCCCAATACTTTTAAAAGCAGATTCCCAGGAGTCCATACTAACTAGCTCCTTCAGCAGCCCAAAGTCTGCTCTTCCCATACCCAGGGCCAAAGTTTTACTGGTACTTTTTCTCCTATCACCAACGATTTGAAACTCAGCTACTTCATGGTCACTGTGATCAAGACAGCCACGGATCACCACTTCACCCATGAAACCCTCACTGTTCACAAACAGCAAAGCTAGGAGGGCACCTATCCTAGTCATCTCCCTTAGTACCTGTACCAAGAAGCTATCTTCAATGTGCTTCAGCAGTTTCCTGGAACTGTTTGTGTTCACCGCATGATACTAATCAGATGACATCTGGGGAAGTTAAAATCACCCAAAAGGACAAGGGCAGCTGATCTAGAGATATCCCTCAATTCCTTGTTAAATAATTCATCATTGCTGCTGTCCTGGCTGGGTGGTCAATAGTAGACTCCCACAACGACATTTGCTTTAGTTGCTTTTTCCCCTTCATCCTTACCCAGAGGCCACAAACCATGTCATCACCAACCATGAGCACTGCACAATCCAACCCCTCCCTTGCATACAGCACTACCCCTGCCTCGCCTGCCCTGCCTGTACCTCCTGCAGAGGCGACAAATGTCCATCACAACATGCCAGCCACAAGTCCCTACACCAGCCACCCGATCCAGTTCTACTGAGAAAAAGTGCTCACTGTGCCAGACCATGCCTCTTGTCTCAGGGACTTGGGAATCCTGGTGGCAGATCTTACCATTGAGGCATTGAGTATCTCAGCCTTTTCCCTGTTCTTTGTCACCAGGTCACCTGTTCCATTCAGTAACAGGCCCACTGCTTCCCTAATTGGTTTGGTTTTGGTTTGTTTGTTACTGATATACCTCTAGATGCCCATCTGATGCCCCTCAAATCCCTCACTGCATTTAGTTTTTGGCTTTCCTCACCCTGTCTGTGCACACCCAAGACACTTTATCCTTCCCAGGTCACCTTTCCACACTGCCACTTCTCGTGTGCTTCCTTTGGATGTCTGAGTTCAGTCAGAAGTTCCTTATTCATCCATGAAGACATCTTGCCACTTTTGCATGACCTTCTGGATGCTGGGATGGACCATTCTTTAGCATAATGTGTAATAAATTACAAAACAAAAACAAAACAAAAAACCCCAAACCAAAAAACAACAACAAAAATTCTTTCCTTCCATATAGCGTTATGCATTAAAAATGTTTTCTTTCAATCATAGGTAGCTCAGCATTGGCACATGAATAATTATAGCTGCTGCATAAAATGGCACTTTTTCCAATAAGGCAGCATCAGCTCAGCAATAAAGCATGAATTAACAGGTGTTTTTGTGTATACCAAGAGCTTACAAAGCAAGGAAACTTAAGATCTACATTGCTTATTTGCCCTGTCCCTCAGAAAACAGTATCCACTCTTCCCAGTTGCAGCTCAGGACTTTCTACCTCTTGTGGCTTTAAAGGAGACCAAATTAGCTATCTAATATACAGTGACCTATTTCTTCCCCCTTAATACTGAACATAGAGTCTTTGTGCATACTCATGTCTATCATGCTCTTCCAATCCCTTTCCCTCAGGGCTAAGCAAACCCATTTCTGAAATATTAAAAACCACAACATTCCCAGGGGAACATTCAAATCAGTTCTTCATGTTGATTTTTTTTTCCTATCACATTTTACAGTCGCGCTCTTCATATTCCTCAAACTGAAAAGAATTAGCATTTAATTTTTATTTTAGAAAAAAACATCATTTTAGAATGTTTCCCTGTGAGGATGTGGAACCAGTAGTACAGTAGATGGACTTCTCTCTCAGTCTGTGCTATGGTACCATTCTAATTTTACTCAATATTCCACAGTTTGCTGAATCATAAACCAATCTTAAAAGCAAGACTGTCATTAAAAATCTTGATCTTCTCTACTAAGGGAAAAGTATACTGGATCAAATCCAACATTAATTATATACCGCCTTACCAATTCCCCCACAGTTATTCTGCAGTGGTAAATTGTGTATTTTTGTCCACAGGCTGTCCATCTGTGATGAAGCACTACATAGATTCCAGCCCAGAAACAGCTGAAGTGCACAGATAGCTAGAAGCTCTGTTAGTCACATCTCTTCCACTCAGAGCTTTCTGTTTAATGAATAGTTATTATAAAGAGAACTGTATTGTCTTCCTGAATGCAGTTCTCATAAATAGTGTTGAATTCTGTTCAATGAAGGATTCTGTGCATCAAAGGAAAACTTTCAGAATTTCACCACTTTATGAGCAAGCTTGATAGAAACCTGTTTTTTACAAAGAAACAGAGCAAGTTTATATTCTGACATTGGAAATCAGACATATTTATCACCACAGCAGCTAAAGGCCAAGAAAAATGGAGATCTATTGCAATAACTAATATATGCACACAACAGAAGACAGTTCATTTCCAGAAATCAATTACTTCATAGAGCAGACAATTTAGAGCAATATCAGTTTCCTCTGATTTGTTAACATAAAACTTAGCATTTTTGCTCTTTTTGTCACACTGGAGTGATTGATTAAGTACAGTAAATTTGATACCACACACTTGACATGGAAGAAATGCAAAGACAAGATGTATGCAACGTCACTGGTGGGGGGACATTTCAGGAAGCCCCAGGAGAAGCCAGCCAGTTATGTTTACAGGAGACAGCAGTACTTTGCTATCCTCATGCTCCTTACAACAGCACTCAGAAGAGGTGCTGTAGTTATGTCTCTCATTTCTGACAGTTCTGTGTCATTTGTGTACCACTTCAGTAAGTCTGCTCTCATCACAAAGTGCCAAAAGACATGAAAATTTGACTACACGTCCCCCGACTCTCCATCCAATACTCTGTGCCACTGGCAATACATGAATATTGCCAAACATTCAGGAAGATAATCAGAATGAAAACTGAGCTTGCAATTTTTAAAGGACAAATTTAAAGCAGTAATATCTTTGTTCTCTCCATTTCTTGCATCCACTCCCTAGCTGTAGTGTACATGCACACACATGCACCATTTCACTTATGTAACCATTTTTCTCCCATTGATCTTCCCCCCCGCCCCCCAGTACTTCTATCTGTTTTCCTTATCCCATTGCTTTGGGTCATATTTCTTATACTAAAAATAAAAATCAAAATTATTTAAAAAATCAGTCTGGAGCTGCT
>NW_016690354.1:1688114-1840302 GCF_001604755.1 Lepidothrix coronata | reverse complement strand
ACACATCCAGTTACTAGCTGATACAGCTTTGTCAGGGACACAGTATTCTCAAGAGCTGTGTTAAAACAAAATCTGTGATGAAAGTATTTGTGTCAGCCAGTCCTTTTATAGAAACAAGTCTTTTAAAAGTAATCCCCCTAGTTAATACATAGATAATAACACAGTGTATCCAATATCCAATCATCCTTTGAAAGCCTAATTTGCAGCCACTGTTCTCAGTTGGGATTACTTTCTTGGACAACTTTCACCAGCTCAAAGGTAGATAATGACTAGAAAAAAAATTACATATACTAGCTACTTGATCACCACCAGGTCTGTAACCAAACACATCACTTATTACAGTAAACTGCATTAGTATATTCCCACTCCAAATTATTTTTTAACAACAATCTAGATCTTTCATCTGTTTCACTTTATGACAACTTGAATGCAAGCAAAGCATGGGAACAGAAAGAGGGACGTGAGCAGGCTAAAGCCTTATGTTGCCTTATATTGTTCATGAAACTAGGACATGAGTCAGATACCACCTGTATTAGTTTATATATTACATTGATTTATTAGTGAAAGGGGAGAAAACCATATCAGTTGAGAACCTGAGTAAAGAGAAGAAATATTTAAGGTTGTTCCTTTTGGTATCAGTATGATTTCATTCCCTTTAACTTAAATTTGGCATTTATTGGCTGGAAGACTGAAACAGGAAATGGATCTAACTGCTCTTGGCTTCAGATAGGAAATATAATGTCATTCCCCTACCTGCCTTCCTGATAAGGGCACTCTCAGCACATGGACTAAGCAGCTTCCCCAAATGCTAATACATTTATCCTTTCTTGTTCATCTTTTATCCCTCTTCCTTTTCTAGGAAGGAAAATACTGAAACAAAGAAACAAACAAACAAAAAAAAAACAAACCAAAAAAACCAACCAACAAACAAAAAAAACCCCAACCAACCAACCCAACAAAAACAAAAAACCCAAACAAACAAAAAATAAAACAAAAACCCACCCCAAAACAAACAAAGAAACAAAAACCATAAAATACATTCTAAGGCAATAGGCATACAAAATATAAATACAGACATTAATGGCATTTCTAGTTAAAGTCAATAGCTGAGAAGAGCATAGCTTCAGACTCGTTTCTAGCAGTGGAGTTGCAACCCCTTTTGCAAAAGAATCTAAAAGTAGTAGCAGTAAATTAATCTTCAAATGTCTGCAAATAAGTGTGCAAACATCCAGGACCAGCTGCTTTGCCACCCTTAACATGATAGCAGTATCAAACCCTTAACAGCTCAAAGCACACAAGGAAGAGAAACTCATTTTATGGTATTCCATGGAACTGATACTGTCATAATGGGTAGAATTTATTTTCTTTATCCTTTCCCCATACTTACACCATCTCTTCATTACACTGCAATTTTTCTCTTGCTTATTGCAAATACTCTCCTATTTCTGTACATCCAAGTGGGCCCTTAAAAATTAAAAAATCCACTCCAAAGAACTTGCAAGCTTCCAGTCTTTATGTTCCCTTTGGCTGTCTCTGGTCCAGGAATCAGGATGAAAACTGTGCAAACAATCCTAAGTGCATTCATTACCATAGGAATGAAATGTGACCTCTTCAACTAAGTCCCCAGGTTAGGACAAACGTGGGACCGGAATTGCAGGACATATATGGTGCAGTTATCTGTAGGAGTATGTGGAAGGAGAGTGTCTACTCCTTTAAGGGAATCTACTCAAGGACCTTTTCCAATGCAACAGGGATAATAAGAAAAGGAGGAAACATGAACAAGAAAGGGGATAAAAACCTGACTGATGTCATAAGGGAGGCCGTGATGAGAATCAAACCTGGTCAGTCACATCAGTTGATAAGGGCACGTGAGAGCATGAAGTTTGTTCCAGCAAGGTTATCTGACTGGGGACCTGGCAGTGAGAAAACTAAGGGAAGAAGGGGGAAAGCAGAAACAAAATACACTGAGACACAGACTTGTCAAAACAAACACAGAAACAACGAAAAAAACTAACCTCACCATTCACACTAACTGACGGATTATCAAGAAACCACAGGTGCCACTTCCAGGAAGATCAGCCTGGACTTTGGAACTGATATCAGGGGATCAGACTGCGAGGGGTGGAGGAATTGATGGAGCTGTACACACGCATGGGGTGGGGGATGCAGAGGGGAAGGGGGAGCCAAGGAGAACAAAGAGGGTAGGCAGAAAGAGGTGTAAGAGGGGCCAGTGGGTTGGCCAATACACTTGTCTGGCCAAGCCCCATGCCTGCCCAATGCAGTCTGGTCTTTCTTCTTCTATCTTCTTATGAAATCTTAAAAATCTCTCTGTCCCCTGTGAAACATGCTGCAAGCACTCAGTGCCAGCTACTTGTTGAGCCACTGTGTGCATGAGGGGAATTTAGTGCCAGCTCCTGGGGTGAGACCAGTGATGCCAGTGACCAGAGTGAGTGGAGTCCCCGTGTCAGCTACTGGAGCCAGCAGGGGTCTTGAACTTCCCCAGCCACTGGGGTAGGAACAGCATCTGTTCCCAAAACCAGCTGTCAGGGACACAGCATGAGTGAGACAAGCAAGGAGCTCAGCACCGCTGGAGCAGGACCATGGGTCACTGTGTGCCTGGTGCCAGCTGTGGGGGGAGTCTGTGTCTACCCCAGTTCTGGTGTCCCTGGGTGGGGTGTTTGCATATTCACCAGCAAACTTTAAGCTGGACTAACCAGCGACTTTGGGAGGCCAAGCATCTGGGCCAGGGTCCCCTAGTCCATTTGCTATGAAATATATGTATTTTGCAAAAACACCCATATTTGACCTTCAGCATGGCTTGCTGATGTAGGCTTTTCTATGAAAAAATCATGTCAATGAGTGCATCTGTCTCAGTTTAAAAAAAAGCAAACAAAAAAACCAAAACCAGCCAAGCAATCACATTCTTATTTTGCCTGCTCAAAGATTATGCCTCTAAACACCCCCACTAATTCTGGGGGGTTGTGGCACAGAGAAAAGCAAGAGAAGCATGGGAGAAGCAAATGTATTACAAATTATTTCATCTGTCAGCCCCCACAGGTTTTTGGTGACCTGTGAAGAATAGATGGCTATACTGGAACAGACCTGTGCTGTTCTGCGAGCCTGCTGTTTTAGACAGTGCCTAAAAATAATAATAGTAACAATACTGATGGACATTTAGGTCAAAGGAATTTTAAGACTGACATATTCATCTTCCTGAAAGTAATTTCCACTATGTGGACTGCACAAACTCACTTGAGCCTTCCTGCTATGATCTTGTGTGCTGATAATGGTTTAAAAAGGATGCACGTTGTCCTTAAACCACCTGAACTGGCATTCAATGTACTCCTGGAATTTAAGTCACCAACTCTAGCCAGTAAATTATGTACCTCACATCTAGCTTGGATGGGAGTGTACTGGAACATCTATTAAAAATATAGCTGTATACTTTTGTTTCTTCAGATTCTAAATTAAAAACTAGAGTTTGTACAAACAGGCCCTGTAAATGAACTGGAATGCAGACTGTCCCAAACTACTCTGTTCATCAATAACTGAGTACACACCCATCCTAAAAAGCAAAGCAGGCCCAGAAGGCCAGTATGAGCTGATATCATTTCCATGTCATACTTAAGTGCTGTGCTCAGGTGAAAACCTTCTGCCATAAGAATAATTCAGTAAGAAAGCTTTACCTTGGATCAAGACACATAAGAGAATGACATGCTCTCTTGCACAGGTATTAAAAACAAAATGGAGCATAAAGTTTCACTACATGAAATAGTAACAGAAAATAGCAGGTATCCTTCCCCAGAATCAGAACAAAATCCCTTTTTGTTTTTTCAATACTCCATAGGCCAAGAAATTATTTTCCTCCCTTCCTCTCTCACTGATTCTTTCATTAAGTCCAACTATCTCCTGTACTGGCTACTTATACAGTTCTGGACTTTGCAATAATAATCTATCTCCCCTTGCCAGAAAAAGGATGGTTACTTTACAAACAGCTTCGATAACATAATTCAGCAGCACAAAAATAGACACCAAAAAGCACAACACTACACTGAAAGAAGAGCTAAAACTTCAATTGTGCAGTGATTTGGTAAGATTAAGATTCTACCATTCAATTTGAATTAAGTAGCAAACAAGACACCACCATACAAACAATTGGAAAAGTCTCTAAGATCAGTATAGATTATGGTATTTTGTGTCCATGAGATGCTAAAAAAGAAACTTCAGTTTTCTTAACTAAAAAGGTCAGTTCAGATCTCAGAAGAAAAAAAGACCAAATCAAAGGAACAACAGCACATGTTATTTTTTAGTTTCACAAAATGTATGCTCTGTAGAATACTGTATCAGAATACAAAGGACTCAGTAATTCACAAATTCCCTGTGTGATCTGCTATTATTTTATACAGTGTGGGGAACAAAGTGCCTTTTGCACAGCTAGTGTAGTAGTGAATCAAACACAAGTCATACCTACAACAGTAGAACCTAGAGTTCCCAACTGGGATCAGAAATCATACTTCCTAAAATAAAGGAAAATGCATTTTAGCCCTAAATGGTTTAGGGACAGAAGCAAAAGGAAAACTTGCCATGAAATTACAGATACAAACAGACACAAAACTTGTGTAAGATCTACTGACAGGCATCAGTAACAGCACTAAGGAGATATTTGTGTCATCAATTATGATGCCAGATATGTAGTCATATTCTGCTTCCAGTTCCATCGGTTTAATATGACTTTGAGCAGACGTGGTCATCCCAGAAGTTGCAGTGCCTTTTAAATACAATAGATTTTAAACGGAGCCTTCGATCCAATATGTCAATTAACAATTCTATAATAGACCAATACAGATCATTCTGTATCTGCCACAAATACATACTATTTCTACAGGGAATTGTTACTGGTCATCGCAAAAGAAAAAGCCTCAAAAGGCTTCAGCTTTGTTCATTAGTGCTAGTAAGGTCCTTTAACAAAGAACACAAGGGACACAATTTCATAGCAAATCGTTTAACAGGTAAGTGCATTTCAATGCAACAGCCCCTTCTTCGGGTTCTTCATGCTTTTAGGTACTCAAGTTTGTTTTTTACCCAAATATTGTCTCTTTGGCTCTTTCTACATGTGAAAAATACTCTTTAACTATACCAGCTATGAAAACCTGGCCAACACAACTGTTATGGAAAGCTTTCTATTAAAGTGTTTAAAGGATGACATCTTTTGAAATTTTCATTGTTAGTTTAACTGTATTATTTCCAGTAAAGTTAATCTAAACATTGTCTTCAGTAACAGTAAGTACATGAGCACTGAATGCTTCTTAAACTCCAACCAGACAGGAACCACAGCAGCACATAAATACTGTAACAAGATGGAAAAAATTCCATAGAATAAGAACTCAGAAAGGTGTATGGCACTGCTGGTATCCCAACAGTGAGCTCAGCAGTTGCATACAAAACAATTAACAACCACAAGAATTTACTGGCCTCCATTCTGTCAAAATCAAAGTTCGTAATTTTGCAAGTATATAATTGAAGCTTACAGTAAAATGTACCTAAAGTTAAACCTAACATCTTTGTTGAACTTTATCTGGAGAAAACTGATGGATGTACTATAAATTTATTTTTTTAATACGTTTAGAATACAAACTAAGAGACCTCCAAACACAAAGCAACGTGTATACAGAACACAGACAAACACACATATGTAGTCAAGTCCCCTGGGGTTTTGCTGTTGTTACTTTATGTTTTATAGACAATCTTTATAAAAGATTAGTTTCATCATATGCATACTATATTAGAGGCATATTTCTACCACATTAATAATTTTAACATATTTTTAAAAAATCAGAATGTAAAATCTTGCCTTTGAAAACTTCCCAACAACCAATGTATTTAGGGATCACTAAGCAATCTCAAATTTCTAAGAGTCTCTACATTTGAAAAATGCACGAATAAAGTTTACATATTTTTAAAAAAAGTTCACCAATCTCTCTTATGTACTTAATAGCTTGCCTCCTCCATAAATGTATCCCACCTTTTCTTTCACCTCTCTCCTTTAATGCTTCATGTTTTCATGTTGTTGTCTTTATGAAAGAAACAAAAGTATCAAAAAGACACAAACAATACTCAGTTCAAACTTAACAAAATTCTATTAAGTACTCAGGGTAGATTTGGTTGGCATCGAAGATGACAAAGATCTTTGGGTTCCAGGTGTTATCCACACAGCTGTCATACAAGTTCACAAAACTTCCATCTTTTGAAGGAGGTCTTATGTATTTTGAATCCCCACCAATATAGTCACCAGTTAATACACGAGCAAGAAACATGACTTTATCTGGTCTATGCAGATGAGGCTGCAGATTCACGCCATGAATCTGGAAAGTATCTCCGTGCTTCATGCTCTCTTTGCAGAAATGGCTGGAATATGATGCATCTCTGGCGAAGTAGGTCCCTTTCAAATAAAAAAAAGAAATCTGATCACATTCTTACCATGACAGCTTAACCACTAGAGCATGGATATAGGTACCAGGATGATGAAAAATGTCTGTTCTTTTATCTTCATTAGCAATCCTTTTTTTCTTTTATTTGTTGAATTATAGTAACATGACCAAATATTTTTAGTGTGAACATTTCAGTAGGAGATTGTCTTGTGATCACCACTGCTTTGCTGGGCATCCCTTCCCCATGCTCCCTGGTCCTACCAACCAGTTGTGATTACATGTAATTAACTTTCTTAATTACACTTGATGTGAAAGCAGAGCTGTATTAAACAGCTCTTAGACAAACAGAGGGTGTGCATCACCAAGTATAATCTGTAAGGAACACTTATCAATGTAGAACTGTTAGGATTACCAAACTGTTGTATATGACAACTATACTTACCTTTTCCATATACAGCAGCATGCATCCCATTTATTCTCCAGTCAAAGTTATGAATACATATTGCTTCAACAAATTCATTACTGGTGCCATGAAATAGCATCTGCTCATTAATCGTTGGGACACCCCTTTTCTTCTTCAGTTGAGCTTTTTTCCTACAGAAAACACACAATACAGCATTACAAACAGCTGTACAATCACATTAAGTTACTACTGTGAAAACACTGCACAGAGGACAAACCTAAAACACTGCATACAGTCCACTTTGACAAATGCCTAGATGGTTCTAGTTTTTAAACAGGTTAGAATTATTAAGGTACATGTTTAGAAATCACACTTTCTGAATGCTGTGGACTATTTTCAGACATAGTCCAAGGTTAGGAAAAAAGGTTTTTTATATCAATTTATCACCTTAGTTCATTTGGCATTAGTTTTAGTGTGGTCATTTTCTACAGATACATTTTTTAAAAAAGCACATATTTCTCATATTTTGTTCCCTTCACCTACTTAAATAGCATGGTGGGAGGCATAGCAAAGTTGGTAGATTATAAAGTACTACTACCTAGATAAATTGCACAAATATTAAAAATAAAATCACCTAATGTTTTAGGCAAATTTACTTCCACATGATCACTTCATAATGGTTTTCTGAATTTATGGTTCACTAATACTTTTTAAAAGACATAGTTGTGCATTGGCAGGATTACATCACTCTAAAATTTTGGACAAAAATTTTGTCCTCCAAAAAACCCACCTTATACTACAGGTGAATGTATATTAGTCTCATGGACAGAAAGCCATAGCACACTTCCAATTAAAGAGCAGATATATTTTCCATCAATCTTTAAGTGACTTTGTCAGTTGGGTTTTCCTAAGATCCATGAAGAAGTTGACTCTGCAGCTGTGTCTAACTCATCGAGCTGTTCATAGTTATGATCCCTTGACTGTCCAGGCAAAATCAAGTCAGAGCACATCATTGCTTTGTTCTTATCTGTGTACCTGAATTTTCTTCCAGTAACAGCTACAGTGCATGGGGCACTGTGCCACACTCTCAGGTTTATCAAATTAAGCAATCTGCTTATAACTGGAGTGCATGCTTGAATTGGGGAAGAGTTTAGATGCAGTCTGGGGAAGTCTTATCAAAAACATCCAGGGAAAGAGGAAGAGACAGACAGTGATGACTCTTGATCATATTAATGGCATTACATTGCTATTATGCATTATTTATAAATAAGTACATTTCACAGAAGTGAAAATCTTGCAGTAGTTAGCTTGAATGATACTTTTATCTGTTTTATTGTTGAGCATTTTGTTTGGGGTTTTTTTCTGCCCCACTCAGTGCAAACTAAAATACCTGTGTCTTGGCAACTCAGTTTTTTCTGTATGTTTTTTTCCCTACAACTGCTTTCCAAATCAGAAGAATGTCAGTATAATCTCAATGGCATCTGGGAGGTTTCACTACTAATCTTATTAGTGAATATTTTTTCATCAGAGACAGACAGGCACTCAAGTTCCACTCTATTAGCAGTTCAACTAAACCTAAGAGCCAAGATTCCCTTCATCTTGAGAAAACTACCTGTGTGAGGCAACACCTTTCAATCTAAGGGCTACTAATGCTGAACATTCAAAATTTTTCTATTATTAGCCTTCTATTGCTGGCTGCTGATCTCTGGCAATACATAATGTAGCCTAACTTCTCTTGAAACAAGGCAACAGAACAAATTTATAGAAAAAGTGAATATTCAATTGCCAAAGAATGCTCTGTAACAGTCCTTCACTATCTCTGACCAGTTTATTTCCTAAAACCCATTTAGAATTGTCATTAATATGGGAACTACTGAAAGAGGCAAATGTGTTTTGACCACTACAGTGATGCAAATAATTATTCAAGCAATGCCCAAATGTAATACTTGATCTTATCAATTAAACAAAACACTTTTTCAAAACCACGAAAGTTTAAGTAGCAATTGTTCCTCATAAGTAGCAGAATATACTGGGCACACTGGGAAGCTGGTTCTGCAGAATGAAGAAATGCCACAACAGGATATTTTGTTAATTTGGAACAGAAATCTAGGAGCCCAACTATTCTAAAAAGCATCATCCTAGCACTTTTCACCAGCATTGACAAGCTAATCCAGCTCAACAAAATTAATCCACCACTCACAATGTTTTTGTACAGCCAGTTTGCTCAATAAAAGGAAAAACCTACAGCAAAACTAAGTACCCATAGAGATGCTCTTTGTACACATGCAAGCACTTAAGTAATCTCATTGACCAACACCATTTTTACTCGCTGTACTCCTCTGCGAGTAAACTGAGATGCATAAACAAAAATATGCTAGACTAAGCCTCATCTTCTTTTGAACATTCCTACCTGGGGCACCAAACGAACTTCTAGGGAATTTGAAATGCTGGAATACCTATTACTTTCTAATATACTACCAGGCAATGATGTCTTCACCAGTGCTTGTAAGCCCATCTACTCTAAGGCAGTGTTTTACCCTCAGAAGAAAAGCAGCTAAACCTCAATTGCATACACTTAATCTAGCAATATTCATTGCTACTTGTATTGTTTTTATACAGGAAAAATATTTTAAAACTGAAATTACTTTTCTCCATATACTTTTATACTGTATAAGTACTAAAAAGTACTTTGGTTTGTAGTCAATTATATGGTGATACTGTAACACTCTTGACATATGAAATTCTAATTCCTACTCTCAGTTTCATACCTTGAGAGTATTTTGGCACAGAATCCATAGATTCAGAGTTCTTAAACCACGAATTCTATTCACTGACCAGTCATGAAAACTAGTACAGTCTCCAAATTATATCAGTTCCTAAACTAAGAAAAAAAAGGTCTTCCTTAGCCTTCCTCTAACATCTACACTGGAGACTAAAAGAACATTTACTTTGAAGCCTGCTTGCCACTCCTATTGTCAGAAATTACGATATGTATAAATATACCTCTAGAGAAACATAATTCTAGGAAGGTAGATGGTGAAACACAAGGCCAAGCAAATAAGCCTTAATATTTACACAAGGTAAATATAACCAAATCAATTTGCAATTAGAATTACACAGTCATTTAGGTTGGAAAAACCCTTTGAGTCCAGCCATTAACCTGACACTGACAAGTCCACCCCTAAACCAAGGATGGTGACTTCACCACTGTGCTGGGCTGCCCATTCCAATGCCTGACAACCCTTTCAGGGAAGAAGCTTTTCCTGATATCCAATCTAAACCTGCCCTGGCACAACTTGAGGCCATTTCCTCTTGTCCTGTCACTTCTTATATGGGAAGAAGAGACTGACCTTCACCTTACGACAACCTCCTTTCAGGTAGCTGAATAAGGTGTCCTCCTGAGCCTCCTTTTCTCCAGGCTAAACAGTACCACTTCCCTCAGCTGCTTCTTTTAACTCTTGTGCTCCAGACTCTTCACCAGTTTCGTTGCCCTTCTCTGGACATGCTCAGTGTCTTTCTTGTAGTAAGTGGTTCAAAACTGAACACAGGAGGTGCAGCCTCACCAGTGCCCAGAGGGACAACCATTTCCCTGGTCCTCCTGGCCCCACTATTTCTAACACAGGTCAGGATGCCATTGGCCTTCTCGGTCACCTAGGCACAGGGATGGGTCATGTTCAGCCAGCTGTCAAACAGCACCTCCAGGTCCTCTTCTGCTGGGCAGCTTTCCAGCCACTCTTCCCCAAGCCTGTAGTGCTGCATATTGTGACCCAAGTGCAGGACCTGGAACTTGGCCTTGTTGAACCTCATACAGTTGGCCTCACCCATTGATCCAGCCTGTCCAGATCCCTCTGCAGAGCCTTTCTAACCTCCAGCAGATCAACACTCCCACCCGGCTTGGTGCTGTCTGCAAACTGACTGAGGGTGCCCTCGATCCTCTCGTCCAGATCATCAATAAAGACACGAAACAGGACTGGCACCAACCCTGATCCCTGGGGAACCCCACTAGTGACTGGTCACCAACTGGATATAACTTCATTCACCACCACTCTCTGGGCTCACCCATCTAGCCATGTTTTTACCCAGTGAACAGTGCACTTGTCCAAGCCATGGGCTGCCAGCTCCTCCAGAATGCTGTGGGAAATAGTGTCAAAGGCTTTACTGAAGTCCAGGTAAACAGCATCTGCAGCCTTTCCCTCATGCACCTTGTCACAGAAGGAGAACAAGTTGGTCAACTGGGAACTGCCTTTCCTAAACCCTTGCTGGCTGGGCCTGATCCCCTGGTTGTCCCATACATTCTGTGTGATGGCAATCAAGACAAGCTGTTCCATGACCTTCCAAAGCATCAAAGTCAGGCTGACAGGCCTGTAGTTCCCCAGACCCTCCTTCCGATGCTTCTTGTGGATGGGTGTCACATTTGCTCACCACCAGTCTACTAGGACCTCCGCAAGGGAGCCAGGACTGCTGGTAAAAAAATGGCTTGGTAAGCACTTCCACCAGCTCTCTTAGTAGCCTCAGGTGGATCCCATCTGGCCCCCTAGAGTTGTGTGTGTCTAAGTGGTGTAGCAGGTCACTGAGAATTTCCCCTTGAATTATGGGGGCTCCATTCTGCTCCCTGTCTCCATCTTCCAGGTCAGGGTCTGGGCGCTTGGAGAACAACTGGTCTTACTGTTAATGTCTTCTTTGCCTCAGTATTTAAAGTACCTCAGCCTTTTCCTCATCCTTTGTCACTACTTTTCTCCTCACATCCAGTAAAGGATAGAGATTCTCCATAGCCCTCCTTTTGTTGTTGATTTATTTATAAAAATACTTTTTATTGTCTTTCACAGCAGTGGCCAGACCAAGTTCTAGTTGGGCTTTGTCCCTTCTGATTTTCTCCTGGCATAACGTCACAACATCCTTTAATCCTCCTGAGTTGCCTGCTCTTCCTTCCAAAAAGTCATAAACTATCTTTTTCCCCTAAGTTCCATCCAAAGTTTTCTGTTCAGCCAGGCTGGTCTTCTGCCTCGATTGCTTGTCTTTCAGCACACAGGGACATGAGGCTTTAGGATATCCTTCTTGCAGAATGCCCAGCCTTCCTGGACTCCTTTGCCCTTCAGGACTGTCTCCCAAGGGATTCTGTCAAACAGTCTTCCAAACAAGCCAAAGTCTGACCTCTGAAGTCCAAGCAGCAGTTCTGCTGACCTTTCTCCTTACTTCTCCAAGAATAAACAAACTTAAGAGTATGAGAACTCATTTAACCATCAACATTATAAGGAAAATAATTTCCTTATACATATTAGTGATATAGTTCTCAATTAAAAATAAATTACATCTTTCAAAAAAAATCACAAAACTTATTTTAATATACATCTGCTTAGTTATTTCCTCACTATTTAACTTAGTTCAGTTGGGTTTATTAGTGTAACACATCTTTAAAACTTCTGATATGTACTCCTTCTTAGAGGCTACACAAAAACTTTTGTCAAATACAACTGCTTAAGACTGATACTACAAAATAAGTGGATGCAGAACTGAGCACTTCCTACTTCTTCCAGGCCGGCACAACATGAAGAGGGAAAAGCCGAGAACTCAGAACAAGGTTTTGTAGCACATTAAACTTAAGGAAATTGGAGAAATATGTGTTAATTAGACACTTAATTCTGTCCTGGGTTTCATAAGGTTGAGAAACTCAACAAGACACAAATATTCATTTGCTTTGTTCAGTAAAAATTAAAATAATACAATCTTCTCAAGGAATTATTTTACAAAAAGTTTGGTTTTGTCCTCCTTACTTCACTGTAAGTATTATGGGCATCTACATGTGGACATTCTGAACATCTTTAATGCATTAGTCTTATCTTTGCTACACTATAACTATTGCATTTTTACAAGTATTACATTTCTGCACCTGTAAAAGCTACAGAGTCTTGAAAATGGAAGTTTGAATAGAGAGAAATGACAAAGAAGAAAATTTTTAAAAAGATAAAAAGTAACACAAATTTTCATTAATAATAAAAACAATTAAACATATTTCTGCTACATAACTTCAAAACTTGCTCCATTAACAATCCTAAGACTGTTGGGTTTAGAAATAATCTCACCTGCAAAAAAACTCCCACAAGTCTAGATTTTGTATTCTCTTAATTCTTTTAATTCGGTGGCTATCCATTGTTTTTCCAAAGAGACTAGAAACTTCATTATATTCATTTGTTTTCTTTTGCAATGGAATAAGCTGGAAAAAAAGAGGTTAGTACGATTTCAATTCAGTGCATTATTTCATTATCCCATGTTTTTGACCAACTTGCATACCAACTCTTACCTGGTATGGCTCCTCAGTATTTACATTCTCCCAGTGCGAAGGCATAGGGATAGCCTCATTTTCACAGATGAAACTTCAAACAAAAAAGGTAAAAATACATCACACTAAAGACATGAGGGATTTGTTTCCTGTCAAACTCCTGTTCCAAACAATACGGTATGCAAAAAAACCAAAACCCCACAAGGTTTACACAGAACTACTCAGGGTTTTAATTCAATCAAAGGTTGTTGCCAGCAGGTAAAGTCAAAGGCAAGAGGTCTTATTTTGTATTCAAATTCTGCCTTAGCTTTTTATAACTAAACCACGGCAATGAACAGTTTTAATACACCACCTGCCCAACAGAAGATAGGAAGATAAAGCAGAAGAAGTGGTCAAAAAGTTCCACAACATTAATAGAGCAACATTGATTTAGAAATGTGACAGTGAACACACAGCCTTAACACTCCAAACTATGAGGAATTACAACTAGCCTATCTGGAAACTGAACCCTCATTTCAAGTAATTAAAAGCATCATGTTAAAAATACACACTTGAAAATTACAGTTTATTTAAAAAAAAAAAAAAAAAAGCAACAAAACCTTAAAAAAGAGTGTTTTAAGCATATGCACTGCATATGTAGCAGCTTTTAAGCCTTTAAACTGGGACTAAAAGAAGGAATCACCTGAAAGTAAACAATACCATCACATGGAAATCAGAGTACTGAATGCAATTATTCAAGAAACAAAAAAAGGTAAATTGCCACATCATTGCATGCACTGTTCAGCAAATATCTAGTGAAAAAACAGCTAACACTTCAAAAAAACCAAGCCTTCTTGAAAGTAAGTGTAAACAGATGGCTACTACGTTTCTTATGAAAAATGACAAATTTCATTCTGAATGTATAACCAGCCTACAATTCAGAACTAAAATTATTTCTCAGAAACTATCTGGGGAAAAAACCCCACATATTCCATGTAGTCAATTTTACCTGTGGCAGTATCACTGCATAGTTCAGTTTATTGTTTAGAGAGCATCAGATTTACATCAGCAGGGCTTTACATCTAATGACCCATCAAAAGGTAAAAAACTAAAGCAATTAGACTAAAAAAATCTGGTTGCTACAACACTATTTCTTTAACTTCAAATCATTTTAGAGCAAATGACTAAAACACAGGCAAGAAAATATAACTCAATCTTTTTTGCTGTTACAGTAATAGTTCTAAATAATTTATGAATGGAACAAACTGTCCCAATTCTGATTCAACAGGAGAGAGTGAGTCCAATGGCTAAAGTCAAGCTCAGCTTTAATAACCCTGTCAAAGGATATCAGTATACAGCATGCCTTCCCTCTCTCCCTACAAATTCCTTGCTTTCTCAGAAAACAAAAGATAAAAAATAAACTAAAAATTCTCTTGTCACTCTAATGAAACGTCTTCTTTCTTCACTTGACTAGCTCTCACACGTTGGTTCGCATCTCAAATTGTTTCATGCAAAAAGCAAATAAATATAAACAATAAAAACAAAACATTTTTGTCTTTTTTTCTTAGAAGAATCAGGAATAAAATAAAAATAAGGAGTCTTCCTTTTATTTCCTTACCTGAATGAATTGATAGAAAAGGGAGCTCGCTTTATTGGACGTTGCTTAAGGGTAGTCAGGTTGATTTGTTTCATCACTGAGCATAAAACAAAAGTTAAAATGAAAATTTCTAGAATTCATCTATAGCATCTGAAACATTTACGTGACATTTTTTAAAATAACATTACTACACCCAAAGTTGCTTGACAGGGATTCCTTTTTCAGCAATTAACAAATCAGCATTTTCAATAAATATTTCTGAATGCATTGTCATTTGTGAGTTGGCAAAATGCACAAATATTACACACACAATGTTTATTTTTAAAATACCCATCTAAAATTCAGTTTCACTAAATCACTGGCAAAACTTCCACTGACTTTAACAGGATGACAAAGAATATTACTGCTATCCTTACTAAGATATTATGACCTACAGACAGTGACAAAAATTGTTCTTTAATATTTGTATTTAGTGTTTTTATTCTGGATGCAAAACAGTTTTATTAAACAGACATTTCAACACAAGTAAACATAAAAACTCCCTGTATTGTTATATACTACTTTACGGCCAGTACATTGTTATTTTACCCAGTCCTCACTTTCTGTATTTGAAATACTTGAAGTTTGAGTATATTAGAATACATATTTATTTCCTTGATTTCCTGTATCTAAACATATAGCCGTTTTGTAATTTAATCAGAAAATAAACAATCTACAAATGGAAAAACTAAAAAAAAAAAGGAAGTTATTAGAACACATCTTCGAACAAAGCACAGATTACATTTATATTTAGTTGCATACATTAGAAACCTGTAATATTCTGTAATTAACAAGAAGGACACAAGTGAGATCTTTACAATTTACTAGAAAATCTTTTTGCCTATCTCCTTATTAGTCTGAGAACAGAACTGGCTTCAACTACCTGCTGAATTATTACATCACTTTGATGCCAGTATTTTGCAGAAAACTTCCTTCATAGCAATGTTTCTTAAACAGACTCTGAATGGAAGAGGTTTTTCAAGCTTACAGGAAGTTGCATGTTAAAGAAAAACGGTTCAAACTTCATGTTTTAATCAATGTATGCTACACACCACCTGCAGTTGAGGCAAGCAGCAAGTAACATGATGGACAGCTATGAAACAAGACATGCTAGCACAGTAATAAATTACACTAAAAAAATGTAACAGGGCAACAGCTTCTACAAACTCATATGAACTTTCCTGTAAAGGTGGCATTTTCAATTAAATGTTTTTGCACCAGATAGGAGGACAATAACTTGCTGAATGAACAAATGTGCTGTGTATCTGGCACCTTCCATTATTTAAATTTACTCTATGAAAAGATACATACCTGAAAAGTCTAGCATGTAGTTAAACTTTGCAGTCGTAAAAGACAGAGAACCATGTGGGTTTGTTCGGAAACTCCTTTCAATATCTTCACTGCTAATAGAGCAATGACTGTTTGAATCAGTCTTCAAAATAAATAAAATAAGTGAAAAAGCACATTTAGACAAATTCAGCAATAGGTAGTTGGAAATCCACCACAGCCAATATAACTTCATAGGGATTTACCTGAAACATATGCCATTTACCGCACTCAGCCAAATAAAACCAGCCCCACTGGGTATCAGAGGTATCCATCTCTTCAACTGGACTTTCCATTTTTGGAAATACATCTTCTGATGGTCCTTGGAGCATTTCCTGAAACATTCACACATATACACAAAAAATATTTTGCATTTGCAATACTTACAAAAAATCCTGGCAGATGGAAGGCATATTTGTTTTTTCTTTTTTCAGAGGAAAATTCTCAATTTGCCACTTACACAGTATTAAATCCTTTAAGTTAGTTAAATATTTTCAAAACTCTCTTAATTGTCTGTAAAGTATGCCAGTAAAGGCAAGTCATAGGTTTTAACATACCAAAGAGGTGCTAAATTTCACACTGATGGTTGTAGGGTCAGGGCTATTCAGATATATACAACAGCCTCTCCATTGCATGCTACTCAGAAATTATGTGTTGGGGTTACATCAAACACCTTGATGAAAACATCTACTAGCTGCTCACCAACACTGAACAAATCAGACTGGATATCAGAAGCTGTAAGAAAAAAATTTCAAAACTAAGTCAAAGAATATAATTATTTAACTGTGTAAGAGCACACTACATTATCCTTCCACAATGCATGATGGAAAGTTTCCCCCTCTAATACACCCACTTAAAAATGACACTAAAATTACTGGTACTCTGTACTTGTATTTACAGAGAAGGTCCACAGCATAAGCTAGAGTGGCTTCCACACAAGCAATGACTACCACAGTTGAGGTGCTGCAGGATGGAAAAAAAAGGACTAAAGAAAGCAGAGGTCTAAAAATCATGACAAAACCAAACAGGGAATAAAGAATCGCATTTTTTTTCTGACAAATGGAGGAGACACCTATTGAAGGTTGCAAATGTCAAGTTCAAAAAAAGTGAAAGATATACTTCCTGAACACCAGAGGAATTCCTTTTCATGCTATGGTGTGGATGCTGCAAACTGGAAGTTCAAACAGCAGCTAGACAAGTTCAAAACAACCAGAGCTCTGTTAGAATACCTTTAGAAGAACCCATTAGTCCCTGCCACATTTCAGCTCATTCTTCATTCGCCAATAAAACTCTGAAAACTCTGGAAGTGCTTGTCTCCACTTGCATGTATTTCCTAACAAGTCAACTCTCTGCAACAACCTCCCCAAGCAAAAATTCTAAGTAAGTTAGGGGGAAACCTTTCAGAAAAAGAAGCTTGCACCACTCCCGGAAAAGGTCAGCAATTTATCCACTCTTAACTGTTTAACCAAAACACTTTGGCACTCTTCCCAAAAATTTCCTCAATTTCACTTCTGCTTCCAAGAAGTGAAACAATAAGCTCCGGCAGAAGTAAGTCAAACAATATGCAGTTTGTATCTTAGATGCTTCAGTTGTTTCCTGATCACTTCAACCCAGAGAAAAAGTAAGGTCCTAAAGAAGACAAATACTGGAAATTAGAGGCAAGAACCACCTGGACAGTGCTACGGGGGCAGGAGTTAAAGAAGCAGGAGAGCAGAAGGCACTTCTAACATTACCCTTCCCTCCCCCCTACTTTTCCCAAGTTAGTGGTTGTTTGAAAAACAATCTGAGATACTTCTTTGTGATAACAGCTATAGACTGCATTATAATCATCAAAAGCTCCAAAGAGTGTTCAGAAAACAGGGGAATCAGAAGTGGACCTCCACACCTCTAACTTGCAGAAACTGAGGGCAAACCTACTTCAGTAAAAATGGAAGCCTGCCTAAGGCTACACACATGGATTGCTACCTCAAGTTCAAGCAGAACTACACTAATGGTACATCAGCTGCATGGAAAAAATATTTTGAAAGAGGTAAGAAAACCATTCTCTATTTCAGAGGACATCTGCCAACAGTTCTTCATTTCTTCTGTTCCTCACAGCAATACAGAGTCACAGAACCTACATTCACTTGGTGTTAAAAGCACAACTGGCCAACAGTTTTTGACTATAATCTTTCACCTTCAACTTGATTCTTTCTCTCAAGTAAGCATTTGGCT
Organism: Lepidothrix coronata; assembly: GCF_001604755.1. Lineage (NCBI taxonomy): Eukaryota > Metazoa > Chordata > Aves > Passeriformes > Pipridae > Lepidothrix > Lepidothrix coronata. Next base: position 1,822,039 of record NW_016690354.1, on the reverse strand, counting down.
ATGTTCTACCCTACAGAGAGAAGGCAGAGAGGCAGATGCAGCCTGCACTTTTTTAAAGCTAAGACAAAAGCAATTCAGGCTTTTTTGGTAATGTTAAGTCTTCTCATATTTCCACTAAAACGGTCAGACCTCAGCTCCATCCCACTGCTGGTTCAGGGCCTTGACTCTGACCAATCAAATCAGTAATGCCTTTCGAACAAGAGAGAACATGTCTTTACAAGCAGAGAGGCACACGATTACCAGTGCCTGTCAACACACAGTCCTCCAGGGGCAATACAGCCTCCAGAATAAACTATTTACTAGGGAGATAGTTATTCCTATGGCTTTCAAAAATATTACATTTAATCCACATATTACCCTCTTCACAAAGTCTAGGGTAAGCATATAGATTCCAGGATACTTCAGAAGCATGGAGAAATGACCCGAAGGCATGAACATGTAAAGACATAAAACCAAGCTGTTCTCAAAGGTGACACAAATGCAACATGCTGGTGGGAATTACTGATTAATTTAATATCAAAGGCACACCATTTATTAAGCATGAAGTAGCTTTTTGAGAAGGACTTATTAGCACTGTTTCTACTGATCTAGGAGTTACCAGAACAGCTCAAATTAAACAAATTACTCTGGCAGGAAAAACATCATTCCAAACACGATGAATGCTAGTTGTATGCTGTGACTGAATGGCCTTACTACTACTGGTAATGCATTGCCTCGTTTTTCTAGAAGTACTTTATGTTTGAATGATAAACATGCTTCATAGTGTGTAGAGTCACAGAATGGTTTGGGCTGGAAGGGCACTTATAAGACCATGTAGTCCAACACCCTGCCCCATCCAACCTGGCCTCGAACACTTCCAGGGATGGGGCATCCAGGCTTCTCTGGGCAACCTGTGCCTCACCTCCCTCGTGGTAAAAAATATAACAGTATCCCAATGGGCTACTCTGTCTGCATTCTTGTGCTGTCTGCTTCCACTTGGCACATTGCGCCTACAAACACCAACTTGGTATAGTTCCCTGCTGGAAACACAAGCAGTACCAAGGGATTCTCCGGCTCTTCCTCGGAGAACACGACACCTGATTAGGAGACTTGTCTGAGGTAGCGTGCAGGGCTTGGCAGGGGAGGCGAGGAGGAACACCATCAACACCAATACAGGACACCAGGTGAAATGACAATGCCCTTCCCACCTGCACCCCCACGCACCGGCTCTGTGCTGCCGAAGGCCACCGTCGCAGTCACACCTGCCACCGAACCCTCCAGAGCCGAGTCCATTGCAGCTCAAGGGCACGGCCGGGCAACCGAGCCAAGCACACCACCACTAGCCCCTCATTGGGGCCGCAGGCCGCTCCTACACACACGGTGGCCAACGCCCCCCACCCCCTTGCGCAAGCTGGCAGCGCGCTCGGCGACGGGGCGGGGCGGGAGGGGCAGCGGCCTGCGGGGCGCGCGGGGCACGGGCTCGAGGGAGAAGGACGGGAGGAGCGGCCGTTCCGTTCCGTTCCGTTCCGTTCCGTTCCGCGGCCCGCCCGCACTCACCGCATGCGCCGCCCCCCCCGGGCGCGCTCCCCACATGCCGCGCGCGGGGGCCGCTCCGCTCCGGGCGCTTCCGTTACCGGCGGCCGGGGAAGGGGCGGGGCGACCGCCGCGCTGGGCCGCGCCCCATTGGCTCGTCAGCGCCGGGTATGTAAATGACAGCGGAGTGGGTGGTGCTGAACGCGAGGGGTGGAGCCACTGTCGTGAGGCGAGGGAGGGGGAGACTGAGGCACAGGCACAGTCCTAGTCCAAGTACAGTCCCAGGCGCTGTACTGATACTGAGCAGTACTAAAACCAGTACCAGGTGTAGTTCCAGCACCAGTCCCAGTCCCAATACAAGACCCAGTTCTGGTACCAATGCCAGTACCTGTACCAGTCCCAGTACCTGTAGCAGTACTGACTGGCACCAATACCAGTACCAGGCCCACTTCAAGTCCCAGTTCCAGGCCCAGTACCGGGCCAAGTTCCAGTAGCAGTCCCAGTTCTAATACCAATAGGAGTAGCAGTACCTGTGCCAGGCCAGGTTCCAGTCCCAGTCCCAGTTCCAGTACCAGTTGCAATCACAGTTCCAGTAACACTACCAGGCCCATTTCCTATCCCAGTCCCAATTCCAGTACCAGTACCAGTTCAGATACCTATACCAGTACCTGCGCCAGTATCAGGCCCAGCTCCAGGCCCAGTACCAGTAACAGATCCAGTACCAATAACAGTCCCTTGCACCAACCAGAGCCATGATACGCCCTCCACTGCTCTGTATCCCACCACCTGGTCTTTTAGTTCTTTGGATTCTTGGCCTTGATAGTAATGGGCCTCTATTTTACCAAGAAATATTTGTTGTAACTATTGGTAATTTGGTAATACAACAGCCCATCATTTTCCTGTGAAATACAACTCCTCATTTTCCTGAGAATCACAGGTACACTTGGGCCCATACACGCATTCATTTCTGCACACGCAGCTTTTTAAAGAACTGATGCCACGTTGACGCCAGGCATGGCAGCAGACGTGACCATCGCACCGTGCACAGAGCATGGTCAGCCAGTGCAGTGCAAAGAGAGCAGCAATTAGAGCTGCAGCCTGTTGTGGATACTCAGGGCCCATGGGCAGCTTCATGTTACGATTGAGGTCTAGAAGCCTCAGCAGCAGCAGCTCATGGTCTCAAGTTGTGCCAGGGGAGGTTTAGGTTAGATATTAGAAAGAATTTCTTTACAGAGAGTGTAATCAGACATTGGAATGGGCTGCCCAGGGAAGTAGTGGATTCTCCGTCCCTGGAGGTTTTTAAGAAGAAACTGGATGTGGCACTTAGTGCCATGGTCTAGCAACCGCAGCAGTGTTGGATCAAGGGTTGCACTTGATGATCTCGGAGGTCCCTTCCAACCCAGCTGATTCTATGATTCTATGATTCTATGATTCTAGGACCAGTTAGTAAGAGACGACACAGTCATGAATGTAGTTGATCCCAGCCTTTTGGTGCAGATAGTCTAGGATGGGAGCTGCTGAGCAGAAAAGCAGGCAGTAACAGCAGCTACATCAGTCTGCAGTCAGCCAGGGGCCTGGTAACTTCAAAAAAACCACGTAGTCATCATACATGTGTGCAGTCAGTGAAGCACATCCTGCAGTGAAGGATTTTCGCTGAGCAGCATGCCAAAAACAGCACAGGTGGATTGAAAATGAATTTTGCAAATTCTGAGGGAGTGTCAGGCAGGATACGTATCCAGATTCTGGCTGTGCTGACCTTTCCTCTGAATGCAGAGTTAGAAAAGGTTATTTTTCTGAGTTAAAAAGTCAAGCAGCCTGTGGTGAATCACTGGAGGTATTTTACTGGCATGAACATGAGGCTTCTGGAATAAAGGAGCTTTCTGGAAGTAGAGACATCTTTTCTCAGCCATGATATTTGTATTGACATTGTTGACATTGTTGGAAAGCACATAAAAATTGTGGGGACGTATCCTTCCTGTCCTGCCTTTCTTTATGAATATATACATAGGATAGAGGTAGGGGGGATTCTTTTACCACCTTAGCTATTGAATGTCTGTTGAACATCTTTTTTTGCTTGAAAAGATGCTGGCAATGCTTTATGTTTAACATGGGCATCTTTGAATCACCTATTTCTATTTTTATTACTGCCAGTTGTGGATTTTTAAAATAATGGTCAGGTTTTTTGTAGAATTTGCATAAGTATATCTGAAGTTACATTAGCACAACACACGGTTTTCTAGGAGACGAAAGTTTTAACGAAGTTTCTGCTGCTATGCCTTGAAGCATGGGAGAGAATTGAGATTTATGTTGTGTGTTTCTTCCCTTTCTTTGTATGTTTAGACTAATAATAATGGAGCGTAAGCCTTTCTTGAGATAAAAATATCTTCATTACAGTGAAAACATAGTTTGTTAGAGTGACTGTATTCTCAGGAAGCTACATGCTAATGCCAGACTCTTTATAGCAACAACAACTTAAAAACCCTTAAAATCCAAAGATTTCAGTGGATATCTTATGTACTGTGTGCAGTCTAACAGCTTCTCTGAAGAAGACATAATTGGGTTAATTGATTCTCATCAGCCACTACTTCAAGCAGCAAAAAGGCAGAAACTGGAGAGGTTTGGACACATGACTTGAGTTACAAATTCGTTCTTTCAGGGAATTGTCAAATGGAAATGAAAGAGAGAACTCCCTAATGCTGCCTAGTACATAAATTGTAGGATGATAGAAGGAACCAGGTTTGAAAGGACTCATGAAGGTCTTTAATCCAGTCTCCTTACCAAAGCAGGCCTAACTTCAAATCTAGATTAGATTGCTCAGTTTCTCATCCAGCCTTTTCTTTTTTCTTTTTTTTTTTCCTCCAGGCATGTTTGCTGAACTGTTTTCAGGGGTAAAGAGTTTTTCCCTTCTGTCCAGCCAGAATTTCTTGTGTTGCAACTTGTGTACATTGACTTTTTCCTTTCGATATAACCCTGTGAGATGAGTTCCCTCAGTCTTCCTTCTGATGCCTTCACTTGGTAAGAAAATAACAGACATAGTGTCTCCAAGCTGCTAAAAAACAGCCGAAGTAGAGGTAAATTACAGTCAGAACCCTAACATAGTGCCTCTTTAATTGGATCAGACAGGGGATTAAAATAGGATTCAGGTTGGAATGCACTTCGGTCATCTTTGGGGAGGGCCACAAAGATGTTCAAAGGGCTGGAGCACCTCTCCTATGTAGACAGGCTGAGAGAGTTGGGGCTGTTCAGCCTGGAGAAGAGGCAGTTCCAGGGAGATCTCATTGTGGCCTTTCAGTACTTAAAGGGGGCTTATAACAAAGAGAGAGAGCAACTTTTTTACATGGACATGGAGTGATAGGACAAGGGGGAATGGTTTTAAACTGAAAGAGAGAGGGTTTAGATTATATGAGGAAGAACTTCTGTCTGTGAGAGTAGTGAGGCACTAGAATAGGTTGCCCAGAGGAGCTGCAGGTGCCCCATCCATGGAAGTGTTCGAGGACAGGTTGGATGGGGCTCTGAGCAGGCTGGTCTGCTGAAAGATGTCCCTGCTCATGTCAGGGGAGTTGGAACTAGATGATCTTTAAGATCCCTTCCATCCCAAGCCATTCTATGATTATATGATCTTGCACAACCTCCTAATTAAATCAGGGTCAATCATGAGTCATTTTGTTCAGGATTATATCCAGTCAGGTCTTGAAACCAACAAGGATATAAACTGCTCAACCTCTCTGGCCAACCTCTTCCAGTGCTTGATACTTGACTCCCATTGTGGTGAAGAAATTTGCCTCTATCCAATCATTACAGCTTAAGCCTTCTGCCTCCTCCTGCCGCCATGCACTACTGTGAAGAGCCTGAACTGGTTTTCTTGTTAACCTCTGTACGTATTGGAAGATTGAAGTTAGCTGCTCCCACCCAAGCCTTCTCCATGTTGAACAAGTCCAGGTCCACCAGTTTGTCCTTACAGGGTGTTACGACCCGCCCCAGGAAAAGGGGAAGGGGGGTAACTCAAGTTTTTATCAATAATTCCCTTGGGGTGGATTAAAGTGAAACGACACTAAATAATCAGTGTCTGAAAACAAAGTTTATTTTAACAACCTTGTATCAACAAACATGCTAACAGTTTGGGTGTTGTCATAGAACAATGCAGCACTAGGATAACTTTCCGGGGGGGGGGGAGAAACTGTTTAGGGGAGAGAAAAACCAGGATGAGAGTAAGGGAAGAGAGAAGCTGAGAGTATAAAAGAAATGGACATAGTCACCACCCACTGGATTCAGCAATGCTTGAGAGCGATGGTTTCCAGTGATGCTTGAGAGCGATGGTCTTGATTCGCAGGCGGTGGGGGAGAAGGAAAACCCCCAAATTCTCAAAGTCACCAGTCAGTTTATATACCCTCAGCATGCTTTTGCACCTCCCTGGCATGAAGAGTTGCTTGCCTCTTAGGGCTTAGCACTGGAGGGAGAGATGGGCCCGATTGGCCACCTGAGGTATCTTCTTGCCTTTTAGGGCTTAGCCCCTCTGAGGCAACTTCTTGCCTTTTTAGGGCTTAGTCCACCTGAGGCATCTTCTTGCCTTTTTAGGGCTTAGTCCACCTGAGGCATCTTCTAGGTCTGTGCTGAGTCTTTTGTGTCTCGCCTGGTTCCCGCCTTTCAAGATTAGCAGAGGGAGGGAGGGGCCTGATTGCTCATCAGAGGTATCAACAGTCAAAAGCCTTCAAGCTCAGCTCTTGCCTTTTCAGGCCTTCACACCTTCAGCACTGGAGGGAGGGAGGGGCCTGACTGCTCATCAGAGGTATCATGCAGGTCAAAAGCCTGCAAAAAGTCTCTTAGAATGCATAAATCGTTAACCATTTCAGTCTCTGACACAGGGCAAGTGCTTCAGCCTCCTGACTGTCATGGTGGTCATCTGCTGAAATTGCTTCAGATGATCAGTGCCTTTCTTGTAATGATGGGCACCAAACTGGGTACAGTGTTTTAGACAGGGTTAACAAACCCTAGTATTCCTTTGAGATCCTGGGTAGGGTCCTGCTATTTTATAGTCAAGGGTGCAGTTGTCCTACGCTGCCTCCAGGGCACACTGTGGGATCACATCCAGCTTCCCATCCACTAGGATCATGACACCTTTTCAGAATAGCTGCTCATCAGGTAATTTCTTAACCTGCATTGTTGCCAGAAGTTATTTCTTCCCAGATGCAGAACTTTGCTTTTGTCCATGTTCAATTTCATAAGGTTCCTCTGAGCCCATTCTTCCAGCTTGTCTATGTCCTTCTAAAGGGCTGCTCTCTGCCCCTGAGTATATCAAGGACAAGACAAGGAAGGTAAACTGCCATTAAACATTTTCTGAGGGGGGAAAGTCAGTGATTCTTTGATATTTGCATTTCATAGGAGATTAATTTTTAATAATCAATGTAATGTTGCATGCATACAGCAGAATGATAACGTAAACGATAATGAAATATAATTCTGCCACCATTAACTGAGAGTAAGCAGAAACCAAACAGAACAACCAAAGAAAGATTGAAATATAAACATTTCATGCCCCCAAAAAAGCCCATAACAATACAATGACTGTGCCATTGAAATAAAATATTGACAGTGGTTTGCCACTTTTTAAAAACTGTAAGAATTTGTCATGGGAATGTGTATTGCAGTATAAAGGAAATTGTGGGATGCATGTGGTATCTACAAACTTGTACACTCACAAGTACAGTTGCCCACAGGGCAACAAGAGTATGAAGAAATACTCTACTTATTACAGAGCATCACATCTAAAGGCAATGGCTGCCCACCTCAAATATGGCATTGGTCTTGAGATGTGGAGGAAGCTGTAGAAGCAAATCATTCAGCAAAGCATTCTTTCCTTGAAAGTCCACATTGCCTTGATTTGTTGTTCAAAGAGCTGTTAGATGTGTCAAGCAATCTTTCTTAACCTGACTCTCCTGCATCCTTCTGTGTTCTAGAAGATACTGTTCTAACCCTGTTCCTGCTGTGCTTTCCCCGGCTATGCCTATTTTGCACTCTTCGGGAAATGGAAAAGGTCTAGGAACATCTTAGTTCTTTGATGCTTTTTTTTTTCAGTGATAGTGCCTGGAAGCCATGATCCCAAGTAGTACCTGTTCTACCCCATATGGAGAACACATATGTTCTACCCCCATGGAGAACACAACCCACAGTGTGCCAAATTGCCAGTTGCCTTTCTGTCTCCTTTTATGGGTAGACTGAGCTCCAGCATCTCAATTTGTCTTTTTTATTGTTTGTTGTTTTGAAGGAGGAGTCCTTCACTGACATTAATTAAATTTAAATGCAAATAGATGCAATTGTAGCAGCAGGAGAACTGCAGAGAGCTTTTAGTTTGTTTTTCTCTAGAGAAGGACATAGAGGATCCATGGGCAGAGAGAACAAATTGATACCTGCACTCATTTTGGACTCCTATCTTTTCTAGGCTAGCACAACCATATATCTCTAACTGCAGCATTGCATAATGACATCAAGGCCTAATGTTGTTCTAATGACTAAACTTCACTCATCGCCCTACTTCCCTTACTTTGTGTAGCATACTTTGCATATATGGCAGGGATACTACGCATCCTTCTGTGCTTCTGTGTACATATCACATCTGCACTGAACTCTGTCAGCCTAAGATTTCAATATAAACATTAATTCTACATACAGAGAAAAAAACCCTTACCCATAGCCTGATGCACTCCTCTCCCACCTTTCATTATAACCTAGGAAAGAATGCAGGGACTACTTGCAACCTTGTTCAATGACTGGAGATGGCATTGCTGTCCACCTCATCTCCTAGTGAATAACACTGATGAAGGGAACGGCTTCTCCGTCCTTGCTCCCTGTGCTGAGCTGTACTATCTCTGAGGAGACAAAAGCATTTGCAGAGAACTTTTGTGCCCAGTTACATTGGGCAGCAGAAGCAACTGTAGTTTCAGTAGTTTATTCTGTGTCTGCGGAATGCAGTGAGCAAGATTGGGATGATCAGAGACAATGCCACACTGCAAACTGTGGGGTTGTCTGGGAAGTCTGGAGAGGATAGTCATCCGTAAGAAGTAAAGGCAAAATTGCATTCCCCATCTCTCTGAATCTTCATGATGTCTCTATCCACCAGCACTCAAGTGATGCTTAAGAGTGTACCAGGGTCTGTCTGGGTGTTAATTTTCTTTGTAGCAAGCTGTATGATGCTGTGTTTTGGATTTCTGACTAAAGCAGCCCTGATAAGACACGTATGTTTTGGCTATTGCTGAGTAGTGCTTGTGCAACATCAAGGCTTTCTCTTTTTCCCACTCAGCCCTCCTCAGGGGTAGGCAAAAATTTGGAGGGGACACAAGCAGGACAGCTGACCCAAATAATATTGTATGCTCTATAACATCATTTACAGTAACAAAAATTGAGGAGAGAGAGATTTTGGGGAGGTAGCCATTGCTCAGAGACTGGGTCTGGACATCACTCTGCTTTTGCATCACTTTTTCCTTCACTTACTAAACTATATATATCTCAACCCATGAGTTTTCTTGCTTTTGCTCTCCCCATCCTACTGTGGTTTTGTGAGAGGAGTGAGTGAGATATCGTGTGGTGCTTAGCTGTGGGTGAGGGTCAACCTGCTACAAAGTGAGAAAAGAAAACCTCCAGAATCTCTTCATGCTTCCACAAAACTATAGAACATTCCCATACTCAAATGTGTGCACATACGTGCATCCCAGCATCTGCTCTAATGCAGTCACTCACCACCCCACTGTTTACCCTAGGACAACACAGGTGCTGTGAATTGCCAAGGAATGCATCACAGCCAGATGAATCTGAACCACACTTGAGCCAGCACTGTGACAGTGGTTGGAAACTTCCTTCTGCAGGATACAGAGGCATCTACTGAGTTTGTTTGCTACCTCACGTGACCTGTTGATTGAGGGAAAATAGACCTGAGACTGTTGCAGAGAGCACTAAGGTATGTCCAGACTTTGGCCTGTTCCTCTGGCCTGCTCATCCATGTGTGCACCAAGGATATTGTCAAAGGAGACCTTAGTAAACCAAGGGTGGCTACAGGGCACTGGAGCCCAGGTGCTGTTCTCCTTGTTCCTCCTAGTGGAAAGGCAAGGCTTGGGCAGGAGGGCCCCCAACCTATGGGTTAACACCTGACTGCACAGCCAGTGTTGCAGGTAGAGCTTTGGCTTTCATGAGAGTGGCCCCCTGCTTTGAGGAACAAGGGCAAGAGCATGTTTTCAAACAGGCTTTCCAGCCTAGCTAGGAGGGCTTGCCCTAAGCATACTCTGCATGCACTGGGATTCTTCTAGTCTTTCTCATACTTCCATGGCCCTCCAGTGGTACCATGTGCTCTCCTTGGACTCTTTTAACATCTGCTTCTTTCTTCATCTCTGTGAGGCCACTCTCTGCTCTCTCAGCATTCTTTCAGTCTTTCTGTTGTACTTTTTCACCTCTCCAAGGCTACTCTGATCTCTGAGTCTCTTTCTGGCCTACTTTTTTCCACCTTTCTGAAGCTAATCTTTGTAATCCTTCACATTTATAGGTTTTCTGCTATTTTCTTAACTTCTCTGAGCCTCCTCTGTCTTCTCTGAGTTTCTTTCAGGCTCTTTTCTAGTCTCTCAGGTTCTGCAAGGCTTCTCTGTTCTCTGGGACTTTCTCAACCTCTCCACTTCTTCCCTAGTCTCTTCAAAGCTGCTATGGCTGCTTTTCAGTTTCTTCCTTTCTCTCACTGAGATGACTTTGGAGCACTTTAAGTCTTTCTGCTTGTTTTGTATCTCACTCACCTCAGCCTCCCTTTCTGTTGTTAGACTGGGTTTTCTACAGCTGTTTTAGTTTCCCTTCAAGGTTCATGGCATCTCAGCAACTACCCTTCTTTCTCCTGGGACTTTTTCAGCCTTCCTGCTTGTTTCTTCCCTTCTCCAAGGCTATTTTTCTGTTGCTCTTTTAGCCTCTCTCCTCTCTTAGCAGATGCAGATATACACTCCCAGTGCACTTGCAGAATCTCTGATACTTTCTTGTTATTGTCAGGGTCTCTTGTGTGTTTATCATAGTTCTTTCAGGCTTTCTACTAGTTCCTTTTTTTTTCTTGGTCTTCTCTTGAGGCCACCCTTGGTACTACTGAGTACTCTGGGACTCCTGTCATAGTTCTGAGACTTTCTTGTTATCACTGAGCCTCTTCTGTATTCTCTGAGGGATTCTTTGCCTTATCTATTTCTTTCTTGGCCAATTTGACATTGCTATGTTTTGTTTCCTTGAGCACTTACAGGCTTTCTTCCCTTCCCTGAGGCTAATTTATATACTCTGAATCTCTTTCAGACCCTCTGTTGCTTTGTTCCCTTCTGCTTGGCTCTGCAGTTTCATTTGGTGATCTTTCAGGCCATCTTCTACTTTCCTGGCATTTGGAAGGCTATTCTGCAGTTTTTCTCTGTCTGAGTGTTAATCAGTTTTCACATTTTGTCTGAGACTTCTCAGTGTCCTCTGGATGTCTTTCAAGCTCTCTACTACTCTGTCCTCTCTTCAGCTATTCTATATTCTCTGGGAGACTTGCAATCTCTTTCCTTTATTAACAGGCTCTCAAAATCATTTTCCCATTTTTGGGTACTTTTCACACATTTCTGTTCTATTAGAGTATTGTTTTGAAGGATGAGAGAGGACTGGGGCAGGGTGGAGGAGGGGAATCTTTTCAGAGATGCAACAGTTTCCAGAACACTGGGTTTCAAGTGCAGTGGAGCTGGAGTAGATCTCTGTCAGTCACCGTTTGGAATTTTTTGTCCTTTTTTGGTTTTGGTGGTGGGGTTAGGAGACAAACGAGCTCAAAGAGGCACCTTTGAAAAAATGCTTTATTTTTATATCATCCTAGTAAAAATCTTTTATATAAAGGCGAAAGTAGGTATTGCATAGAAGAAACACTGGTGCAAACATCACCCGGTGGGAATGGCATGTTGTTTCTTAGTGTCTACTATCTACTGCACAACAGATGGCTAGCCCACAGCCAGACATCTCCAGGTTTCCCCATGCCAGCTACAGGATGAAGCTGCTCAACTCTATGGAAAGAAGTTACATCAGAATTATGTGTGGGCTATTCCATGCTGCTCCCAAGAACCATCTGATGGGAAAACACCCTTTTCCCCTTGACCTTTTCTATGTGTGACCACTAGTTGCCCAAGAAAGACCTCGAGGATCAGTTTGGCTGCCCCCTGTTTGCACTCCTCCTGTGTGTGAGTTTGTATTACATGCATACAAATGGGGGGGTGGACACAGGATAGGAGAGTTGGCCTAAAGTGACCATAGTCCAGGAACTCAATGCATGACACACCCAAGGTATCTTCTGTCATCTTGAAGACATTTATGTCATTGTTTTTAACATCTTACATGCTACGGGCACTTTTTTTGAGCACCTTCCACCTGGGCTTCCTGTAACTAACAGCCTTGGTACGTCCAGAAGGTAACAGAATTCACTGCTAACACTTCATCAGCTTTCAAGTAGAGGTTCTTCAGGCAGTTCTCCTGTTTTGTCTCTGCTTAAGTTCTATTGCAGCTTCCAAGCACGAAGGACAGTAAGACAGCAGGTATGCTACAGTCTGAAGGAACACTCAGAGAAATAGCACTTTCACAGACTTGAACTGTGCTTTCATGAATTAGAGATACAGAGAGGTATGCATTTATACAAATCAATATTTGTGTATATTAAAGATACTTTTACTCAGTATCAGTTTTTATTTAAAAACATGCTAAAAACTTATAGTTAAATAATCAGAGTGACATTTGGGGAAAACACACAGATAGCCACCTACCAGCATAAGCAAAAAAAGTGCATACATACATGAGCCAAAGCTCCCTTTGACCAGTTTACAGGATAATTTGTGCCTTCTCTGACAAACTGACTGATGCAGCCTCACACTTTCCAGAGTTGTTTTTTGCTGCCTGGAAAATGGTATTACTTTTTTGCTCCTTTGAGGATGTCTGTCATCACTTCCCACATCAGAGACTCAGCTAAAGACACAAATCAGTCCTGCTTTTGACTCCTCTCCTGTAGGTGGCTTCGTAGAGATGAATACATGAAGCTCATGTAACTATCTCACTTAATACTGTGCTTAAAATGCCAAAAGTAGTCATTAAAAAAAGATTTCAGGATCTGTGCTGCTAGATCATGAAATGGAATGAAGCATTCTAGAAAAATAAGTTTGGATGGAAGGCAAAGTAGCTGAGTTTGCAACTACACATTTCATCTCTGAGTTACTCATAAACATTTTATTTCCTTATTACTTTCACTAATATATTTTACCATTTTTGTACAAAAACTGACTGCAGATTAAAATTTAAGATGTGGCAAGTACCACTGTGTGACCCCAAAGGACAGAGATGAAGCTCCTGCTCAGCCCTGCACCCTGCTCTTTTTAAGCACCAGAGAAAGCTAGAGAAAGCTAAGCACTTCTGCCCAAAGGGAGAATGCAGTGGAGCCATCAGATGAAAATCATCCTGTCTTTTCTTGCAAAAATGGGAACGCATCTTAGCAACTTTGGATACAGTCTTACATGTAGCAGCAAATACACTGGGCATCAGAGCCCCTTCTTCAATGTGGAACAGCCATCTCCAGTGAGGCTCAGATGCTCCTGGTCCCAATTTTTGTTAGAAATGGAAGTAAAACTGGATTCAGTTTCTGTGCTTTCCCTCTGCTTCTTCCCCAACTCCTTGAAAGGCTATCCAAGTGAAATAGCTGAACCCATATGGCCTTGTCTGCTTCAGTGGGAAAAAAGAGCCCTGCGAAACTTTGGGCATTGTGCTCATATGGGCAAGGACTGTGCTCTAAAAATAGTAACCTTCTTCACTGCAACACCCAAATTCATCTCTGTCACCCACACATTCACACTCCTTCCTGTCACACTGATTTCATAGGAACTGAAAAAAGTGACACATAAGTCAGACAAAACACTGTTGCTGCCAGATGTACAGATGCATGCAGGACTTACTATGAATATAAAGAGGGGACTAAAACCTCTCAGATATAAAGTGGCTCAACAGCTATTTCAGCCCACAAGGAAAAGATAGGCTAAATGATACAATGAAAATTGTATCTTTTTAGAGCTTAAAGTATAAATATTCAGATTGGACGTTAAGAGAATTTTGTTTACCAGAGGAGTAGTTTGACATGGCATGGCTCTGAAAGGCACGATATCTCCATCCTCAACAGATTCTGAAACTCAGCCCAATACTGTCATAGTGAACCCCATCTTACATATATGTCAGTACCCCTTCGAGAGTGACACTGGATAAGGTAACCTCTGAAGGTTGATTCTGACAGCTGCTAATGTAAACAGCTATGTTTCTTTCAGAGCTGAGTCAAGCCCTGACTGAAATTTAGTCAGAACATCCTCCAATGTCTGAGCCTTTCCCTCTTCCCTCACAAAATAGCAAAAACCTGGCACAAAGGGTAAATGGGGTTCCTTGCAATGAAGAAGCATTTAAAGTAGAGAAATATATGTTCAAGTTTTCTGACGGGAATGTTGGTAAAAATATGCATTGAGTAAACTACCCCAAGGGATGGACTTGGCAATCCATCAGCAAGAATCAATTCTGTACTGAAGGTGTGACAACACAAATCATCTCTGAGTGCTGTTTTGGAAATTGCCCCTTTCCTGCACCATCTGGTCACCTTTAATCAAACCACCTTTTCTACCTCAGGGAGACAACTGTCTTTGGCTTGAGGAAACCCCTACAATGAAGGGCATGGCATGCCAATGTTGCCATCAAATTGCCATCCCCTTCCTTCACATCCAGCAGCACGCCATGCCTTGGGCAAACTTTTTGAAGCAGACAACACAATCTGTGAAGTCTGCTGCCAGTAGGTCAGACTGCAATCTCTCTCCTTTGTGCTAGCAGTAACTTGCTTAGTCAGTGCTTTTAGCTTTCAAAGTAGCATGACATCAAAGCAGCCAGGCACTGCTTTGGGTGAGTAAAGGCATTGAAACTTCGCCTCACAGAAGTAGGAAGCTCATCATCTGGTCCAATGGGAAGGCTTTGCATTCCATCTGAGGAAAGAGTCTCTGATTTTAAAGGAACACCTTTGTTACAGTAAGGGCATCAACGCCCTGATAAAGGTAGACGATGCCTCCCCATGGACTTGAGAAAAGTTGTGTCTTTGCCTGCACCAACTGTCAAATTTGAAAAACATGTCCTCTGGAGATCGCACAGTGGTTCTCAAATTAATGTACAATAAATGTGTAAAACCAAAACCAGTAAGAAGTTATAAGTCAGGCAACTAAATTCTAAGCTATATCCATCATAATAATAATCATCATCATTATTATAATAAAAAAAGTATACACCATAAGGTACAAGAAGCTGCAAAGCAAAGCAGCTCCAATTCCTAGGACTCTCAGTTAGAGTGGCTTTTCCGAGTCTTCCAGTAAATTGGATATAAGGGTTGAAAATTTAATGGAAGACTTTGAAGAATTCTCACTTGAAGTCGAACACATGTAATTTTTGCACATATAGTATGGATTAGTAGAGCAAAACATTTTCTTAAGTTAAGAAACATTCTTAGAGCAGATCTATGATTTTGTGTAGAAAATCCATTTGTTTGGGGGGGTTTCCCCCTCTTTGGCAAATAAATGGCAAATGTGAAACAGAAAAAAAAAAAGAGTCAAATAAATTGTGATAATAACTGAACAAGTAACAAAGTGGATCAGTCAATGGGACGGATTTCCTCAGCAGGGCTAAGTGTGATGCTCCTTGTGGTCATTCCTTGTGTTCATTTTTATGATGAGACAGAAGGGTTGATGTGATAATGTTTCAGAGGCTTTAGGCATCATATTTTTTGCCAGTCCTGTGAATCTGCTGGAAGAGTGTCATGGAGAAGGCCATGCCAAGAATCTGAAGGAAAACAAACAGTAAGGGCTTTAATATAGGAAGGCTTCCAAAACTGCACTGCTGACCTGTGTTCATGGCCCAGCTGTAGTTTTAACAGTCATTCTACACTAGCCATATTTCTCAAGCTTCAACACTGAGCAGTAAACTTGAATGTATGTTGTTCAGGCACACAGTGATGTCCAGGGTTGTATCTGTCAGAGCACAGATGGAGGCAAAAAGCTCTCAGGGCTCTTTGTCATATGTGCAACAATTTTTCAGAATCAGTACGTAAGAGTCACTCTTCCCTTTGACCCAACAACTTGTGCTTGTTTAGCCAGGTAACTGTGACTGAAAATGTCAGATCCAGGTATCATCTCCCAAAGTACAGGAGTGATAGAATCAGAGAATACCATGAGTTGGAAGGGACCCACAAGGATCATTGAGTCCAGCTCTTGGCCCTGCATAGGACAACCTCAAAAATCACACCATGTACCTGAGGACATTGTCCAAATGTTTCTTGAACTCTGGTCGGCTTAGTGCTGTGACCACATCCCTAGAACAGGAACTCCAAAACCTTAATAGATTATTATGATACTTCTGCGTTTCTTTTTTAAAACATGTCGACCTACTCAGTTGAGTGGCCATGACTTGATTCATTTTGGGAATTTCTAGAACTTGCTTCCAAAATTAAAAAACAACCAGTTCCCTAAGGGACAGCATAACAAATGGCTAAATATGTGAATTCCAAAGAAGTACTCTGAAGTCAAAACACAGGTGGAGGCAAAACCCCACTGCAGCATGTCTTCTTTGCAGGACTCACTGCTGACCTGCTTCCTTTCTGAGCAGATGGCCTTATATGAACTCATAAAACAAATCTGACATTATTGAAATAATATTCCAACTCAAGCAGTTGAGCATCACTTTTCACACAGCAGAATCAAGAATGCTGACAGCAAATCAAAGCCATTACACATGACAAACATTATACCAGTATTACCTGCATTATGAGGATGCACATCCCAATTGAACCAAGGACATGCTTATTGTCATCAAACCAGGTCATAACTCTCTCATAACATCCCTGAAATGATGAAAGATGAAAATTGAAACCCCAAGGTCACATTTTCTTTCATGTGCATTCCCTCTATTTTGTTCCTTCCACCCCTACCTAAGATTGCCCTTTCCTGGGCAAAGTGAGCCTTACCGTTTTCCAGACTAATTCAGTAGAATTCCTTCCACAGTCTTGGGAGTTTTCTGTACAACATCGGTCTGGAACAACATTTTCTCCCAGGACTGGGTACCAATCCGTAAAGTCATTCACACCACAGCATTTCATCTGTGCAAAAGTAAAGGATTAATAAATTAACTAGCACAATTTGTGAATCACACCCAACCACAAACTTGTACTTCCACTAAACCACTCTGTATTTTCCAAAGGGTTGCCACAACACTTTTGTAGTTTTAAAGTGTTCTGTGGTTGCTGACCTCTAAATGCAAATACTTAAAAACACAAAGAAAAAACAAAATCAAAGAAAATAAATGGTTCCATGTCCAAGGTACGTTAGTCTTCTTGTCACAGAGACGTGAGCCCAAACACCAAAACATAAGGTAATCTGCCCTCAACTGCTACAAGCAAAAGCCTGCCAAAGCTTCAGTTCCACCTATGCAGGTTTTGCTGCCTCTCTGCTCCTTCAGATCATCTCTATGCCTGTGATAGGCACAGAGAATCTCAGACAGGTGAGCATCTTTCACCTTACAGAGTACACTTTGATCTTGGGTTTCACAATACTCCCTGGATGTTCCGGAGTGCAAAATCAGAAACCAAAACCTGCATTAGCCATCTTTTAGACTTGGCATGGAGGCCACACTTAACAGACTGCAGCAGGCTTCATGAACAAATTATTTTTTTTTTAATTGAGAAAATATATTACCTCTGCTTGAATGATATTCCATGCATTTTTCAGTCCAACATTATTTTCTGAATTATATAGCTTCATTCCTTCCTTCAAATCCTTCTTTGCACTCTCACTGACCTGCACCATGTAAAAGATAGAGAAAGTCAATGCTATTCAGAGGAAAGGACCAAATGGTATAGACACACATATAGAACATCTGTCTCTTAACTTCTCTCACCACAAACTTAACGTAGGTAGAAAAGCTTCAAGACTCTCACAAGTC
This sequence comes from Lepidothrix coronata, assembly GCF_001604755.1. Classification (NCBI taxonomy): domain Eukaryota; kingdom Metazoa; phylum Chordata; class Aves; order Passeriformes; family Pipridae; genus Lepidothrix; species Lepidothrix coronata. Next base: position 1,804,516 of record NW_016690354.1, on the reverse strand, counting down.
AGTGGGACTTTTAAGCACCTGCCAAGGCCTAGTCTCTCCCTGAGATTGCAAAATACTGGATTCATTCTCTTGAGATAGGAGACCTCTGCCAAGAGTCCATCCTGTAGTCATCATCTGATTCAAACTAACTGAACATCAACAGCATAAATCTGCTGAGCTTACTGTAACCTTGCCAGAGATAGCTGTTGTCAACACCCCACAGCAGCCTCTCCTGCCTTTAACCTATGGCCTACTTTAAGGCCAGAGTTCTGGCCTTCCAACTCTAACAGAGTTATCTTTGTATGGGTTCTGAGTTCAGGCAGGCTATAGTAAATAGTCAGTACAAAATCAATTGAAAAAAGACATTATTGTTCTCCTTGTGGGAACAGACTTTTAGGATTTATGATTTTCAACTGTGTGCTTCTTTTCCTAGAGGATAAAGTTGGAATGCTTAATGAGAGATCTGAGATGTCTCATTTCTTGTATAAATTTCAGTCTGAGCTCGGAGTCCCAGATGCAGGTAAGAATGCACCTTGCCTCTGACACTAGTGAGCCGGCAGCAGAGAAAGGATTATGGTCCTGGCATAAAGGTCAACTATATTATAAGATCTCTTTCATCCCTCTTTGACATCCCAGTCAAAATCAGAAGTTCATCTCAGCTCCCTGAAGTAGCAGGCATTAAAATGACAACCTGAGAAGAGATAAAGATCTGGTGGAGCTGTCTTAAAATAAGTCTGGACATGCTCATACTGCAAGGTTCTGCCCTGTGTTTAGCAGAGTTCTCCAGTTCCTCAGGCACTTTTCCAGTTTTACATATCCAAGGGGCCAGCCAGTTGTGCCTACTTCACTTGGTCTCTACGAGATAGCAGATTCCTACAGATGAGCTTTACGAGAAGCTGCCTCCTGATCCATTTTGCACCCTTGCCAAAGTCTCTGGGACTGCCCAGTCAAGTGAGAACTGGTTGCATCTGGAATAACCTGTGAATATCCCATGCCTCTCTCCTCCAATCCTGTTCCAAGAGTTGGCCCTAAGAAGCTAACTAGGTTTTAAGTAGGACCTCCCACAACTCAGGTCCACAAAATGATCAGCTCCTTGCAGACATCAAACAGCTATGTTGAAGGCTATCTAAGATTTTAAAAGAAAATTAAAAGGGAGGCCTTGGACCACAGTTTTATGTCAGGGATTTCTCTTCTGCTTGCTCTCCTCATCACCTCCTCCCCCCTCTTCAGAAGCAGTGTACAGAAAACAGCCAAGGTTTCAAGGTGAAACCTTCACCAAAGTGAAGATCAAGGAGAATCCACATACTTTTATCAAACAAAAACAAACTGAACCTGGTTTACATGCTAGTACAGATAATTAATCTGTGTGGCATATTTGCTTACCTTGTCCATATAAACAAAGAACAAAATGAGTAATATCAGCTCTGCCAGGAGAATTATCAGCAAAACGATGAAAAACTAGAACAAAGCAAAAACAGACAGTGTATACACACTTGCCAAACAGAGTACAAAGCTGGGGCTTCTAGAAACTATGAAGACTATGGGCCTTGTCCTCTAAACCTTTCCTGCACTGCCAAAACCATGCAAGTTTGATTTCAAACTATTCAGGCATATCGATACTATACTGCTACTAAAATTTCTGAGGGCCTTGCCATCAGTGAGGAAATTCACGGTGTAGCATTCTCAAAATCTTAGGTTTTGGCCTACTACCAGTTTGCAGGTTTTAGCCATGCTTTTGTCTTGCTCCTTTTGACTGCTGTCACAGCACACAGCCCTCTTTCCTTCATACAGACTACAGGACAGATGATAAACCCCTTACCTTAAAGATCAATGTCATGTGCCTCAGCAGTGATTCCCTGGCAGGTGGGCTTTAACCACATCTGACTGTGGAATAGTCATATTATTACTCAGGCCTTCCATTCCCAACTCTCTGTATCTGAAATGTCTGTCTGCAGGGGCATCCCAAGTGTGACTTCTAGTAGTTTCTCACTACTTTTCATGCCCACTATGCTTTTTTTTACCCATGCCTTTATGCCCTAGCAGACTGTCAGATAGGCATGGCACCAGCTGCCCAAACACAGGGAGAAGCAGTATGTAGCACAGCTAGCTCTCCAGTTGGAAACTCGTGATAGTCATGGTAGTATAAACAGACTTTTGCAGAACCTTGTAAGAATATAAATAGTCTTTAAAAAAAAAAAAAAAAAGTTGGTGTTTGGTGTTGCAGTCTGTGGATGAATGACATGGACCTCATTACTATTCTCTCTTTGCACTCCTAGCTGTACAACATACAATCCAAGAAATCAGACAGCAAAAACCAGGTGCACATTTTCCCTCCAGTTTAACTCTCTGAGGTGGTTTAAGGAATGCTGCCCAGCTGTTCCCCGACATCCTACAAGGGAGACTTTTGCACAAGGAAAACTTGCTCCTGAACGTCACAGAATCTGTATTCATAAGGTGTGACTGAATGGGAAGCTGTCTGCTTGAAAGCCCTCCTCTCACCTTTTGCCACATTACCTCTCTCCCTGGGGTGGGGAGAAGCATGATGAGCCCTCCTGGGTTTATGCAAGAGGAGTGGTCCACACTGTGTGTTCTGAGAGGGGATCCAAACCTCTGTGCTTCAGTGCTGAACAGCAACTGGCAAGGATCAGACTTTTTCTTTTTTTTTTTTTTAATTGATAAGGGCTGGCAGAGACCTGGACTTCTTAACTTTCGGTCAAATAGTTTCCACCACCCTCTGCCCTTAGGTAAGGGAAATGTAGAAAATAGCAATGAGAGGCTTTGAGCCCCTCTGTGCTTATGATTTTTTCAGTCCATCTTTCCAACAGGCATTTCTAGAAGGGCTATCCAGGTTGATCCTACAGTTCATGTTTAACTAGAGGTAGCTGATAGTAATTTTCTGTGCTATCTAATACATTAGGGCACATAGTGACAAGGATACATTTTGTAATACACCATTGATATCACTGTGATCAAAGCTGTGGGAAGTCATACTGCAAGCATACAGAGGATTGAAAGCCAAGGGCAATATTACAGTGAGTCACAAGGCTATTTTGCACTGATCATTCAAATAAAATAATAACAAAGCAACAATCACTTCCTTAGTGAAAAGGAGCATTGATGTCTTACGCTCAACAGGAGGCACTTGTTTTCCTTGATAGCACCTAGACAGCCCAGAAAGCCGGTCACCATGATCACTGTGCCAATGGCAATGACTAGGTTGGCAGCTGAAAGTGATGGAAAGCTAGGAGAAAATGTGGCGAAGTTTCCTTGCGACACCGACAGCCAGATGCCCACACCCAGCAGACCACAGCCACATAACTGCAAAGAGAGAAACAAAAGAAAGGTGTAAGCATTAAAAAAAATTGTCACTGTCTCCTTTCTCAGCAACTCTGAAAAGAAAGAATTTCACAGGTAAATTCTCAGATAAGTGTTCTGCAGTAATGCTTTCACTGGCTTGGTGCAGAAACAAGGTGAAATTAAATGTTCTTACTTAGACTTGGTCATGTCACCTATACTTATAATTCTATTTGAAAGCCACTGGATGGCAGAATTCTCTTTTTAAAGACTTAGCACATGAAACTAGAGCTATTCATTGATCTCCCAACAGCAAAACCCAATGCAATTTTAATCAATAGCATCATTTCAATAAATATTTGTCATAAAATGCCCAGTCCCGGTAGCCATGTTGGGTTTTAGTATGAGTTTTCGTAGCTTTAGTGTTGTTTGCCTGTGTTCAATGTCAAAAAAATCAGATTTCTACATTCATTTTCTACAGGAAGTTCAACTTTTGCTACTCTCCATCAGTAAAAGAACCTGAAGGAAATGCATAGTTGCTAAAAAACATAAAATTCACTTTGTTTCTCACTTTTAATAGTATGATATCTGGTTAAGGAAATAAGGTTTCCCATCTTGAGTCATGGGGCAGGTCTTCAGAACAAGGGCCAAGTATTGCATTATGGGGGGCCTTAAGCTGGCCATCTTTTAGTACTAGCTCAAAGTTAGCTCATGGCTGTTATACAACTTCCCATCTGACCTGTGATCACTGTGCAGTGAAATCTGATGTAGGAGTTAGTTGTACTTTCATTAAATCTGTGAACTACTCAACAGTACTATTAGTTTCCCACCGATTCTAGCCTTTGTCAAGGTCAGAGGTGAAATTCACATCATCTTCAAGTGATAAGGGGATACAAGTGCAACCCACCACCCCCAACTCAGAGTATTTCTGCTCCAATTTACTTGGACCACTGTATGGGAAAAACAAAACTGCACCTAATCATTACTAACAGTAATATCCCAAAGCTGCTGGTGTTCACCTGTCAGCAGTGGAACATGAGTTCTTGTCATCTAGCAGGTTCCCCCCACCCAGTTCACCCCATCGTGCTTGCATACTCTTACTCAAACAGGAAAGTGAACATCAGAGAATAGCTCCTCCACTAAACCAGGCTTCAATCCTTCCTTGTGATGAGCACAAATCTGGCACGATGAAGACCTATCATTGCAGGCAAATATCTGTCTTGAGTTGACTTTACCAGCAGGGCCGATAGTTCCGGGTACAGCTGGCTTGTTTTGGTTTTGCTGCTTCACAGAACATGGAAGAAGAACTAGAATAGTATCTTCTTGCAATCACATCACCTTATCTTTGAGATAAGCTTATATTTTTATAATCATATACATACTAATTTCTTTTACTTCCCTTGTGACCCTTTTGTCCCCTCTGAGCTCTCTTCCTAGTTTGCTTGAAGCTTTTGAAACTGCTTTTCATCTAGGGAGATTCATCAGTTCAGTGAAAAATTGGGACCAGGAGTAGTCCTTATGCAAGATGCTCACAGGCATTCCCAAGGAAGGCAGAGTAAAGCATCTCTCAATGTACCAAGCACAAAAATATAGTGTTGTGTAGGCAGAAAAAGAAAATGAGAGATGGAGAGTAACTATATTGTGTTGGTGGTAATTTCCACATCCCTTTGCACTTAAGTTTTAGTTTAGCAATCTGGAGGAAAACTGCACAAGTGTCTAAAGCTCACAAGAACATGCACTGAATAATAGAGGAAATTTTCAGCATTCTTGTAAGGAGAGTGGGAAGCACCTCTGCTTCCGAAACTCAACACACAGTAATTCTTCAGAGTGAGTTGGGGAGCTTTGCATCACTGGGTGAGGATAAACGTCACCACATCTGCTTCCTATAACAGACCTGTATGCAGCTGCAATATGAGTGTGTGTAGCAGAAAAAAGTCAAACACCTATTATCCCTGTGCTAAGACTGGTACGAAACATACACACACACGTGTGGCAGGGGAGGGCTACAGGACTTTCATCTCTTCCCTCAAATCTGTCCTCTCCGATTAATAGTTTTGAATTGATTTCACATTGCCTTCCATGGTATGTCAGCAAGGTCAATGTGAACTTAAGAGCAGTAAAAAGCTGGGGGGGGGATACTAAACAGAAGCCTCGTGATTATATTCTGCTGCAGGACCCAATAGATATTGCTACAGGTTTAAACTGTCTGCAGTTTGTGGAACCAGCCACCCTATTGCTCCTGCTTTAAATTTCATCTACTCTGTCCTTGAACTGCTGCAGTTTTGGTGCCTCAAGCCCACTCAGGAATCTACTCTATGGCTCAGCTGTTTTCACCGTTAGATGAGAACTGCAGGCAGTTGCTTAGGCTGAGACCTTAAAGGTTCAGGAGGTCAGAAGCAGCTCTCACCACACAACATTCATTTAAGATATTAAATGGCACTTCTAAGCTTCCAGGGCTGCCATTGCCATTAGCTGATGGCACTTCAATCAATGACTTCATAATACCCCATGGATGAGACTTGAAAGGTTTCCAAAGAAGTTTCTACCAAAGTCTGAAATTGTTCAGTGTAACTTTCCATCAGAACCTGAATTCAGCCTTTAAAGGTCATTCACAAATGTATTCCTTGGACTTTCAGACTCTGTTAGGCTCAGAAATCACAGCCCTAGCTCAAGTGTTTTGAAAGAGTGCAGTGAATTCTGGAATCATCGGGCCAAAAGTAATAGATCATTGCAGATAAACAAGGTGGTGGTAAGAGCAAGATCAGGGCAAAAGGCTTACAGAGGAAGGGAAATTAAAGGACAAATACGATCAATAGAAAGATCAGCCCATGAAGAGTCACACCTTGGGATCTAATGCCAATTATGAGATAGCAGCAACAGAGATAGAAGAAAGAAGCCCCTACCAGCATCTCTTTACATTTGAAAAAATTCTGCAGCACAGTCTCGACTGAGATTGAGTCTAGAAGAGAAAGGTAGCTAGGAAATTACAAGGCTCACATTTATGTTTAATTAGACAAAGTCAGAAGCAGCTAATCGCTTAGATGAGGGGAGAGCTACCTTCAAGTGTAGGAAATCAGAAAAGTGATGAGCCCACTGGTGCTCCATGGGATGGACACGAAGACTAAAAAGAAGGACCAAGAGCAGAAGAAGAATCAAAGCTGCAGGGCAGAAAAACAGACAGATGGCTTCTGTGCCTTTGACAGGGTCTCAGTTCAGGAGGCCTTCTATATACGCTTCCATACAGGGCAGATCATACCTTCACTTGCTTGTGGTAGCCACATCAGTATTTTGGTAAACTCAGGAGCAAAACATTTTGCTTTTTGGCAAAAGACCAGTCACCTGCACCTTCACCTTTCCACAATGCCTTATTAAGAAGAAGAAGTCTTCAATACTTGATGTGAAATGTTTGCAACAAAGGTCTGGTGCTGTCCCTAGGCAGACCACTGTGGGGATGCAACTTGAATGCCAGACATATGAACATGCTGGGAGGACAGTCCTTTACAATGCAAAATGAATTCGTACATCAGCTGAGGCTGCAGATATATCGACATTTGTTATTTTTTCCTGCAATTCTAATGTCCCATGGAAGACAACTTTCCTTTCCAACTTCTGTAGTGATTGGGTAGCATGCCAAAGCACACGATGTGATTACAGTATCATCCAGAGCTTTGTAAAAACACTTATTTAGTGCAGTACTACAACTACACCACAGTATCTGCACTGATCATGTTCTCACCACGCCTGATTTCCAAGCTAAATTCTCCTTTTCACAGACTTTCTACCTCCCAAAGTAAGATTTCTCCACCCTTAAGTTACACTGAAAGTTCAGATTACATAAAAAATCAGGTGATGGAGGGGCTATTAAAGACGAAGGCTGATATAAGCAAGCAGGATTATCTACAATGACTGAAGAGAGTAAAAAGTCAGAAAGACTTGCAAGAGATTTAATAAAAGACATGGCATCCTAAAATCTTCCACAAGGGGGCATCCCATACCAAATAGCTCTAAGAGTTTAAGACAAATTTAGTATTTCTCCTCTCCACAGCTCCTTGATTTTTGTGCTTTCTTCTCTGTTTTTCTCCCTGTCTTTCTACAGAGTAGCAGTACTGTTGATGCTAAAATTTATGCTTTAAACCTCAGGTCCCATGACAAATGCTACTGACATGGGACTTAATTGCATACACCATACCAACCAAAGCTAGCTAGCATTCTAGCAATAAACTACCTTTCCCTGACAGTTTATTCTATACCATTCTCATTTTTTATACTACATGAACACTATAAAAAATGTTCTGACAGCTTCTTATTCTCACAGGATCCACCTCTTTCTATTTGGAACAACTGAATCCTGGAGAGTGAAAGGAGAAAAAAATATATCAAGTCATCTTATTAATTCCTTTTTCACCATATAATGAAATAATATATGCTGCTTGGTATTTAATTGTGTGAGAGTGATGGCACTGACATTCTTTCCCTAGAGAAATGGTTCAACAGCATAATAAATTTCACTAGATTTTTCTTCTCAAAAAATGTTGGCTTGTTTCCCTCTCATGATTAGAAATCATCATCCTCCAGGCAACCCTCAAATCTCTCCTTCCCCTGGTGTTTATGTCACCACAGAACACTATCATAAAGTCAGTCACTTTTACTTACCGAGTAATTTAGCCAAGCTATGGTACATATATTTTGAGCTTAAAAGCAAACAAAAGGAACACCAACTTTCCTCACAGGATCTCCCACACTTTGCTATTTCACTGATCAAGATCTGAATTCTTTTCAATACCTCAACATCTATCTGTCATCATCACTGTGCCCAGAAAAATTACAACATTCTAGGAAACAATAAGAATCTCAAATGCTTCAAGAGAAATGAGAAGTCCAGATAAACTCAGAGAGAGAGAAACCCCAAAACAAGTCTTTCCCTGACAAATGCTATCACCAGAGTGGGAAACGGGTTCTTTTATTTTATTCTACATTTTTGAGCATTGCATGAACTAATACAATACAAACTTTCACAATACAGCACCATATCCAGGTTTAGTTGCATTATCGAAAAGAAGATATAGGAAGAATTTATAAGACCTAGGAAAGGGCAACACAGATGGTCAGAGGTATGCCAACACTGACATATTGTACAGAAGGAGATTGTGCACAGGATTAGCTAGCCTGGGAAGTATTACTAGACAGGATGTGAATGAAACATTCAGAACTCCAGAGGTCAGTAGGAAAACCAAACAGCCCGTCTCTTCAGTCTTTTCCAATAATAGGAACAAGGGGACTACTAGCAAGCATTTTTAGTATATTTTGCTTCGCATAACTGAGAAGTAAATTGATCAGTTATGCCATAGGTGATTACCAGAATCAAGCATTGTGGTCACAATTTTCAGTAAGTGCTAGATGATTTTATGTATTGGTAATAGGATTTGTAGTTTCTTAGCGTATACATAAATAATGACATTTCCTGCTTCTCAGAGTAAGACAATGAATGCAGAATCCAGCAAAACTACCAAGCAGCAAACAAGGTAGGGTAAAGAAGGGGTAGGAAATGTCATTCTGGTAAGGTTTATTAATAGAATTATATTGATAGACTTGCTCTTGAAGTCATTGAACAGCATCAGGAAAAGGGATGAGGCCATATTCTTGTTGACTTTTCCATGTCATGAACAAAATGAGTGATGGAAAAGCCGCACAACTAAGTATGAGAGAGAAAGAGCGGAGGGAAGATTTATTCTTGCCATCAGACTTCCTAGTGCTGGTTAAACACCAGGAGACCTCTTAATGCACTTGGAATAGAACAGAGACATTTAGAAACCAAACACTGAGAGACAACCACAAGGGACAAAAAGAAGCAGCGTGTGTCTCTGTACTCCACTTCGAATAACATGCCCTGGGCTGTCTGTGGCCCAGTTACAGACAACAGAAAGCTCCCCACCTTCTTCTGTGCTGTGTTAAAACAGGCAATCTTGCCTGAAGCAAAAATGATACAATGAAAAATACACGGAACAGCTTAAATATGGCCCCCATAAGTGGCAATAAGCACAGGAGGTTTGTTACTAGGAAATACTAACATCATGACTGAAAAAACAAGTGTCAGTGCTGGGAATTGATTTCAGGACAACTGCAGTGACAGAAAGACACTCTGAATTAGGCTTTAACAGGCCTTTATTTAAACAAAAAGTTAACAGAAAGATGACCTGCACCAAAAGGACAAGAATGAAAAAGCCACATGGACAAGCAGAATGCACCGCCAAAGCCTAGCACAGAAAGGTTTTTCAGTGTCCAGGTGGCTCTTAAAACCCTCCCTTCTGCTGGTGTCAGCAACACTTTGGAAAAGCTGCCAGTAATATTTTCCTTCTGTTTGGTAAGTTCTATGAGATAAAGGTTACCTATCTTAGCTCTTCTTTTCAAGATAGAAAGATTTTCCAGCTTTTCTCCAACTGACTCTCAGACCAGTCAATGTCCAGATGAGTAAGGAAGACAGTGGCCCTTATGAAGCAGTAAAGTCTTACTTTGATCATGGGTTTTGGTTTAATATTTTCCCCTCTCCTTCATTTATGGTATCTTAATGAGCTCACAGGTTTCCTAAGGAATCAAGAAGCAATAAATCTTGGAAAACAGTTTGAAAGGCTGTTCTTTCGCACCATGCAGGAATTTTTAAAGAAAACTTCCATGAGATATAAAGATGGATATCATTTTCTTTAGCAACTGAAAACCTGATTCAAAGACTCTTCAGATCAGAAGGAAGAGTTCACATCTTCTGTGCATTTTGGATCTGGTGCTTTCATTTGGAAGCAGCCTGGTATAGAGATTCAAACCAGTAAGAGATACCATTCAAAAAACCACCATCCTGTCTCGAAAGACATAGCGATCTCTGGTCTTATTTTAATGCACATTAACTAACCTCAGTTTTGGAAGATATTAACTTTGTTGTCCAGACATATTTTCACCAGAATTAACGGGATTTTTCAAACTATCACAATGCATTAACTGCTCTGTTGATACCAGAATATTAATCAAAGGGGGTGTGTGAGGGTGACTTAAAGAGGAAAGAAGACTCAAAGCTCAGCAGAAGAGTCATTCTATCATTTCCCATCAGGCAGAGGTGCTCACCTTTTGCTTTTGCAGTATCCTTCTCTGAGTTACAGATCAGAATAACCGTTCTGAGAGGAGCAGAGATGAGAACTACATGGTTTCTACCACTTCAAAACACATTACAAAACAGAGATATGCTTTCTGCAAATTAAGTTTTTGGATGCCAATCGCCATCTCTGGATTTGGGTGGTTAATCCATCTCTGGAAAGGGCTGGTGCTTAAAGGAGATTTTCAGGTAAGACCAGATAAATTTTCTCACACTGGCTAGATAATCCACAGGATTAATCAAAACTGGGGTTTAACAGCTGACAATCTCAGAGGTTTCTTGCAAAGCAAGATCATCTTCTACGGATGATCCAAAATATAGCAAGAACATCAAAATCTGAGTTCTTCAGCCATAAATTAGGAAATGAGAATGGAGTATGGAAGTAGGTGAATATACTTTAAAATACCTACTTAGTGCTATTGCCATAAGAATATAGCAAATTTAAACTCCTCTACAAGATTCCTATGAACTGGACATTGATGGAAGACAAGGGAATTTTGATTTCTTCTTTGAGTCTAGTGCTGTAACACCTGTAATGACAGCCTGGGAGTAATAGAAGCTACAGAACTAGAATCTGTGCAAATGCTGAATGTCCTTAATTCATCTGCCAGAGAAAGCAGTTATCCTCTTCTTAGAGTCATTCCCCCAGGAGTACTCCTAGGATGGTCCTGAAAAACTGAAATGAGGTTATCAGAGACTGTGATCTTTTGTGGGACTAGCACAGGGAGAGCTACTCTGAGGAGCATTAAATTCGGACACTTTTATCAATCTGTGGTTTTGGAATGTGTAAATTTGCAGGCAGAAGCCTTAAGCTTTGGTTTGGATGCTCTTCCCTGGTCACACTGGAGTCTTCAATAAAGGACATATTTTGTAAAAGGAAGTTGTAATATCTGGGTTTGCTTGGTTTGTCAAGAACAGCTTAACCTCTTTATTTACTTGAAGGGCAACTTGGATACTTCATGTTGCACATGAAGTACTGAGAAATTAGTACAGCACTTTAAGTTACCAAGGAGTGTCAAAATCTCCAGTCACAAAGGTTTGCAATGCTTTGCTAGAAGCAGTCATGGCTGACCTGACCTAGCACTAGCAACAGTACCACTTGGTATGACTTGCAGAAATTCCTGTCAAGGAACATTTCTGTGATTTTATAATTTCCTCAGTTACTATGTTCTTCTTCATTTGTGAAAAATTCAACAACCATGTCATTTCTAATGAACACATAAAATCTATTACCTTTGGAAACCTTACAGGGAGAGCTGTCTTGCCCTCACTGGAGAATCAGCACACTTGTCTCTCTCCAATGTCTGTACACCAGCACATACAACACAGTGAACAACAAGGAGGAACCATGCATCTGAGCACAGTTACAAGGCTATAACAGAGATAGTGGGATAACTCACTTAACTGGAGTGCTGTGATGGATAAAAACACTCTTTAGGCAGATGAGGCTGGGAAGACAAGGAGGGGACACTGCACCTTATGTGAGAGAGCAGTGGAAATGCACAGCACTCTGCCTTGGGATGGATGACAAGGAGTCAGTAAAGAGTTATGAGTCATATGTACGCCTACATACGTACACAGGAAACATTACTTCGGTTTGGCCACTGTTTTGACAGGGCATTGCCCTTTTATGGCAGGGAGGTGCCATTTTGTTAATATCACCGCTCTGTGATTGGCTGAAAACAGTTATAAAATTCATCAAACATTCTTTAATAAGAGCTAATTGAATAAATAATTCAAGGTTAAATGTAAACAAAAGTAAAAGGCTGTGTTGGGATCCCCCACTTTAGCAGACTGCAGAACAAGCAGTCTGAGTTGGGGTAAGACTTCAAGAAGGTAGAACAGCACCAAAAGGATGATGGACATAAACAAGTTGAAAGATGTCCAAGGGTTGCAGACCCCTCCTAGGAGGTCACCAAGGTGCCCCAGTCCAAAGCCTGCCACAGGCAAAGAGCCCAATACTTCAAGTGGGACTGAGAGGCCTCTGCATCTTCCCACAAAACACCACCTTCAACTTCACTGTACAGCTGGGGAGGCCCCCAGAACTTTAAGGGAAGTGGGAGCTGGGGCTGATGAAAACCACACAGCTGAAATAACATCAGCAAAGATGCCATCTTCGAAACAGCACTGCAGGCTAAAGCATGGCACTGTAACTTGTGTAAGGGCTATCATCTGTGCTTCTCCATGTTGATGGAATTTCTCACAGATGATGTCACTGCAAGGCCACTCTCATTTACTTTTGTTATGTCATGGCAATTGGGAGAGGTTACTGAAAAGATTGAAAGAAAAGAAATGTCACTCCTATCTTAAAGAAGGAAGATCCAGGGAACCATATGCCAGTCAGTCTCACTTTCCCTTCCAAATCCTTGGGACAATAATGGAGCAAGCATTTCCAAACACATGAGGGACAAGAAGGTGATATGTAGTAGTCCCCATGGATTTACAAAGGAGAAATCATGCCTAAGGAACCCAATAGCCTTCTACAATGAGGTGAGCAGCTCGGTGGATGAGGGGAGAGCTGCCGATGTGATTTAACTCAACTTTAGAAAGGTTGCGGAGCCTCCACTTGTGGAGATATTCAAAACCTGACTACACATTGTACACGGTAACCTGTTCTAGCCAACTCTGCTCGAGCAAGGGGTGGCAGACTAGATGATCTGAACAGGTCCCTTCCTACCACACCTATTCCATGATTTCATTAGGAGATAAGCTCTCAGATATCAATTAATAACTATATTGCAGCTCTATTCTCCACTATGCACACATACCCCCTCTTTTTTTTAGCCCAGTACCCAGTGTATGCTTGAACAAGTAAGGAATAAGCCCCCTCCATTATTCAAGGTTGTGTCCAACACAAGCACAGCACTGATTTGCTAATGATTGTCATTAATTATGAGGGGGTAAACATCTTGTTCATGAAATTCAAGATGATAAATTGTCGGTATTTAAAACACAAGTGTGGAGAAAAGTAGCAATAGAAAGGAAACAAAGGATTAATTTAAAGGTAACATACACCTGCAGAATTATATTCCAAAACACAGACTTTCTGCAAGATGTTTTGGGAAAAGTTGATATAAAGAAGCAAAGTGTCAAAGCTAATGAGACATTGCTTTGGACTGCAGTATTTCTTCTTCCAAAACTTCACAGCTATTTTGAGTGGCATGCAGAAAGGCAACAAAGCAAAAAACAACAAAACTGCCTGAAGCTGTGAAAGGTCAAATTTAGTTGTGCCAATGTCAGCACTATAATCTTTTTGTATATAAGACATAGTGCCCAAAGTGCAGTTGGCAAGAAAGAAGACTGAACATTCGAAGAGGATTCAGAGATGATTTATGAAGAAGGATTAGAATGTGCACTAAAATCTAAGTGACAGTTAAACTCAGAGGGCAGGAAGGAGAATGGAGGCAGAACTTGGAAACAGTATTAGAAAAAAAGAAAAAAAAATTAAAAATTATAGATCAAATACTGAGACTCCCGAGATCAGAAGGACTGGCAGGACCCCAGTTACTCATCTGCTGGATGGAAAAACATCAAAGACCACAGAGAGTTCAAAATGTCAAAGACAACATATATAAAATCCAGAGAATAACTAATATAGAAGAAGGAATTATGCAGTCACTCCACAGTGGAAACTTAATTGGAAGGATATTTAACATATAATTCATAAGGCTATGTAATTTGTGAAGGCTGTGTAATTCATAAAGCCCATAAAGGACTTGTGGTTCCTACAGAAACACTAACCTTATGCATATATTAGAATGTGCAGTTATGCTGTCCTTGATAACAGACTGACAATAATAGCTCATCTAAAATATAGTAACAAAGCATTATACATAATCTTCACATTAAACCTTTTTCTCATTAGTAAGCAAGGGGATAAGAGCTGAAAAATTCTCTAAGCAATTCATCATAATGAATGAGAATCCATCAGCCTAACAAAGCACTTCTGAGCATTAAGCCCTATTTCCTAAACACACATAACTGAAAAGATATCTTTCTGAAACGCAAAATTTGGGGATTAAACTCAGTCTCTCTTTAATTCCTACAAATGACCCTATCTAGAGACTTCAAACTGAAAACAGGAAGCAAATTACAATGCTGTCCTGTTAGTGCAAAACTTTTTGAAACTACATGTCAGGAGATGTAAATTTAGAGCTTTTCCCTATGTAATAACAGTAATTACAAAATGGAAATGTGCAATGATTTTTAAATTATTTTATTTTATTTTTCAATGTATTACCATAAAGTTAATTTCACTTGAGATGAAAATCCAATCTGAAAACCAGCTGAACAGAAAGATCTCCTGAATTCATTGCTCCGTAGAAACATTTATATCTGATTTTGATAGCAAAAGCAAGTGCATGTTGCTGTTTAATCCCATTAAACATGCAGAACAGAAAGAGAAGTGAATTTTGTTCTTCTAATTCTTGGAATATTTGGAGAATATTTTACTGCAATCCTTAATCCCTGTGCAACCATAACAAAGGACAAGATTTTTACATGTTAGCAACCATGATTTGGCTAGTAAAAATGTTTTCGTTTGCCTCACTATTAAAACCTCTTTCCAAAACCATTTGATTCACAGACTCAAAACCAGCACTCAAGGCTTTGAAAGCTGGAAGGAGACTTTTCAACTACTTTCATAGATGTCACCAGGAAGAGTCAGTTTTACCAAGACAGTTTCCAGAGTAACAAACAGCACATCTAAATCACAGTCCAAATTCCAGTATACAAAAGCCACAAGAGAAATGTATCAGACAGGACAGGAAACCATATTTTATTCCATTGTTAGTAGAGAGAAAAACAAATGTAATCATTATCAGTTGAGTCCCCTCAGTGCTCTAATTTTTGGGCAACTACATTAAAGCCTTTTGAAAATAGAACTGTATGGCTGTTTAAAACTATATGGTAAATTCATATGTTATATATTTGCACAAATGCAGGGGCATGCATCTGCAGTACTTTCTTCTGAGATGGAAGCCCCTACTACTTATGCATGGACACTTTATGCCCAACAAGGAGCACAGTTAGATTCTGGTCAGTCTACCATCAAACAAACATTTACAATATTTAGCATCCACTGGCATAACTTCATGAAATTTAGGCACCTCTGTTGGTCACATGTTGTTAATCTGTCTCTTTTTTCCTGATCCAATTCTCCTGAAGCCACTTTATCCTCTTTGTTTATTTTAACCACAGCTGCTTAATTCTGCTCTATCTCTTAATACCAAATAAATGCAGCAGTAACAAAAAAAAAATAAAAAAGAAATCAGATGTTCAAAGGACTTGTGGTGCGTCAACAGTCAGCAATCCTCACCCAAATTTGTCTAAAAGGACTGAGGACCTGTACAGCCTCAAAGAAGTTACCATGATCTAAGATACTCTCTTGAAGATGTACTACAGGCTACAACCAAGAACACTGCGTCTCAAACACTTAGTGCTCTCCATCTGCTCAAAAGGGGCTTAAACTACATTCTGCAAACTGACTTGTACCCTTCTCTTTCACATGTTGGAGGCATTTCTGAGAAAAGGTGCAAGGAATCAATGTGAAGCATATACCTACAGAAGTTATTTGTAAACCCATCACTGTATAAGTGTGAAGTAAGCCTTGTACTTTCTGCACTATAAGCATTCTACTCTCGGTCAATTTGTTGTTAAAACAGCACAAAACCGTAGAGGATTCACTCCTCTCTTTAATTCATTACGTCTTCTGGCACCACTGATAACTAAGGAGTAAAACTGACTTTCAGTTTTACTTACTGTATGTCAGATAATAGCACGGCTTCCAGTTCCCAGTGACCTTGTGTTGCTTAAGCTTTCAGGAGAACAAGCACGCCAATACTCAAATACAACAGCTAACAGGAATAAAGGCAGGAAAACAAGTTCTTTGTCCTATGCACTGTCTGCTCTTCTTGGTATTGAAGTACAATTTTGTGAATAGCAATGATAATAAATAGCAATAATAAATAAATAGTGAAATAGCAATGATAATAATAGGAACAGCTTTGCTCAGCATTCATTAAGGAAAAAAAAAATCAATAACTCTATTAGATCTACCAGAAAGAAATTGTATTAAAACTGACTAATTCAATGCAGATTTAATATTTCTTTGGTAGTAGTTAAAGTTATTCTACCCCTTTCTATTAATATGTTCTATTTTGAAGCTACTACCTGGCAAATAACATCTCCCAGTGGATTGGGAACACCTCCTACTTATTGTTAAATACCCTGTCAAGAGGTCTTCAATTAAAAATATTTTATGTGTTCCATCACTGCCTGAATCATCTCTATCTTGTTACTTTTCAAGATGTAGAAAACCTCAAGCAAGTGAAACCTTTCACCTGCAGGTTGCTGGAAATACTATAAGGCTGAACCTGATTCTCTTCAGAGAGACTAACAAGGATTGCTATTATAAAGGGGTCAGATCAGATAAATAAAAAGGGGTAGTAGAGCAGCCGTGAGCTACAGTCAAGATAGTTATAAGCAGCAGAGTAGGCAGATGATTCATTAGTTAACTGAATCTCACTTTTCCCTTCCATCCAGAGATCTGTCTTAAGGAAATGAAAAACAGGCAATCACACTGGTTCAGGAAGAAGCGTGAAAATTCACAAGAAAATTCAGCCAGTTACAGGTGGACAAACACCTTTGCTATCCCAAAGCAAACACAGGACAGCGGCATTAGACCATTTAACATCATCATCATCATGGCTGGGCTTCGTGAATGAAGATTTGGGAAGGGCTCTACCCACGTTTGTTGCAAGTACGTTGGTGGCTAAAAAGGCCAATACGAGACAGGCATGTCCGGTTGCAAAAGGCACAACAGAAAGACTCCTTAGATGGTATATTCTGCAAGGCACAACTCTTTCTGCGTTGCCTTTTCTCCTCAAGGGTGATCCTGTGTGCTTTCTCAATCATTTAACAAATACAGATGCATACTGCAAACTGTCTTTGAGTCCTGCATTGCTTCCTTGAAAACACCTTTTACAAGCTTTCACTGACTTGTCTGAAATAAGAGTGAGGACTACTTATTGTGGAAGCAAGAAAAAAAGGACGTGCTCCAATTTATATCTAGAATATTTTAACAATATTTTCATGCCAAACTCACTGTAAGAAGAAAGAACCTGAAGAGGAACAGATGCCAGAATGGTTTAGTTAAGGGAGTACTGAGGTCACGTCTGATCCTGCTCAGTGTTGATTAACTTCCATGGTCCAGCTACCATCAGGGTGAGAAAGACCTGGGGCTGTTTCATCACCATTACGGTATTTTTTTCATATACCATGACAAAACAATCTTGCTATCAGAAAAGCGAGGAAAGAAGTCACTGTTGCCAGATAGGAGCTGTGATGTTATCCTGGTATCTGAAGCGCTGGAAAATGAGACTGGGACAAAAGAATGTCTGGCAACCAACTGTAAATATCAGCAATGATTAATAGCTCTGGCAATTACTGTATCAAACAAATGAGTATTCATGATATTTACATATTTAGTCTTCAGACACAGCACAGTTTGTGATGCAGTGATTTCAAATGAATTAGAAGGTAAATCTAAAAGGAGCAGTCCTAGAAAAGGTGAGAGAAAGTGACTACAACAGGACAAACAAGGCCATATGAGAAGCAGAAGATAAGCTCATGTATCTTTTTTTTTCCACATGCCAGATTGAGAGGAAATTGGGTTAGCGAAGACAAATCCAAAAGGATTCACAAGTAATAAAAGTTACAACTTCAAATATTAACATGAGGGCACTCTGCAAGCAGTACATCTAACAATGACACCTGATGTCCCTGATACCTAGGGAAAAGTGCAAGGAGTGTCGGGCTTACCTGTGGTTTACATTGTCCTTTCCCTACTACATGTTCAGTCTGCTAACACGACCAGTGGATGAAATATTTCAGGTGGCAGACACTGTGTTTTCTGTGCCTCTACAATCTAACTGAACATGTTGTGAAGCAGAGAAGAGTACTTCCCACTGGAGTCCAGTTGCACTTCAGTCTTCCAAAACACAAATGCAATGGATATAAATGTACTGGAAAATTCTAGATTCTAACAGTAATTTACACTCTCAAAAATATCTAAGAAATACCTTAAATAAAAATAACTTGCTGTACAATCTGTAAAGTAAAGTTACAGGTCTCAATTCCCACTGTAACACAAAAAATCATTTGGTTTCTGCAAGTTCTCCACAGACTTCCCATATGTTCTCATTTTTGGGGCTGGATTAGGTTCAGAAAACATACTACCAGAAGTGAGGAAGACTAAGTGAGACTGCTGTTGCCTCACCCTTCCTTCCCTTTCAATGAGGCTCTCCGTCCACCACACAAGCTCATTAAAGACAAAAGCTGCTGTTCTGACAGCATTACATTTGAACATGCTGACGAGACTATAGGGGTCACAGTTGGGAAGTACTGGGACTACAGAAGACAGTTCCATCCCACTGTCTGACAGATTTGTTTGTATTCACTTCTGCACAGATCAGAACAGTAACAGAGCTTTTACACCAGCCATATTGATAGGAGTAAGTGCATTTTATTTTGCAAGTCAAAATTCAGCCATCAACAGAGAAGGTGATTGCCGGATGAGTGGCAGTAGCATAAAACAATTTCCCCTAACTTTTGTGTTGACAAGAGTTACAAATTGTACTGACAAATACTCACTAGAGTATGGGTTTGCACTCAAAATTATTTTGGTTTACTTTGTGCTTTTACCTAAAAACACTTTCATAGCTGACTGCAGTTTAAAATACCATTTCAGCAATCAATGAAAATAGCAAAAGACACACTTAATTACAGAATGTTTCAGAATAAGATAAAAAAAGCTGTTGGCCACAACATCATGCAAGACATCTTTCAATCTCTTATCTCTGCTCTGCCACTTTCACATATGTGAAAGCCAAAATAAATGTACCAAATATCAGAAATGAAAGGTAAAATGCAAAACCCTGTCTCAGCATATTCTACTTCTTAAAAGGCTCAAGTACGGGTAACAACACATTGATACTAGCAGCAGCTTCACTGTTTGAGAAAATCATTATCTAACTGCATCATATGCACACAGAAAAAGAAAAACAGTATTCAAATTCTATAAGGAACAAAAATCTCTGCCCACAAGCTACATCTGGGTATGATGCAGTGAGACTACTCTTAAGGGCTCAAGTATTCCATGCCAACACTGAATCAATATATTTCCTATGTGTGATTCGTTCCACATGCAAAAAAAAATCCAGCAGTTCTTCAGACTGATTTACTTATTTTAGCTTACAGGAGGGAAATATGTCCTCAACAACTCATACTCACTTGACTGGGGCCTAAAAAAAGCAAACAACTTTGCCACAGGAGACATAATGAAACCTGGATTCCCATAGATTTGTGACTCATGATTGGAATCTCGGCTTTCTGATTCCATGTGAACTAACCTCTGTTAATGCTTGCCCTCTTAGAGGGCATGTAAAATAATTTGCTCGTGTGGATTCTCTGGCATCTAGTAAAGCTAGAATTCATTCTACAGGCTTGCTCTAAGGGAAGCAGGGTGTGTATCCCCTATCCAGTCACATCTTCAGTTTTATTTCTGTCCCTGCAGAATTCATTAAAATGTAAATTATGTTCTACTGAAAAAACGTAAGACTGTTAATGGAATTTCATCCACTGCATTATGCAGATATCCAAAACAGACAGCCACTTAGAGCTAGTCATGATATACAGTGAAAGTTAGCCTCAAAGGTCATTTCAAAAAGTAAATGCGCTAGGTTTGATTTTTTCTTATGCCAGGTGCTATTTATTTGGGGTTTGGACACATGCTTGACTAAAAAACTTAACAGATGGTATTAATTAAATCCCTCAAGTATGGCCTAAAAATACCTCCACTTCCCTACCTCTAATTCTTTACTCACAAGTTAACTGCCCCTGAGCACTTTTTTCCTCTAATTTCTGCAAGCCATCAGTAAGTAATTTATCAAGAAACAAAACATCTTAGGTACAGAGTAGGCTTCTCTTCTGGTAAGTCCAGACCATACTCTCCAGTAATCTCTTTGATTTGCCTGTTACTAAGACCAAGCTACCTGATACACTTATTCTGGTGTCAGAAATAGTTAATGGTTAACCACTGAGAAGAAAACCAACAAAACATAGTCATAGACAATGACTTATGAACCCCTATTTTAAATAAATTTATTCCAAATAAAGGATTTATCACTCTTCTTGGTATCTCATCTAACTTTGTTATGAAAAAAATTAACTTATAAGAACCTAATACGAGACTAACTATAGCTACATCTACAAGCACAACTGCAATGTTACCTTACTTCAATTTTTACCAAAGTCAGCTGCCCTACAGAATATATTCTGTAGCTATGGCATTGACTAGACTCACAACTGCTAATGATAAATGTGTCTTCACATTTTCATACTCTAATAATGAAACTCAAATGGAACTACTTGGTTACAAAAATATCCAGGATGAAGAGAAATACATATATTTTCAGATTATTTCTCAGCAAAAAGCTTCATTACCCTGAAGATTAACATCTAAATTTAGGGCAGTATTGCCTCTAAGTGGGAACTGACTCAAGGACCAAACTCAAAGATATAAACAAACCTCTTGAAGAAGACTCATTCCACTGCATGGAAAGATTCAGCAACTTACACAGGAGACCTCAATTCAAGTCCCTACTGTTGGCAAAACAGTTAGAATTTCTCCATCCTGTAATTTTATGTATTTCCTAAGGCGCTTCAGTTAAAATCTCATCATCTTGGGCTGCCTGTATAAATATGCGCGCCTTCAGAAAAAGACTCACACCACATGGAGGTAGCTATGCACAAAGTAGGTGATAGCATCCTATACAGCCCACAAGCAGAGACAGAGACCATTCACATAGACAAGTATTGTTGCCTTAAAATAAAATTGTGACATAAAACTGCAAAGCCGTATTGCAAAATGTAATATCAGGTGTAACTAGAATTTGAACACGTCCCACTTCAGAAAGCATGCTGATTTGGAGTGCTGAAAGTATCTGTATTCCACTTCTACAGGTAAGACAACTTATGCAGATAGAAATAAAAAAAATATAGTTCAGTTAAATGGGATGAGACCCTGTATGAAACAGACTGCTATGAATTGCATTTGGGATCTCACATCCATCTTTTAATTTTTCCCATCGTTCTGGATACTACATATAAATTACCCATTAATGGGGAAAAAGGCATTATTGTACGTAAGTACTGTGCCTTAAGTGAGTCAAAAGCCTTCTATTATTTCTGAAATATAAGATTCTCCATTTGGAAGATTAGAAAATAACACTTCTCTACCCTACAAAGTATCTTCCTTCTCTAATTAAAACATCCTTATGAGGAAAAGCAAACAATTAAAGCACCAGAATAAATCAGGGGAAAGCTTGGAAGCAAAAACAGAATACACAGACTATGAAATACAAATAACATTTCCATCTTATTACCGCCCAAACTGCACTTTTATGTGATTTTTTTTTCCTACTTGTATGGCACTTTTGTAGTGTCTACAAACTTCGAGCATAGAATCCCTCAAGAGCTAAGCCATACCTATTTTTAGTTATGCTACTTGCACAACTATTCATGAACCTTACACTGGGAACCATCTCAAAGGACCACTTCTCACTAAGAACAATTTCTGAGCAGCACTCTCAGTCCCCGGATTTTCTTGATGCTTCTCTTCATGGTGCCATTTTGTGTTTTATTTTGGCCCATTGTTTCCATGTCTAAACTAATGTTCAACACTAGCTATCAAAAGTCATTCTAGCAAGCTGGTTCCTTGTTACTAATTATGGTTTTGCTGGTTTTATACAAGGAGAGATATATGCAAGCCATGTGGATGGCTGAGGCCTGTGAAGCCATGAAAAGTCTAAGTCATCTAAAATAAAGTAAAATGTAACTACAGGCTCCTAAATCCAAATTTGGATATCTTTGTGAGTTTAAAACACAAAGAAAATAACACTCTCCATCACAATTAAGTTTTTCATTTTTTCCTGAGAAAAACCCAAACCATTTCAGGCTAAACTTATTCTAAGCCTGGACTCACCACCAACATTTTTCCTCTGATGTGTATTTTCACTCAGGGTAATGTCTTTCCCTTATGAAGCCGGTGGGAATGCATGGCTACACACAGTCTCCAAAAACAGCCAGTCTTTTACAAAAAATAGCTGAGTTTACTACTGTGAAGGATGTATGCTTACTTGTCTTTACTGGCTGCCACAGGATACCTTAGTGTGCATGTAACAGGACTAGTGGATTCTCTGGAAGGTGACAATTCATAACACCCACTATGTGGAAATGTGTTTGTTTATACAGCTCTACATGACAACAGATGATGGAGCTGTCAACATCAGTTTGAATTCTTGATGTCTTACAGTAGATAACCTTCTATGTTTTCAGTGATTAACTTGCATAGCACAAATTCAGCTGTCCAGAAATGGCAACTTCCAAAGTCAGAGGTCTGTTATCTTCAACTTCTCACAATTTTTTCTCTGGTCTTTCTTTCAGGCCTGGTATACCTGGAATGTCCTTTCCCACATGGGTATGCTAAGTCATCAGCCTTTATGCATTAAAGCCCATCTGGAGGGACCTTGGGTTGTACTGAGGCTGCTCATTTAACTATATTTAGAACTGAGAATTATCTATGATTATGAGCAGACAACATACTCAAAATGGCACAAAGATGAATCATAGAATCACAGACCAGTTGAGGGTGGAAGGGACCTCTGAAGGTCATCTGGACCAACCCCACTGCTCAAACAGGAACACCTAGAATCAATTTCCCAGGACCATGTCCAGGTGGCTATCAAATATCTTCAATAACAGAGAATCTACAGCCTCTTTGGGTGACTTGTTCCAGTGCTTGGCCACCCTCACAGTAAAATAAGTGTTTCATGATGTTCAGGTTTTGCCCATTGCCTCCTGTGCTGTCACAGTCACCACCGAAAAAACCTTGGCTTGGTTTTCTTTACACTCCCTGTCAAGTATTTACATACATTAGTTAGATCCTTGAGCCTCTCCTTTCCAGGCTAAACAGTCCTAGCT
Organism: Lepidothrix coronata; assembly: GCF_001604755.1. NCBI lineage: Eukaryota > Metazoa > Chordata > Aves > Passeriformes > Pipridae > Lepidothrix > Lepidothrix coronata. The sequence goes on along the minus strand of NW_016690354.1, from coordinate 1,781,064 downwards.
CAATCAACCTTCCCTCATATGAGAGATGCTTCATCATATTAATGGAAAAAGTCAAACAAAGGGCCACTATGTCCATATCTCTCTGGTACTGGGAAGCCCAGAACTCCAGGTGTGGCCTGACCAGTGCTGAATGAAGGAGAAGAGTCACCTGCCCTTGACCTGCTTGCAACACTTCTAATGCAGCCCAGGATACTCTTAGACTTCTTTGCAGCAGGGACACATTGCTGGCTCCTGCTCAATATGGTATTCACCACAATTCCCAGGTCCTTTTCCACCAAGCTTCTTTCCAGCCAGGTGACCCCAGCATGTACTGGTGAGTGTTGTTGCTCCTTCCCAGTTTGCATTTTCCCTTGTTGAATTTCACGTGTTTCCTATCAGTCCATGAAAACCATCTCCACATCATGATTATATTGTGGTTGAAGCAGAAGGAACTCACCTAAAACTATACTGGGCCTCTCTGTAGCCAAAAACCATGAGATGTTATGTCTTGAGCTAAGCAGTAAGAGCCACCAAATGAGCCCTAAGCAACATGTTCTTCCTGCAAGGGCACAGAGAGATAGGTCTGTCACACAATTACTCTCATAACTTATGCAGCCCATGAGGAGTTCAGAATCTGACAAGCATAAAAAGGTAAAAGACAGAAGAGTTTCCAGGAGCAACAGGTCAAAGTGTAAGCAACACGTCAAAGTGTAAGCAACACATAAACAAATTCTCCAAATCTGTAAGAACTGCAGCACTTAAACACACTGAGAAAAGCAGATGTGCCGAAGGGATGTGTCGGTCAACACATATGCTGGGATTGGTTACCTTCTTATAGAGTCAGGATATCCTGACTCTATATATGAATCCTGAGTTTCCTTTACCAGGTCTGTAAAATTCATAGTAAAGCTCCAGTTGCTGACTGTAAATCTGCGCAGTGTAACCTGCCTACATTGCACTTCTTGTAATGATAAAATCATTCTGGGGGAATTTCCTGACATAGTACCTCAGTACTGACTTGCCTCACACAAGATATCTGACTGGCATATATAGGTAATCCTAAACTGCAAGCTGTGCTATAGATTTTAATACAAACATGGATTACAGGAACACATTGACTAAAATAATCTCTCAGCAGAGAGGTAGTCATGGGATTTTGACCTTTCCAGTCTCTATCCAGAAAGCTTTCAAAAAATACTTCCCATTCCATAAGTTCAAATAGCTTTTGCTCCAGCCGGAACATCTAAAAACACAGTGCTTGCTCCCTTACCTTCCCATATGCTTCCATCTCTTTTACCACATACATCAAAGAGAAGTTAAAGTGGTCTTCAGTTATTGTTGACATAGTGAAATCCATCCAGCAAGACCTTAAAGTCAGGAAAGACCAACCTAATTCCCAATATGACTTCATATGTGCTGACATTTTTCTCCAAGTATCCTCTGACCTCTGAGGATTACAAGAATCCAGAAACCCATGCAGTGATTTCTTTGCACTGTTCCCAGTGCATCTCTTACTGAGGCTTGAGCCCTCTACCTTGTACTCATGAACTCCTAGCTCACACTTTTCTGTATATAATTAATGCATCTTTTTGCATCTTTTTGTCAGGACAGAAGAGAATCTATGTCTGTACATTTAATCATCTTTTGTTGTTGTTTTTAGTATGTCAGGAAGCAGTGAATGATATGTTTTTATTTAACTTTTTTTTTTTTAATAGTAACTCAATTTCAGTAGAAATTGGCATTCAATCAAAAGCCACAATATAACATTTTGAAATTACACACTATTAGTTACATAGTACTATATCTAGTGTGCTGTAAGGATAAGAAACAGGGATGGCTTCTTATCAAGAATCCATCATAGTTTTCATTTTAAATGTATTTAACAGTGGCAGTGTTAACCTTAGTTAAAGAATTGAACACTTCTGATGACCAAACTCATTCAAAGCATAGAAACTGTAGCTCTTTTATGCTAATATCTAATTCTCTCTCTGTGCTCAAAAATAGAAAGCGAGTTTGTCTGCTTTTTTCAGCAGCCAGTTTTTCAATACTAAATGAACTAGATGTTGAGAAGAACTAAATGAATAATCTGAAATAAAAGCTACTGCTGGTTTAGGCTTTCAAAAACTGTTTTAGTCTTTCAGTCAGCTTTGCTTCCAGCTGCTAAGACTTCTACCAGTTTTTTTCTTTGCAGAAACTGACAGCAAGTACTCCTGAATGTTTTTATTAAACTTGCATTTTCAGAGATTATAGTCATGAAATGTGTTGTGAAGATTTTGAATGGGTTTAGTTTTTCAAAAGGAGTTAAGTGGAGTTAAATTAAAACTTGTCTTTTTTTTCTCCTCCGGCTCAGAATGCTAGTTAACAATTAGCAAAAAGTGGAGAGCACTCTCTTGGCAAAGCATGAAGGAATTCCAGTAATTCTTTTATGTTGGACTTATTATTTTCAAAAATAAAAATTATTTTCACTTTCCTCTTTATTTAAAAAAAAGCCTATCTCCAATAGTAGTTGTGCTGGGAAGTCACAAAGATAACAGAGCAGATGCTATAAGGATTCACACTGCAGTAGCAATGGAACAATATCTCTTCATGCCATGGTCAAAATAGCAGCATGAAATGAATATCACATGCAAATTCACTCAGCTATAACAAACAAGGAAAAATATTTCCATAAAAAGCAGCAACCTGGGGATAGTAGTAAAGACATCAGTCTATGCTGGTCCTCTAGACATTTTGGTCTATTAGGCTCCTCTCCCACTGCCAGAACAGCACTGTTTCAGTTTGCTCTTGTGTTTTTGTCCCAGACTTAACGGTGATGATTTTGCAGTACAACTTCACAAGTTCCTGTCTGTCCCTTAAAAATGTAGCCAAACACAGTGCTCTGGAAATACCACAGTATTTCCACCAGTTAACATTCAGTTCATTCACCAATAAAGTCAAAGTTCTTCCTTCTTCCCCACAGCAAAAATATTCTTGCTATTTCCTTTTTTTTCATTCTGTTTCTCAATCCATTCCAGATCCTGCATTAACCAGAGAGAGTTGCTCCCCACATGCAAATAAGCGAGAGCATAAAACACTGATTTTACATGCAAAAACATGAATCATTTTGATTATACAGCAAGCACCTGAAAAACCTAGTAGTAGGGACTACTTAGGTGAGATTACATAAGGGACTACAAAGCTTGTAATTCATAGTGAGACCAAAAGTAATGAAATAAATAATTTTTGGCCTTTGAAGAATTTTGTATCCTTGTTTTACCTATAATTTTACTAGTTAAGGGATCTCGCTAACTTAAATGTCTGACATTAAAGGAGCGGTTTAAAAGCTGTGATTACAGGTACGGTCAGGAACAGAATGATTATGCCATTATTAAGCAGGAGAACACTGTAGGTTGCACTGGCTCACCATGTGTGAGAAGTAAAAAGGGACATGTAGATGAAAGACCTTGTGGGTTTTTTTCAAATAAAGAAAAATAATCAAATTGCATAGGTAAAATTTCAATAACTAGCACAGTGAATTAGCAGGACATAATTGAAAATGACACTCATTCCACAGCATTAGTTGAAGGTGTAGAATGAAAATTCCTATGGTTTATCAATATGAAGTGATAAATTTACTTCACAATTTTTTGTGGAATGTTTCCTGGATGCACACATTATTTGATCCTGAGATGTACCACTCTTTTCCCTCTCTGAAAAAAAAGACCATCATAATCACTCTGGCATAAGTCCAGTACATTTTAGACACGAAATGATACCTCTGTGATGACCTCTAATACTTTTCTTCCCCTTTTCTATTTCTCTAAAAGTAGGTAGGGTAAAGCTTGCACCATCCTTAGCACTGAGAGAATGAGAGCAATTTCCCTTTACACAGTTTAAAATAGAAATAACAAACCTTGCCAGAATGATTTGAAAGCATTGGCAGATGGATGAAATATTTCTAAATCTGCATCGTGTAACATTTGGCAGCTAACATGACTACTGAACAGCTGACTTTTATGCAATGACATTATTAATTATATCTTCCTTGCCAAACAAGCACCGTAACTGAGCCTTTGCAGTAGTCTGTCATTAAGCAGCTCATGCATGTCTGCTAAACTGATCATACGGTAAGTGATGTAGCTGTCCTGTCCCAGGCCTACTAAAAACATCAGCCTGACCCAGCCAAACTACCATCTGATTGCAAGAGCTACTATATATGGGCCAAAGACAGTACAGTAACCAGAGGGTGGTATGTTCCACCCGTCTCATCAGACACGAGACAACAGTCATTCCCAACATTATTCCTGCTTCGCCAAGACCACCGATAATGCAAGACAGTCATTCATGCCTACCGTCTAATTTGCATAAAATTTGCCTGCAGGCTGAAATGTCTTCATTTTGGACATTTTCCATTTAAGGATTTTTATTTTTTTTAAATTGAAATCTGCAGAAGCATCTCAAAAGCCCATGTATGCCTGCAGGCGTATGCTAACTGAGCTCAGATTTGCAGTGCGCAAAACTAACTCAATGAAAAGCCAGCGCTTGTTTCAGGAAACAGAAAAGCCGACAGGAGCCATCATGTCTCTAATCCTAACTGCCTTAAGCCTCAATACTGTGCAAACATAGTGATCCTTCTCACTTCAAGCCAGCATAAGAAATTTCAGATGGATGTATTAGATACATGTATAAGTGTCTGCAACACTTATAATTCAAACAAAATACGCACATATTCTCTGTTCCAAATCCCAACAGCCACTCACACACAACAGCCATGTAAATCTATCCCTTTGACTTCCCTGTTTCACTCATCCAAGCTTTCAGCAGTTCTGCTGACTTCTGGAACCCAGTTCCTAGTGTTTGACACTGTTTGCTTCACACAGAAATTTCTGGGGGAACTTTGGATTGAATTTGATAGTCTTCCTTCACTTCTACACTAATTGCCTCCTAGGCAGTCATAAAACAGGTGAGAGGCAGCACAGATTTGATTTCTTCTCAGGCAGCAGAAGCTGCTAGCCAGACATTTGCTTTGAGATCCTTTAGGTATAACCAGGGTGGGGGTTTTGCTGTCCTTCAACAGACCTCCCAATGTGACAAGATCGGCGCATTCAACAACATTTCACACTTTGTGAGAAGTTCCATAACTCCGTAAACTTGACTAATTCTGATAGCATCTTACTGAAACAGGCAAATTAACAGAACTGTATTGATGCAATCTTCACACTCCTCTGAAGTCATCAAAAAGTCACTGTTAAGTTCAGTTTGCTTTTGAGTGGACCATAAACAAGCATATTTAAATGAATGATAATGTACAGTTATGAATAATGCCATCAACCATTGTGTTCACCATTATTTCTATACTTGAACATGGAAAATATGCAGTATTGATCTCATTTTCCAAAGCCACAGACGGAACCTGTTTTGAGTATCCACCAAAGTGTTGAGCACCATGGGGTATTCATTTTCCTCTCAATCTGAAAATTTATCCTGCTTTATCAGTGGATTTCTTTATCTGTTTACAATTATATCATTTATAATATATATATCATATATATATATATATAATATATGATAGTGTTGGTGAGTTCACAAGCTCTCTATTTTATGTGTATCATGGGTCATTCCCATGTATGGTAGCTTTAGCTATATCATCATCGTGTTACAAATTAAAGCTGTATTAGGAAACAATACTAAACAGAAAATTAGAGCAGTACCTTGCATAATAGGAGGGCAGAGCATACAGAGACTTCTGCCACTGATAAGACAGTTGTTATTGCCCTTGTCACCTCACAAAGAGAAACTGCTTACTGTAGAGGCTCAGAGAAGTTGACTTTAGTTGTGAGGTCAATTGTGGTGGTACACTGTGATCTGAGAAATGCGTGTTATCCCTCAGCCTTGACAAACTTCACCTGGGCTAAGGCCCTCTTGAGCTTATAAGAAACACTGTCTGTTCCCAGGAACTAACAGGTGTCTAATGAGCACCTGTTTTTTTAACAAACAGCCTTGGAGACTTATTTTTCTTGCCTGAATAACAACTCAAGTGGAATAATATTTTTGTTATTGAACCTTCAGAGAAATTTACTGACTCAAATTGTGGCCAGGATAGAAATTACTATGACTACTCACTCTCTTGTGACCCTATAAACAGCTGTCCAAAGTGAGATCCTTTTGAGCTCTCGATTTCCAGAAGGTAAGGGGCTAATGTGTATGTCTCAAACATAACTGGTAAGAGGATTGCTGTGGAGTCAACCAAGGACTGTTAGTAATAACAGAAAAGAATTGTGGGTAATAACCAAGGACTATTGGTATTAACACACTATGAGAAAGAACAAGATTTGGCTGGACAAAGGGACCATGCGGAAACAGGGCAGCACTTTTCCCTGAGAAAGAACCACAACAGAGTACAGCACAAGGAATAAGGCCAAGAAGTTGGCATGGACTGTAGGGTGGGATTAAGACCACCAAAGACTCCCAGATTTCTCCAACCCTTTTCCAGAAAGGCCTGATAGAATGGACTGCGCACGACAACTAATTTGCATAGAAAGCAAGAAACCTGTCTTCAGGGCAGAGAAAAGGTACCACATAAAAAGGTACCACATCCAAGCCCAGGCAGCATCTCCAGGAGCCTGAACACTGACTGGACCAACCCAGCTGGACTGACACTGAAACCAGGATTATCAATGCTGAACATCCTATCAACTGGATCAATGCTGAAAGCAGGATCGACATCCCATCAGCTGGATCGACGCTGGAACCAAGATCAACATCCCATCAGCTGGATCAATGCTGGAACTAGGACTGGTGGTCTCTTTTTTCTCTTTTTCTCTCTTTTCTCCTTTTTGACATCAGTTGCTCTTCCTAAGTCTTGCCCTTGAGACCATTCACCATATTGGTTGCCCACCTTGGGACAACTAATAGTCTGAAGTCCCTCTTATATAAAAATTCCCACAATGGCTCACAGCATACGTGATGAGGCTGCCCCAGTGCAGAGTAGAGCAAGACAATCACCTCCCTCAACAGGCTGGCAATGCTTTGCCTGATTCCCCCAGGACACAGCTGGCCCTTTTGGCTGCCAGGGCACTGCTGACTCATATTCAACTTGCCATCAATCCAGAGGTCTTTCTTAGTCATGTTACCATTCTTGCTCTGCCCAATTTTAAGCAACACAAAAAGAGCAACCTAATTGCTGCAAAGAAATGCAACCCAAATGTCATGGTAGAGGCTATATAGCCATTACGTCAGCACATGGCATTCTTAGAATCAACTTGTAATTTGTCTCCTGACATGTCATATGACCTCGGACTAGTCTGTTCACAATCTGAGCTAGATGAATTGCTTTCTTTGACCTGTAAAACTAGAAGATCCTTGAACTTGCAAAGCATCTTCCTTATCACTCTATAAGCATGTTAACTGCCTCAAATATTTAATGTACTGCCTCAAAGTTGAACAAAACCAAAGTACAGATGTGGATAGGCCAATACATGGCTGACCATTTTGTCTAAATAGTCACCTTCAGTTTATTCCTCATTCCCTTCCACTCACTCCATGCAAGAAGAAAATCCAATATACTTTTCAGTGCATTGGTTGTACAGTGATAGCACCGTCTAGGCAAGCTGACTCTGCAACTGGGCACATGGGGTACCTATGTCCCAGATTCAGAAGATGCAGTTATAAAGTTAAATTGACTCTAGACATGGGCCAGGAGGGCTGTACTGTGTTGTAAGTGTACTTATTGCACAGACCAACACTAACTCAGGAGTCTTTTGCTTTGACTTTATTGACCAGCATAGCTTGCCTGCAGTTGGGAAATCCTTAAGAAGGACAACTTGCTAAACACAGAGACACATTTTTGTGCAGTAATAATGTTTTTTCTGCCTTGCTACTCTGAACTATACATTTTCTGAGCTGTTTTCCAAAGCCATTGTAGAGATCTCTCCATTCATTCTCAGCCCATGCAGAATTTTTTGTGCACATGCTAAACCACTTGCTAGCAGCTGTACAGCCAAATTTAAACTGAATCACCAGAGACAGCTCTCTCACTTTTCTGTAACATCTGCAAAAACGGTAGAAACAAAAAATGGCCACTAAGACTTCAAATTGAACTGCTGACACCACATAAAACATTGAAGGAACATGAAGGTCATAAATGAAGCAGGGTTAGCAACCATAAATGAAATGAGCTGGGATTCTTGTTTATGCATCACTTGCTTTGTGCTTCACAAGAATTAGAGGAGGCAGCTCAGGATTAATTTCTGGCTAAATGAATCCTTTCTTGGTGACAAGCAGTACGTGGTGATTCCTTTGCTGCAGCAAAAATCGTCAAAGGCTATTTCCTTCATAAATTCCAGAAAAGTTTCTAGGGGAGAATGGTTTGTTGGGTCATTTTCTAACAGTCCCTGTAAGAAGGTGAAATCATATAATCACAGAATGGTTTGCATTGGAAGGGACCTTTAGTCCAACTCCAATGTTTGAAATGTTTGAAGAAGCTTAAATATTTATTTAATACAGGTGGCAGTGGCTCCCACTTAACATTAATGCAGTCATTTCACTGATTTTGTCGGCAAAAAGCCTTAAAGAATACTTTTGTTAAGAAGAGACTAGTGTCCTCAGTAATACTGTTTGTAAATCACTTTCGAAACAGTTTTTAGGTTCAATCCAAATTAACTCGGATTAAATTAAGGCTTGGTTGACACAATCCAGAGATTAGATGTCCTTTGCACAGAGGAAAGCTGGCAAAAGTCATTTTTAGAAAGCTACTACATTCAAGTCCACTTTTTTAAACTTATTTCTGAATTAGTCTTTTTGATCTCACTGTCATACATGCATGTGTGTGAAAATCCGTCATGTGTATCTGAAATGTCTAGGCCTGGAAAATAGCTACATACATGACAAAGACTTAAAAATATTTTGTTCATATCTATTTTAATTTCCTCATAAATAAAAATAAACTAACCTATTGTTTCCTGAATAGCAACAAACTACAGGTAGCTGTAGTAGCAACAAAGAACAGTTAGCTGTGACTATAGTGGGAAAATTAAGTGGTAAAAGGGTCTAAGCATAAATGGTTTTCTTGAACAGAAAAGATAAAATTCCAGCAACAGTGAAATCAATATTATAGCTTCTGCTGACTTCAACAGAGTCACAGAAAGGAGGGATGGAAGCCAGCCTTCCTGATCCTCTTCATATTAAATGTTTCATAATGCAAAGATAGTTAACACAAAATTCATAGAAATCGCAGTAGAAAAAGGAGATCGTAAGAAGGACAAGGACCCATTATCATGGGCAGCAGGATCCAAACAATGCTACTGCCCCATTTCTGAACACACAGCTAAGGTTCTCACCATATTAGTTGAACTGCTGCTTTTCAAGAAATAGGTTAACTCCTGCTCAGCACATTTTTGGGGAGCCATAAAAAAAAAGATATAGAAAATCAGTCTTATGCACCCAGCTTCAAACATGTAGTTATCTATTTTCTTCACGTTTTAGAGACTAGTGAGTGGAATGACCTTGCCTCTTTGAGGATTTTTGGCAAGAAAGCCCAAGATAGAAATGCAATAATGTGTTCCAAGATCTTGGCCTAATCTCTACTTAGCATGTTCCTGACACTTATCAAAAGGGAAAAGTCACACATTACCTTTTTAGTGCAACAATTAACAGCTAGACAAAAGCAAAAGCAGCTAAATCCAGATGTTTCAGAGACCCAGCAAAGCAAGTACAGAATTGCTGATCTACATAGCATGGGTTTGCTGTAATATGGGTGCTTAGTGGCACTCAGAGAACTTCAAGCCCTTCTGAAGTATGAAGCATTGCCAAGTGTTAGCTCAGATGTGTTAAATACATTGTCAGGTGACTGTACCCTGGTTAAATATGATAGAAAATGATCGCATATTTCCTACAGTTTGTAGCTTTGCAACAAGAATGTCGAATGGATGAATTTTATGCTACACAACTGACAGAGAAGGGCACCAATTGTTCCACTCAAAAAGTGTAACTGAACAAACAAAACCTCATATCAGATCTAAATTTGTTCCTTTTAGGCCTTGTAGCAAAATTAAAAGCTACTGTAAGTAATGCAGAAATGTATTCTGCTACACATAAGGATAATTCTCTAACTGCTTTGCACATTTCTTAGTTTATATCTTCACCCCAGCCTGTCAGTTTTACTTCTGTAACTTCTCCCTCTAAGGGCAGCTGATACCCTTCCATTCCCAATGTGGCTGTTTAGAATATTCAGGGAATCAAATTAAAATAGATACTCACATCAATAGTTTGGATTTTCTGGCCCTAAATGCTAGCCCCTGCCTAGAGGTGCTAAGATTGGTACAAGATTTGACAGGACCTTATTTGCAGTTTCCTAATTTTAGATCTTCCCTGTGGACTATACAAGCAGCCAAGAGAGAAGTAGAAGGTCTTTGACCATGCCCTAGGTGACCATGCCCAAACCTATGGCTCTTTCTGTGGGCAAAGTTGTGCAAAGCAGTCCCAGAAAGACCTTAAAAGCAAATTCTCCTTTTTTTTTTTTTTTTTCCTGCCAGCTAGGTAGAAGAACGAAGATGTTCTACACAGCTGTTCACAAAAACTTCCCGAATTTTTTCTAGACCCAAAGGAATTTCTAGTAACAACCCAATATCTACATGAATAGTCAATCAATGAAGGGAAACCAGAAAGAGCAACAACCTCTTGTTCCTTTATAAGAATTAGAGATTCCTTTCAGATAAATTACACTAACTTTTTTCTCAATGAATGACTTATACATACAACACAAAAACAGAGGGAATATACCATCTGAATTGTTTCATGTTATTAACACCCTTAAATCACAAGTCATACATAATGCTAATACTGGATCTATTAAAATATTCAATTTCACAGTATAGATTTGATGAAAACTATCACCTAATTTCTGGACAAGGGTTCCAGAATCTGCATCACTTCTCACAATGCCTTTCTACCTGTTACAATAGAAATAACAGCACATGCATATAAATACCATCCATCTCTGGTATGAATACTTCCAATATTCAACCATTTACAGAAAAAACACAATAGTTCATAAAAGGAACACAGCCTTGTATGTCAAAATACCGGCAGCTGTGGGCATTTTTGCTAAGCTGGGCTTCATTTTTTTCAATACTGGCATTCAGAAATTTGGTTGAAATCAAAACAAACTGAAGGCAAACTGCTCCATGGTAAATCAGGACTGCTCTGCTAGTGGATGCATGAACAAGAGAACAGTGTGACCCTCAAGACCTAGATTCTATCCTCAACGTGCTGCTGGTCTGCTGGAGGGCCTGCAAGGAGTAATTTCATTGCCTGTGACTTGGTTTCTCTGTTAATAAAATTGGTCTGAGTATTTAGCTCTTTTGAAAGCACTTTTTGATCTGCTGATGAAAACCATTACAAAAATCAGTCTTGCTCATTTTCTAATTCTGTATTTGTACAATAAGGACCTACCTAGGAGTCAATGGTTCTACATCAATGAAAACCAAAGTAAGTGTGATAGTAATGACCAGGAAAAGATTTAATCAAGACAGTCATTGCTACTTGATTTTCAAAAAGGAGACCCCAACCATCTGAAGTCTAGTAGTCCCTGCATAGGCTTACGTTACGCTGCAGTACTAAACGTGAAACAAAATCAATTAATCTGCTTCTTATCAGTAGCAAAGTTCTTTTAGGTGATCTGCCATCCACACAGCCATCAGGTCCAAACCTGCTTAGTTGCTCCATACAATGAAAGTGAAGTTGTCAATATCTTCTTTTTCAATGGGAATTGGGCTGACTCCTCACCAAGTCTTTATATACAGAGGAAGATATAAATTAGATGGAAACAGGTCTGTTGCTAACAGCCTGGGCTAGATATAAAACTATGACCTGCCATACAATGCTTTATATCTCAGATGAGCAGTTCCCTTCTTCCTATATCCCAGAAATAATAAAAGAAAATATTATGGTGGTATTCCTTTTTTTTTTTTCTTGAATTTACCTTATTACCTAGTCATACATTGCCCTTTACTACCATACCCTCAGCCAGATGTCTGTCTCTGTGAAAATGCTGTAGAGACAGCATCTAGCCAAGACACATATTGATAATGGACAATTTGTAGGTGCATAATCAGATCATGTTAAAAGAAAGAAAAGCCCCACACATCTAAGTAGCATGTGAATACTTTTAAGTCTCTAAGGCCTAGTAGAGGACTAGCAAACTGCATGGTTGGCTTATTGCTGGTCTTCATTTTGCATTACTTCATGAAAAGCCCTTATGATGATTGAAGTGTACACCTGTAATCTTTTCTGTAAAATTTAGGAGAGTGCAAAAATGTCTGTGGATTAGGACAGAAACATTATTGCGATAGTCCAAACACAGGTCAAGAAAATCCAACCAGTTGGTGTCCTTTTTCTGCCTCTTCTTTCACCGCTCTGTCCACACAGGCTTATGCATACATTATGAGTAAGCCATATGCTTTGTCAAGAAAAAAAAACAAACAACAAAAAATTAATCTATCCCTGTGTCTGCTTTGTACATGCACAAGCAACACGTGTGCACATAAGTAAAAAGTGAGATTACACTTTCTATTTCAATAGATTCATACAGTTGACAGGAGATTGCCATTTCTAAGGTCAATAAAATTCTTAACCATAGGTCTAAGAAACTTTCGACATCTAATCGTTAATTCCTTTTGTTAACATCTGCTTATCTAATTCATTGTAAATGTGCCATAAAAAATTCTCTTTTCTAATAGCTCCACATTTTTTTCCTCAGCCAAGGAGAAAGTCAAAAGATTCCTACATCTTCAAAGACAATCAACAGGAGAGTCATCAGAGACTTAGTTTGTCCAAAGTTAATGTCACGACATTTCTTTTTAAGAAGGAAAAATAATCCTGATTTTTCACTCTCTGCCTATACAATAAAGAATGGAAGATGAGCAGATTTTTTCAACTTTATCTCTCTCCCTTAATTCTTGCAGCTAAAGCTACTTTTTTTATAGTCCATTTATACACTTATTGATTAAAAGTAAGTTACACATTGGAAGTGATGCCCACCAGCTTTTCAGAGTCTACAAAATTGAAGGCTCCAGTGCAAGAACGGCAGAATTTTTTCCTAGTCACCTTAATGTCATTCTTCCTTTTATGAAATGACCAAGTGCTGGCTCTTCTGTGAGGATACAATCCTTACAATCCCAAGTGTGTTCACGATGGTTTCAGTATCTGCATCTACAGCTCACTTGATAACTTGCTAGTGTGTCCTTAGTTCTGTTTCTCAAACACTTAGTTTACACTAATCCTGCAACTGAAATTAAAGTTCCTAAGTTCCTAGTTCACCTCCCCTTACGGAGCAACCCATTGTTACTGCTCCCACACATGCATAAGTTGCAGAAGAGAGTCTTATAAGAGACACAAAGGCTCCAAATTATTTACAGTGAGACTTAGGAGCCCAAGTACTGTTAAATAACCACTCTTGCAATTATGATGAAACATATTTTTGAAGATCATAACTATTATTTGTAATTTTGTTAGGGTCCTGTGTAGCTATTAACCTTCAGGTCAGAGTAAAGTGACTACATAAGAACCTAACAAAGTTAGAGATGATGAAGGATAGACATAGAAATGAATACTTTTTCCTCCCTACTTTATAAAAAAAAGGTAGTACTTAAAAAAAGGCCAAAATAAATGAAGAGCAAGAAGAAAAAAGATCATTGAGCCCCTATTGTCTGCATTTCAATAGGGAGAAGAACAAGAGAGATCCTCAAAATGACTACACTTTGTTCAGTATTCTTTTCCACTACACTTTAGTAGTAATACCTCTGGGCCATGCTTTCTCACAAAGGTATTCAAAGGATATTTATTTCCCTCTTGTTCTATTAAGATCCTTCTTCATTAGTGTTATTTTAAAATATACACACAGGACCATTTTATAAATTCAGGAGGACGAGGCAAGTGCGTGATATTGTGAAAGCATCGCTTCATAGCCAGTATGAGAATTCTGCTACAAATGTCACCTTCGTTTCTCCCTGGCTAAAGAACAGTGATGCTGTAGCCTGACAGTACCTTAGTTGGCCATGGCATTCTTCCTGTGTTAGATAATTCTATGTCACGGAAGCTGCACTACCACTACTTGTAAAAAGCTTAATGGAAAAAGCCTTAGTCTAGATTGCCCCTAACAGGAATAACTGGTGCCTAAGAAAACAAAATCCAAGATCCTTTTCCTTATTACTATCAACAGCACAGGACTTAGCCAAGATCAATGACTGAAGTATTCTGAAACTACACCAAAGAGGTTGGGCAAATCCTAGTAGGATCAGAAGCCGCCAGTGAAGTGAGGCCATATGGCAATGTGAAAGCGTGGGGTAAATTGTCAATCATATTTCTTATTCCAAGTTTAGTACCATAATTTCTAGGATTTTATTACAGAAGAACTGCCATACTAGATAAAATGTAAGGTTCCCACTATGCCATATCTTGCCTTTGACAATATGTGAAAACCAAACACATCCAAAGGAAGCTCAATAGGCAAAATGCAAAATAAAAGTCAATTTAAGAATGTCAACTGCTGCCCTAGAGACAAAGGTGAGATTAGGTCACACAGCAAGTGAGATGTGTTTTTTTGCTCTAAAATTTGACCAGTGGACAGTCTGTTCACAGAGAAACCCAAAATATCTTTGAATCTCTTATTATCATTAACCACCTTTTAGCAGTGAATTCCACAACCATAGCAAGTGCCATATGAGCAGCGTTTGGGAACTTTTTGGGTTTCAAGTGGTTTGCACATTGATTCACCACATTCTGTGAAACAAGATGAAGAGAAATTACAGAGTCCCTTCTCTGTCAAGTTTCATTATTTTGCACTCCGTTACAGTGCTATTTATTCAACTCATGTAATTTCATTATTCAACTTATTTCTAAGACAAACAGTCTTCTAAGTCATCTTCTCAGGCTTTTCATACTTGTTGTATCTCTTTGAAGCAAAGAACAGAGCAAGCTTTCCCCTTCACTGCCAAAGTAGCAGGATCCTCCCTTCATCTAGGAAGGGAGAGTCTTTTATCCATCCTGTCCTCAGTACAGATGAAGATTGAGCATTAGCACAGCACAAAGACCAGCATCACATCTCACTGTGACACAGTCTTGGTCAACCACGAGCAGTTACAACTGCAGTGCAAATAACCTCTGCAATTCACAACTCTAAAAGACTCAAATGTAGACAACACATTTGTTTTGAGCATACACAAGTGATAACTGGCAGTTTTTAAAGGCCAGCAGTGTAAAAAACAAACCAGAAAGACAATTATGAGGTTAATCCATACCAAAATGCTATCGTAGACTGTTTCCTGCTCCTTTTATGACGTAAAGCTGCTTGGCTTCATTTGCTGACATGCACTGAAAATACAGAGAACTTTTTCAAGGAATTGGACAGTTTTATATCAAGGTCATGTGACTGCCTCCCTGCTGAAGCCCATATATCAAAGCAGGCAGCTGCTAGCCTGAAAGCACAGCACAGCATCTATTTTCACATAGGAATTGCTGTGTCTCTTGGCAGAATTCTGTTCTATATTCAGTGGGTGACATAAACCACAGCAATGAACCCTGGAAGCTGAGTCTCTCTCTCTCCCCTGTGCTGCACTCAGAGGTGAAATACCAGCAAAACGAAACCTGTCCTGTGCCAGGGAAGTGTGTATGCTGAACAAGCATTCTCTCTGTCTTTTTTTGGTCTATTGCTCCAATAAGGAAAGGCTGGTCTCAGCCTCATTAATAATTAAAACCAGATATGCATAAATTATGTTCATGGAAATTATGGAGAGGTTAAGCTGAACAAATTGAGAAATAATCCTCTAGCAATACATATTTCAAAATGCCATACTCAAAAATACTACTCTGTGCTAACATACCGTATGCTACTGTTTAAGGATTCTATCTGTCTGAGCTACAAACCTTTAAAAAGATTAAAACAAATTTATTTCCCAATTCTATACTGTCACAAGCCATAGGGGTAAAAAAAAAAAAAAAAAGAATTTTTTTTTTTTCAAATTAAAAAGAGTTTTTGGCTTTCCTCATAATTTATTTAAAAAATTACACCCATCTCATAAAAATGTACCTTTAAAATTGGGATATTGCCAAGGAGCTTAGGCTTAACATTCAATCTAGTAATAAAACTGACAGATTGAAGGAGAGGACAGAAATGAATTAAAGTGAACTACAATAGAGACAAATGGGAAGAGATTCAGAGTGCTTATTCCTTTCTAATGCACAAAAACAGAACAGGGGTTAACTGGCTTGGCAGATGTTCCACACAGACAGATCTTATTGGTCAGACTGGGAGTAAATTGAACACAGAATTTGAATGCTGAGATGATAATCTTCCCAAAATGGAAAATGGAAGTGGGGGACAGCAATCGCAGCTGATGACACCTGCCTAGAGAGTTTATTTATTTAAACATAAATCAATGTATTAGGGCAGACTACTTTTTAAAGTTTAAGGGAAATGCATGACAAATTGGTTTTCATTTCCTCTTTAGTAACCAAAAGACAGAGGTCTTCTTGTTCTGATGGCCTGCTCACTAGCCAGCATAAGCTGGGACTGCAGGCTGGCAGCTTGGCTTCCCAAATCCTGGAGTCGAAGTGCCTCCCTAGGCATTCATGCCTGGAAATCTCAGTAAATATTTTACTTCAAAAATTCCTAGATGTGAAAATCAATTCAGCAGTGCAACTAAGCTTACACTTATTTATTGTATAAGTCTCTTTATATTGCTTTTGCCCTGACCTTTCATAACTAATTTATGTATTATTCACTTTCTAGTCTTCATGTTTTGCCTTTCTTAATGAAATGTGGCAAAAGCGCTGCATTTAGAAATTCATATTTTCATTTCTTTTTCCTTAAGTGAGTCTTTCGTTCTTTAAATTATGCTAACTCCATGCTGAGTAATGCCAGTGAATGGGGGGTTACTATAACACAACAAATTTAGAAAGGAGAGATGATATATGCACAGTCGAGAGGTCTACTCAGAACGTGGAAGGCTTATTAAAAAAAGAGAAAGGAAAATCTCATTTACCCATTAGTCAATAGAAACAGAATTAGGAATCCAGTTTGATCAGGCTGATGCAGAGAGGTTAAATTTAAGATTTATTTTGTCCTATGGAGGTGAATAAAAAGGAAATAACAGCAATTTCTATCAAATAAGTACTAGACAAAATGAGTGCTGTAAAACTTCAGAATCACAATGACCTTGGTGACCTGAGAGTGAAAGGATTCTGTCATTCAGTAAATGGGGGGAGGAACTGAGTATCATTGATTAATAATTGAGATAATTCAAATGCTGGGCACATTTTGAGACATCTGTTTTTTCTTAGTTGTATTTTTTGACAGACAAAAAAATCCCAACCAAACACACCCTAGGCTAATAATCCAGAATGCAAAAAACTCCAAAGTATTAGAAAGATTGGGAGTATGTGGTCTTTTGGTCATACAGCATCTTCCTTGGATAACCTGTTCTTTACAGCACACAGTTATGTTTTAGCCAAAGTCAAGTGCTCATCCAAAATATTTACCCAAGCAAGCAGCCAAACTCTTCACTAATCCCATCACCTGCTCTGGTCACCAGGGATGACCTTCTGAATGAGGGAGAAAGACACAATGGCAAAGGACACTGTACCAGACTGTCTCCTATCTTCTTACCCCACAGATGTCTCACTCTTATCTCAGCATGGTAGGCACGGTTCATTAAAGGAAAGGAGCAGGACAAAAGGAAAAAGCATCTTTCAGCCTTTCTGTAAACAGCCTACACAAGCCATCCATTTCAGCTTTGCCACAGGACTGCCTTTCACTTCCCAAAGCCCATTTATTATGGTCTTGAGGTTAGTGCTGGTGGTTTACTCGGTTTGTGGATGCACTGTGACATGTGAAAAGCTACCAGCTGACTCTGACATATCAGCTTCTCCTCTGTCTTCACTACTGGAACAAGGTAACCTGCACAGCTGCCCCATTTAACAGTGACAGTGGAAAACACTCTGCTGAAGCACTCCTGAAGTTTCCTCTCCTTCTGGAGTTATAATCAGACAGAGACCTCACTCTGTGTTTTGCTCTGATTATTTGTTCACCCCCAAGCAGTGTAGGTACGTATACCAACGATCGCAGTTAAACCTTTTTACAAGCTGTATGGGCCACAGCGTTATCAACCACTTTGCAAAAACTCAGTCTAATTTATTTCTTTGCACACCAACAAACAGTTGCCTTTCAGATAGATGCTTCAGAAGTTCTTTACTATAGGGTTTAAATTACATACAGATTATTCCCAATGAGCAGTGATGACACTAAGAAAGCAGACAAGTCCCTTGCAGACTCTGTTTCTTCCACTAAGAGAGTAAAAGGGACATGCTTTAATAAAGAGAGCTTTCCCAGTTTAATTCCTGTGAATTATTTATGCTCGTCTCAGATGTTTAGGTACACATCCACCCCTTAGATTACACATGTGCACTATCGGCAAGAAATGGAGAATCATTACTGCAGGGAACTGGAATTACAGCAGTCTAGTCAAGAACAAAATGTAGAGCCAGACAACGGCTGCTTTCCCCTCCTGAAGTGTTCACGTTTGGAGTTTGCCTGCAATACAGAATATAGTTTGTCCATAAACCAGAATTTATGCACACAATTGTATTCATAATTCTACACTTAAAATCACAATAGACATATGAACACACACTCTCTGTGCACAAAGTCCTCTCTTTCACGTAAATGACCTTGCCTTCTTATAAAAAGATAGAGAGTTCTGTATTTGATTTTCTACCTGGTCCTTTTTCCATTCATCTTGAATAAAAAGGAGGTAGTAATGATGTGCTAAGCAATAAATTCATGCATCACTTTGAAAGAGAAGTAAATGTTAGGTATACTGTCTTATACTGTCTTTCTCTCTGTGCATCTGACTTGGACTAAGACAGAAATGCTGTCTTCCTCTAGATGTACATCAACAGCACTGGCACAGCAAGTATAAACAACAGAGTTCAGCAATTATACCAAAATACCACATCATTTATATCAAACCCTACCAGTGAACACTTGCTGATAGGACTGTAAAAGAAAACTGCATGCTCAGAGTTAAAAATTGAAGTAAGAAGGGAGAGAGAAGCTAAAGGAAACACTGGGAATAGACTGAATTCTCTCAGGCTGCAATAGGCTTGACACAAGAAAAGAACAACCAAGTCTAGCCACTTCATGACAATAAGCACACCAAGTTGTGAACAAAAAGGTTAACTACAGATTACAGCACACAGATACGGGTACAGAGAAACAGGTCACTAAACACACAGCTTTTAGAAGTGCCAGAGCTCAGCACCTGAACCAGCTGACAAAATGGTGGAGGAGTCTGGGGGTTTGAAACACAGCTGTGAGACACCTGAGTTGTGAAGTTAACATCAGTCACAACCCAGCAATCACTTCTCCCTTCCCAGCTTTTCAGTTCAAAAGACAACCATAGACTGAAATGAAGAGTCATTGTATTTAAACCATCAAACCAATGATCCAGTAGTGAGCATGCTGGGTGCTGCTATAGTGCATGGCAGGGTTTGTTTTCTTTTTTGTGTGGTGGGGTTTGTTTTCTTATTAAGCTTTATGAAGGAAATAAAAAAACATGTGTTTGATGTTTCCAGTTAGAAAATGTAACCTAAGGGCATGCCAGCCTATCTGAATTATTTCCTGGAGAAGCAGTCTCAAGAAAGCAATGGGAAAAGGATAATGTTGACCCCTTCCCTTCTCAGCCTCTTCCCCAACCCTTTCTCTTCTTCCTCCTCCTATTTTCTCTCCTCTTTTCTTTTAAACAACCCAAACCTGCTGCTGCAGTCCTCCGACTACCTCATTATTAATATTAACATATTTTTTACTGTTGTGGCACTCAACTTTTTCCATTTCCCTTCCTGAATACTTCACTACAAGCATGTTTCCTCACTGCTCTGTCCCCTTAACACATTTTCTGTGACTGTTTTGCATACGAGAGAAAGAAACTGCCTGTTCTTTACTAAAGTAATTAGCTAGTACACAGATACATGGGTTGTTAACAATTCTCAGACAGGGCAGAGGAGATCCCAAGTACCAGGTCAAGAAAAGGGAAGGGAATTGCCATTAGGGAGTTAACAACTCTACCCTGGGCAGCAAGGCAGGCTATGGGGACATCCTCCCTTCCTTGTGTCCCTCATTATGGATCTGGGGTTCCTTCTGAGAGCTACTGAATACATCCGTGCTCTTGCCATAGTTACAGTGAGTGTTCTTTAGCTGCTTTTATGAAGTGAAGTTAGGCAAACGTGTGACAACAGCTGCACTGGTAGAATAACCAGAACATAAATACTGTCAGCATTTAGCAAGGCTGAAATTAAACCACCTTGAACTACCAGAGCTGAAGCGGAGTTCTACATGCACACTGAATCATGAGAACTATTTAATTCTGAAGTGTGACATACCACAGAGAGATTATTTTCTCTTCACCCACAAAGAAGTAGTCTGAAACCTTATCTCTAAGAACAGTCATTTTACATGCAAACTTCCCATAAGGGTAAGCAAGAAGGGGGCAAAACACCTAGAAAGCTACAGCATACTGTCATGAGTCACTTAAAAAATATCTGCCACAAATACAAAAAAAAAAAGGCTTCTTTTCTGATGCTGTCTAATACATCTGTTTCTCCTCAGCCTTTTCCATCACCCCTTTATGGCACCAAAAGCTGGGGAAAAAAGAAAACCAACCTGGAAAAAAAAGCCCAAGACAACAACCCAGAGAGAGCTATTTAAAAGGAGTAAGAGGTTCATATGGAACCTGTAATTTTTATAGCTAATTAGTTTCTCAGTTTTCAAATTCCAGCATACAACGAACACATTTACAGTCCATAAACACTATTAAAAAGATATTTTTCAAAATTCATAGCTGTCACAGATGGCAACAGTTATACCTTTCAGCCCAGCTGCAACAGCTGGCTGTGTGAACTACAAACAGCTGGATGGAATCCACTTTCAAGGCAAGCAGTAAAAACTATGGACAACCATACTACTCTTCTATCTGAGAATCAAAAAGAATGTGGAGGAAAACATAAATCAGAACAAAGCAAAACTGAACTAATTCAAATCTACCTTCCAAAGAGCTTCAGTCTATCATCTTAAAAATATGCCATAAAATAGTATTTATAGAGTAGACAGAACTATTGCTGGACATACAACACTAGTGCTTTCAGTTATGCATCTGGGAGGAAGATCACTCAGAATAAACTGCATCTGGGTCCATCACACTCAGCAAGAGTTATAAACCTCTAGAAGATTTAATCTTATTTTAAGAAGGTATATTTGCTATAATTAATGATATTATTTTAATGTATTTGACTCGTGTCCTAACATCAGCAAATTAGATTTCAATATAAAATTAGTTCTAACATTGATTCAACTTGAGTACTAATATTCCTTTAGTCATTAAAGATAATAACTCATTACACCAGACAACAGAAACATGCTCACCAGGTTATTAAAAAATCAATTTGTCATACATTTCATATGACCACATCCTATGTAAGCTAAGTACTACAATCACAAGGTAAGAGAACTGAAGTGAAATTCATCGAGCACTCTACTTTGCAGTGGTGCAGCCTCACCTCGAGTTTTGTGAGCAGTTTTGGGCACCTCAATATGTGAAAGGTATAAAGCATCCAAAGGAGGGCTACAAAGATGATGAAGGGTCTAGAGGGGAAACCATACAAGGAGTGGTTGAGATCACTTGGCTTGTTCAGCCTGGAGAAGAGGAGACTGAGGGGAGACCTCATCACGTTCTACAGCTTTCTCACGAGGGGAAGTGGAGGGACAGGCACCGATCTGTTCTCTCTGGTCCCAGTGACAGGACATGAGGGAACAGCACGAAGCTGTGTCAGGACAGTTTAGGCTAGAAATCAGGAAAAAGTTCTTCACCCTAGAAACTGGTGGTTGGGCACTGGAACAGACTCTCCAGGGAAATGGTCACAGCACCAAGCCTGACAGAGTTCAAGAAGTGTTTGGACAACACTCTCAGCTGTCTAGTGTGGGGCCAGGAGTTGGACTTGATAATCCTTGTGGGTCCCTTCCAACTCAGGATATTCTATGATTCTATGATTGTAAGTACCTTCTCTGACACTCATCTTTTCTTCGTTATTTCCTAAACACTGCATTTAACTAACTAACTAACTAACTAACTAACTAACTAACCACTGAAAATGAAATGTGGACTGGACTTTTGTGCACTGGAGTAAGTGGGCATTTCTCACATTCCTCTGCTTCCATTATAAGCAGGATTTGTCTAAGTTATCAGATAATTATTCAGCCAGAAAATTCAATTGCCTCCGGCAATGGCCAATCATATCTAGTTGAATACGAGGAAATCCCTTCCTGTGCAAAACTATCCCCAACTGAAAACAGAGTAGTCAGAAAACAGACAAGAAAACTCCAAACTTCTTTATCTTTGAAGGAT
The DNA here is from genome assembly GCF_001604755.1 of Lepidothrix coronata. Taxonomy (NCBI): domain Eukaryota; kingdom Metazoa; phylum Chordata; class Aves; order Passeriformes; family Pipridae; genus Lepidothrix; species Lepidothrix coronata. The sequence continues at coordinate 1,758,655 of NW_016690354.1, read as the reverse complement.
GTTCATTAATAATTTTCTGAAGAAGATTTCACTTATCAAAGAAAGATAACGTATGACATATCTCAGCACAGAAGAATGAATCTTATCCCGTACATCCTTACTTAGGATAATGAAACCTTTGGTTTCAGTGGGACCACCTCAGCAAACAAAGACTCCGCAAATGAAGAAATAAGTCCCACTCTCGTGTTTTCTTACATAACTCATATTAGTGAACTTGACAGGAAGGTCATAAAAGTCCTCAGTAACTCTACAGATAGGTGAATTTCTGGAATGCTGGGTCCAGACCAGCTGTTAACTCGGGACAACATTACTGCAATGCCAACTGTTAAGTGAATGCCTGTTCCCTGTAAAAAAGAAACAGTACTTTACCTTGTCTCCTTTACAATGCAGACTGCTTTCACAATAGTTGGACTTCAGAATCCTTTGTCCAAAAAGGATTTCTAGAGTACAAGTCTATCTCCATATGTTGAACCACCATAGGACAGACTGCATTGTAATTAAAAAATGTTTGATGCTTCCTACCTGACAGTGAGAAGGGATATTTACAGTGAGAGGAAGTGTAGGAATGGTTCAAAGCTGCCTTACAGGAGGCTCAGAACTGACATTAGGAAGAATGTTTTACTGAAATGGTGGTCAGACACTGGAATGGACTTCCTAGAAAAGGTGGTCAATGCCTCACACCCATTAGGGTTTAAGAGGCTTTTGGGCAATGTCCTTAATAATCTGCTTTAACTTTAGATCAGTCCTGCAGTAGTCAGGCAGTTGGACTAGGTCACTGCAGGTCCCTTCCAACTGGAAGTACTCTGTTCTATTCTGTGATTCTGTTCTGCTCTATTCCAAATTAAACCAATGAGGTAGCTGTCCCTTGGAAACAAAGGAATAACATTAAGTGAAATGTGTGCTCCTCCAGCCCCAAACACCCACAGGTGAAGACCATTTTGATCCGTAACATCATGGATGGAACTAGCCATGATGTCACTGCTTGACGAGAAAGAGGAAGGGAAGACTTGTACTTTCGTGCATCCAGACGAACATGCAAGGCACAGGGAGGTGCTAATGGAGGGACACAGAAATCACACCTTTCATAGATAGCAAAGGTAATATCAGTCTATATTTCTACCATTGCTGTTACCTTGGGATCACCGAATTCTGCACCAACAGCAACAGCTCCTTAGACCTAATCCTTATACAGTATGTCCTCACATGACAGAAACCATCTGTTCCCACATGAGGCAAGTAGAATTGGATGCACTGACTGGAGTCTTAACCCTATTCTTTTCCCCTTTATACCAATCAGTGGTGCCCCATTTCTTCTTTTGAAGTTACCCCTAACAAGCAGAAAAAATTATACATTTGGAAGAGCTGTAATGGAAGATGAACCACACCTCCAAATGGCTACCAATAGGCCTGCTCCCTTTGCTCCCAGGCCACTGTGCACTTTGGCTGAGGTCCATGCAGCTCCAGTGCACCTGAAGTGTGCAATAATCTGAAACATGAGAAGTCTCCAAATACAGAAAAGCACTTAAAGGACTCATAATTTCAAAGAGATTCAGTTCAGGTCTAAGACTCATATACCTTTATAGTGTTACTTTCTGTTTCATAACATGGAGTTTAACTGCACATTTTACAAGTTTGTTGGGTATAGAATTAAAACTTCTTTTTCCCAGATGATGCTTCAGAACAGTAAAGTTAGGCTATAAACTAAATATGTAAGCTAGAAGTAATGTATGGTATGAAAGCTGTCAAATAAATTTGCCATTCCATATAGATCAGGTACAACACACTAGATAACCTGCATGCTGAATGCAGTCTGACTGAGCACAAATAATGCCACATTGTTCTTATCGAAATCAGAAGCACTACCATTTAAGCCATTTAATGTCAGCCCATTAGCTTGAATTAAATTGATATGGGTATGCTCATCATTTTACAAGTGATTATGGTACATTGATTATACAATCAGTGAATGTTTTCTTGTGACTCAGGGTAATAAAAAACCCCATAATCTACACATCTAAGAAAAAGCCAGAAATTCAGAGGAGATCAATGCACAGAATGCATTACATTTAGGTACAGATGTATCTATACCTCAGTGTGACACACAAAAATACCAATCACAATCAGGTCTGATTAACAGAACTACTGAAAATGATTTTATGTGCAGAAGTAACAAGCAGGTCTTGAAATGCACAGACCAAGTAAAAATTAACACTGTTTGCTCTGGCACTCTACAAGGCTAGTTATTAAAAGGGTAGCTACTAAACTACCAAGGGAATATTTGCATGTCATTACAATCACTGTATCTTAGGAAGAACATTGCTGCAGAAACAAGATTACTTACTTTAGGTTACTTCAATTTGTGAATCTGTATTGAGAAAGTTGATTATTCAGACACGGCATTTACAGGTCTGACAAACAGCAGCAAAATGTTGGAGATGAAACAAACTCAGGAAAGAAATTAACAGATTGACACCAATAATCAATTCCCGATGGTATCTAATTTAATCACGAGCTGAAATACAGACAATATTTCTGAACTCCAGAAATAAATACATCTGTAAGATTTGCTTGCTTTTGCCCAAGATCCTTTCTCTTCCCCATAACAAAAAATATTTCCTTTTTTAATAAGGTTGCATGTTCTAAAACTAAATTAATTTCTCATCCTCTGCAGTGCTTAAGGTCTCAGGTTAGTTAGACAAAATAAAGAAGGGCAGAAAGATAGAAGAAATGAAGAGCAAATGATGAACTTGTAAGCATGGAGATGGTGTCAGCACTGACAAAAGACACACCTCAGGAACAGACGGGTCTTTCAAGCCACTGGTGACAGATGGAAGCACCCAAGAACATCAGAGAGGCCTGATGCCCTCTTTCAAACAGAGCAAACTAAAAAGTTCCTGATGAGTTTCCTATGTGGACTTCTCTCACTTCTTTTTTTCTGTTTTTTTTAATATTAAAAAATATAATTAAAAAACAGGAACACTTTTATTGATTCACCACTTGAATAGTCTTTCAATCCTTCCTCCACAGCTGTTTGAAGTATAGCAGCAAGGAATGAAGCCACATTCCATTTAGAACACCTGCATTCACAGAGCATGTTTTCACACAGTTCTTATCTTGCTTTCAGGGTTTTTTTAATGTCCCTGCACAACTTGCCAATTTTAAGTGTGTTTATAACTTTTTATTCTCAGTTCAAAAGTTTTGCTGAGGCAATGTTTCAGTTGATAATTAAACAGTAAAAAATCTCTGAGCCAACAGCATGCCATCATTTACGCAGAAGGATGCACATTCCCCTCATAAAAGATGCACATAAAAGATTACTAATTTTCCATTGTGAATCAACCTCCCCTTCCTCCCACACCTATGTCATTGACTTATCTCTAGACAAGTTAACTCTATTAGAATTACCAATAAAGTCTCCCTCCTTACTTTCCTCTCCCTCCTTTGAACTAACACAGGAGCACAAAATGGGGATTACATCTCTGAAAGGAAAAGCAATGATTACTGACTGGCACACTTTGCATTCTGCTCTGTGTTTCCCTGCACAGTATTACAGCTGGGAAGCTGGCAGGCCAAGTGAAATGGTTCTCTAGGCAAGATCCAACCCTGAAAGCTGAAATAAAATTCGGCACCAGAGAAAGAGATTGCACATCAACTGTAAAGATCATATTTGAATTTTCAGTTTATTTGGAGAACGAGAGACAACTCTTTTCATGGCAGAAGTTGCATACTTAGCAAGTAATTTCCTACTAATTTTTATCTCTGCGCTTGCAACACTATTCAAAACTTCCCAAACTTCACAGTTTCTACAAAACATGATGTTCCAGGGAAAGGACAGGTATATCAGATGATCTCCTAGAAGCAAAAGCAGATGGAATAGCCAAGTAATAAAGGTACTTTCATGGATATGGTTCACACAGTCAGTGGGGGAGGGGGGGACTGCACAGATATTGAGAATATATAACCAGCTAATGTGAAGTATTTTCTCTAAACAGGATGTTTTCCAAAATTTTCCTAGGAAATGAGTATCCTTTGTTTAGAGTCATTGAGGAGCTGTTTAGAGTCATTGAGCAAGCTGTCACTGCAACAATGTCAGTAACAAATATGTAAAAGATACTAAGAGAATGTCATAATTTATAGCATAAGAGCAATATTGCTACTACTGATCTGGGATGCAAAGCCTACTTTCTACAACCTTCAGTACCAACGTATCTAGCTCTATCCCTAGAGAGATAAAGTAGCAATGGGTGTAGGACAGATTTAGCATTTTAAAATAATCTTATTCTTTCAATTTTACAGTCCCATTTGCCTGGCAGAATGCCACCAGAGTATGCAATTTAATAAAGTCATTGCTGTCACAAGACATACTAGATTGCTCTATCCATGGACTGTCTTCTATATATAACTGATAAGAGCTTGCATAATTAAGGTTGCATTTAGAAGTCTCAGCTATGTAAGTAACAGCTCTTTCAGTGTGCTTTCATTATATATGAAACACAAGCTTTCCTCACAATTTTTCTTCTCTAAAAATGTTTTGATGATGTATTTACAATGATCTTCAATGTTAACAAGGGCTCTAAATTTAAAACATGGTGTAATTTCTTTGAACTTTTAATATTAAACTGCAGACTTTTTCTTCGTATAGAAGAGAAACAGAATTTTATATGAATGTCAAATGAGGAAAAGTCTGTGTGTTATTGTTATTACGCATTAGATTGTGAAACAACTGAAGACTTCTTTTCCAGAGACTCATCAAGAAGTCCATCTCACTTCCTACACAGCAAAAAAAGAAGCTGTCAAAAGGAGGAATACTTGGAAAACTGCCAGGAAAAGGTAGATTTTGTGCAGAGTTGTGGTACATTTACTTTCAAAGGAAACCAAATGCATCTAAATGTGACACAAGACTTTCTCTTCCTAGGTAGTATGAATGTTGCAAGAACAAATTTTGAGATGACAAATATAGGAGGTATGACATTTCTAAACAACCCATATGCATATTACTGCATTTTTTGCCTATAATTCAGAGAGGTTTCTCCATCAAAGAAACTCTAGTTTGTGTGCTTCAGTTGTGCACTTCAATACTAATTCACAAAATAACACAAAGTTATTTCAAACCATGAAAGCTACACAGACTCAATTAATTTATAACAGCAACTTTAGAACAGTCCAATTTTTTTCCTGCTTGGCGCAGGACAATGAAAATAAGTTAGGTGTTACACACTCAGTACATCTTTTACAATCAGTGTTGTACAATCAGTTTACAATCTCAGCACCTTTGCAGGAGAAACAGACCACTTATTTGATGGTTAAGCAATTCACTAAAGACATCTATTTTATTAGAAATAGCAGTTGCAGGATCTGAGGTATGCCACAGCTTTACCACTACCCAAGACTCTCTTGAATTTCTATTCAACAGTATTTATTCTTCTGTTATTTCTAAGAAGTTGGCAATAAGCACACAAAATATCCTGAAAATGAGCACTGGGTCTTTTAGCAAAATTCTCCAGCTACTGGAACAGAATTCAGTTCACCAGTTCTGCTTGATGGAGCATTAAAACTGTGCAAAGGCTTCACTTACTTCCAGAGGCTTTCAAAATACTTTTTGGAAGGTTCTATTATGGTCATTTTAAAAAATGTCAGGAGTAGTCTATTAACCTCAGATAAGTGTGGGACATTTGGACCCTATACATATTCAAAGCAGTTGGAATTCAAGTGAAATGAATTCTCCATTCAGGAACTCTATTTATTGTCCAAGAGCCAAAAAGATAGAGAAAGTATCACCTCCTTCTTTTGCTCCCTTCCTGTCCCCAGGGGTAAATATGCAGTTTGAGTGCACAGTAATAATCCCTATAAGAAATTTGTGGCTGTTGTCCAAAACCTTTACTTTCATTTCCTATGGCATAAATCCCTGACATCACAGAAAGTAAAATACTTGATACTCAGAATAATATTAGAAGTGCACACAACTCACTGTACCTTACAGCACACTTACCACCAACATGGTAAGTACATGCTGAGACTTTAAAAACATTACAATGAGACATCTGTTGTGAGTATCCAGGTAACCTCACCTGTAGGTAGTATAATTTGCATTTATTTATCTATTAGACACTTATATGGCTCCCTCACTGTGTTACTAAGGCATATTACAGGCAGCAATGAATTTTCCAAAGAAATACCCTTGCAAATAAGCATGATTATCTCCAGGTCAGAGGTGAACAACAGATATACAAAGGAACAAAGGAACTTCTGAAGGTCAGTCTGAAAGTCTGAAACAACCATTGAAAGGCTATGAAACAATGATAATCAGAACAGAAATCTCCCCAAATCACAAACTAGCTGTGTCTCCTCCCATGCCTCCCATGCCTCTCATGCTCTTTTGGCTGAACAGAAGTCAAAGTGAAACAGTAATATGACCTTCAGCTTCTGAAGTTTGAAACAAAATTATTACCTCTGACTGAAATAACCATGAAATGTTAAGAATGCTAAGATCTTCTGTGTCATGCCACCACAAATACGTTAGGATGCATTTATTCCTAATATTCTTAGCAAAATGCTTATATGATAATTGTCCCACTAATCCCTACTGCTGCTAGTGGTAGCTGTGACAGAGCTGAGTAACAGAGGCTATTTTCATCATGCAGAAATAATTCTCCAGCAGCTCATACTGAGTTTATAGCATTTAGGAGCAAAGACAACATCAGTCTACAATTCAGGAGTTTGGTAGAGTCCTTGCCCTGAATGATCATTTTTCATTAACTTTAAATCCGGGATGGGTGTATGTCAAAACTAGCTGCTTCCTAACAGAATCTATGGAGGTGATTTGAAGAAATGTAGGGATGAGAGATATTGAAATCTAACCAAGAAGTTGAATGCCTGAAATAATCAAATAATCTCTTTTTTCTTTTTTTTATTTCTTTTTTTTCTTTTTTTTTTTTGCAGGGGGTGGTGAGGGGAATCAATTATAATAAAAAGAATATGCTTTCCTACAAAGCACTGCTTCCTTATAGCCTCTGACCTTCACAGTGTCATAATGCTAATCTTTCCTGATTTTCATTCTAGACTATCAGGAAAGAACTCAATGTTTGTATCAGAAATTCCCCCACTACAAACAGCCCAATAACACTAGGAATGACACTGGTAACCAAGAGTATTTATAACTTGGTTTTGATGGGAGTCCTCTTTCTTTGGGAATATAAAACAGAGTTCATGGATTTGTAGTGCTCCAAGCACTGAGAAACTACCAGGAAGTTTAGGGGTGTGAATTGACTATGAAAGCCAAGTAAACAGAAATACAGATTCAGACTCAGACAGGAGTTCTTCCTTGGAGCAGGAATTCTACGATCCATGGGGGTAATTTGCTTACTCTGTAATGCTGTCCACTCACAAGGAGCACGTGGTCATTTCTGAATAACAACATCCATACTACCGCACAGACTTAGAAGTCTAGTAACTTTCCTGAAGCTTATGATAGCTTTTTTATATTTTTCATCTTTTGTTCAAAAGACTTCTAGTTTGATTCAATCCACCAGGATGTTTTATGGCTTACACATGCAGAGGCAGATCTAGGGATGTGTGTTCAACAAGCCTTTCTGCACCTTACACATATCACATGTTGCCTGCCTGAACAAGTCTAGAGAACTTTTTCTGTCCCAAGTTCTTATCCCATCATCAAGCCTGAGAAAGTGGGCTCACCCTGCCCATACCAAATCTGTCATCAGAAGGACTACAGAAACAGCACCAAACAGATGTCCATATAACTTGGAGGATGAAGAAATCAGCATGTCATTTAATAATCTGTGAACTTCCAGCATCATACACACCAGCTAGCTGCAAGCAGCACTTCTCAGGTGCACCACTTCTCTTAAAGTAGCTTATTAATGATCAGAGGCACACTTAATGAGTTTGAAGCAGCACAGGTTGGGGATGACATAGCTCAGGCTGTCCCAGGGAAGACACAGATTCAAACAGGAGCTGAATGTATCCCCCTTTCCCCATCAGATAGACCATCTTGAAAAAAAATCTAATTCATAATGGCAGAAAATCACCAGGATACCTCAATTTCACACCAAACAGAAATGAGGTTATGTAGGAGCTACATCATAGTACAGTCAGCCTGTGATCCTTTCACACCCTTGACAGTAATGTAACCAGCCATTAAGCCGACCAGCCAACCCTTCCAGTACATCATAAACCAGCACCACAATTCAAACATCTGTTGTTGAGACAGCACATGTAACTAACGGTAGCATTGAGATTAGAACCTGGTACTATTCTTTGGGTCTTCCCTGTGCCAGAGGAGGTTTAAAGGAATGAAAACTAGACAGGTCAAAAAAGGACTTTATCTTACAGAGGTGACAAAAATTATTCAGCTTGAAAATATGGAAGCTGTAAGGAAAACCAACACATCATCCCAGCAAACTTCCTATCAGGATCTTGTGCCTTACTGCAGCATAGCATATTTAACTATTTGTGAATGGGAACACAGAGCAGCATCTGCTGGTTCCCAACATCAAATCCTACAGCAAACAGCCTCCGTTTAGGATCATCTAGTTGAGCCTTTACCATGCCCAACTCCAGCACAGACTGCGAGATCAGCTCAGCCCACCATGGTGTGGTATAAGATTCTACAATCTGGTGAAACAAGAAATTGTTTTTCACTAAAATTCTATAAATTTTCTTTTTTACATATTTTCTCACAAAAGGTCTCTGGATTGTTTAAACACCTCAAGGGTCTCCAGATTATTCATTCCAATACAAGCTTTCTCTAGCAACCCTTAACCCTCATGTTCCCCTTTGGTAAGCATCTAGAACAGATGTCAGCCATAAAGGATCTTCTTTTATCTTTCTCTGACACTTTTCTACATGGTCAGAATGAGTTTTCACCCATATTTATCAATTCAATGTCACCTTCAGCATGTGTCCCTGCAACAGATGAAGCACTTACTGCACTCCCCTGGAGAACTGAGCATCCTGGACCCATTCCTTTCTTCCCATCATCATCCGTGGAGCAGTAGACATTTCAGGTTTTTTAAATGTTCAGGAATTTACTACATTTGAGCACAACAAGAGTGATGGCAACAGAGAGAGACCCTGTCTTTACATCCCTTTTTTTGCCTCCTTTCTCACATACATGAACTCACATAAAAGATAGAAGTGCTTTCTCTCCCCTACATGCACCCTTTAATTAAAGAATGTGCATCATCCCTTAATTTCTTATGATACTCCACACATCCTTTTGATGCACTAGCAGATCACTACTATAATTTTATTAGCACTCCCCAGCAAATCTTTAAAGGCTGCAAAACAGAATGATGCCATGATGCCATACTTTTGATGTAGATATTGAGTGTTACAGTTTCTTCTCGCATGCAATACATACTCCCATGAACTTGTTTATATCCTTCATCTTTCCCTTTCACAATGACAGGCTCATTGCATTTCTTTATTAAAGCCCCTCAGTTTTCTCAAGTGTAAAATATATTAAATTCATGATAGCTTCAGCAGGATAATAAGACTTAAAGTAAGTTAGCTTCAAGTCAATACTTCCATCCTCAGCTTCTGGCTTTGATTTTTACGTCTACCACTAAGTATTAACACTTGCATCCAGCTCTGGTGCTCATATTCAATGGCCAGCAACTTGCTGTGTGACCCTGGCCACATAATATCAATTCCCATCTTTCTTACTTGTACAGTGCTTGTAATTCTCAGGCATGGGAAGTCACTAAATCCAAATATTCTTATAGTAAACATGTCACAGTACCATCACAAAAGGCTCTATGGAAGTGTAAAGTGATAGTAAAACACTGTTATTAATGTGTGCATGAAGATACTGTCACCTGAACTTCCAAGCACCTTTTCAGCCCCGGAGAGGACATCAGAACCAAGAAAGAGTGCTGCAAGAAAACTAGCAATTACATGAAGGGTACAATAGCAATAATGTAAATTTTTTACTCAGATCAAGACGGAACCCTTTTATTTTTTGCTCAAGTGTTAACACACAACATTAATGGCATTTTTACAGTTCCTGACAGTAATCAATACTAGGAGTAATAATCAAGGTGTTTTTCCCTCCAACTGAATGAGACCAAAGAGAGAAATAAATTTTAGCAGTGAAAAAAAGTAATAAATACCGACATACTCACTTAGCTCTAAGGGTATACATTTGACACTCATATTATTAACTTCCTATTCATCTACAGAGAATATTCCTTTGTCATTCTAACAAAATAACTTGAGTTGCTGCGCAGCATAACTTCAGCGTAGCATTGAAGTCGTAACACACATACACGCACACACTTCTATAGAGCCAAACCAAGCACTTACCTGATAGAGCTATAAAGTGACTTCCATTTTGTACATTTTTGCTAAGCAGAGGTGTGTAGAAATATTGCTGGGCAAATTGATTTTGGAATCTGGCCAAACCTAAAATTAAATGCTTTGTGGCAGCTGTCACTATTTGTCTGTCACGCGTCAGAGAACATTAGGCCATACTACGACATCAGTTGAAGAACATACAGCCTTTTGTCTAAGCTACTGACTAGTTCAGTGCTTTCATGACAACTCTTGTGCACATTTCTTATACCTTTAATGGATGCCTGGCAGGAGATTACAAGTGAAATTCCACTTGCTTCTTTCCTACCAGGAGTATAAATACTCATTGGACCTCAGCCAACTTTATGCCTTGCCAGGTAAAATGCAACAGTACAATTCTGAAGCAATCTCCAACTCCTCAGCAGCCACTCCAGAGGCATTCCACTACTTCTGCAGATTTGCAGTTACCATTGTTTATTAGTCTACCAAAAGAAGACCTGCCAACACCTTCAGAGAAATTGAGACATAACAGCATGTTCTCACTGCTTGTAAAACAAACTTTCTCCTATATGCAAACTAGGCAAATAAAAAAAACAAACCACCTCTTTAGTGGAAAGCTCTACATTAGACTGAACAACTTGGTTTGTAAGTAGGCAACATTCCAATTGTTGGGAGAGCTTGAGAACATGTTGATGTATGTATACCAAATACAACCGATCATATTTCTCCACAGCAGTGTTGCTAAAATGGCAAATAAGAGGAAAATGGGGCCAAATAGTAAAGTTACCACAGAACAGAAAACATAACATCCTAAGGAGTCTCAACATGACCAAAGATTTTATACTTTAAAACAAAAGGGGCAGCAGATACTTGGAGAGAGACATCTGAGAAACTGCATCTGAAGGACAGATAAACAGCATATGGGTCCTAAGCAGAATGCTGTTGCAATATCGTTAATCAAGAGAGCTCAGCCTGATGTTTTTCATCCCTTTTTCTACAGTAACCAGCTTTAAAAGTCTAAGAACTATACTGTAAAAATTTGTTCAAATTAGCTTGGAAATGGACATGGAATTTAGCTGTAATAGCTTGTGTTTATGCCAAGCATTGCTGCTATAGCACATTTCTCTTGTTAATGGTTTTAAACTATGAGGACACTGCAATTACTCTGCATTGATTTTAAATGCAGACTTAGCGCAGTAACGTCTCCAATTTGTAAGCAAAACACCAGAACTATAAATCAAACTGTTAAAGTCACTGTTGGAGCCAAACATGAGAAAATTAATAGAGAACAACTACGAAGATCTGTCTTTAGTTTTATATATATTACATCTGTGGACTTTAGCACTCATTACATTGTGCTTTATGTCATTCACATAACGTAGGAAGAGAATTGCTGAATGATGGTAGCTTTACTGCTGTGTCCCTCACTGTTAGTCCACATACACAGAACTGAAGATGACTTGCAGGTTCTTCCTTCTGCAAGCGTAAGAAGTGCAAACACAGGAGAGCCATTTGCTTGACAATACAAGCCCTTCACATACAGCCTTACAGTGGAAATGGTATTAAAATCTCCAACTACTGTGCCATGAAAGAATGACAGAAGAGCAGGATGTTGAATGAGCAAGTGATAATTACTTGATCTAAGATTTGATTAGATTAATCTTTCTGTGTAATATAAGAAAACACTTCATAACAGCACAGATCAAGCCTCCAGTGCACTGTTAGGCCAATGAAACTAGAGAAATTAATTATATTTAGTAGTTTCTTGCTCAGAAGACTAGAGATATTTTATGGTCACACTTGTGATGCTTACAATAGCATATACCTAAGAAACAGGCAATGAAGTCAGAAAAAGACTCCAATTAAAATTAGGTTCTGACATCTTGTCATCCATGCCTGAGCATATGTGTCCAGCAAAAAATGAAAGGCTTAAGAGATGTGCTAGCATCCTGATTTTTGCCTTTTCCATAACAGAGGTGCCCACAATTCTCTTTTTTGTGAGGTACACAGCTGAAGATAACCCAAGCACTGCCTAGACACTGCCTAGACACTGAAAGGTCTCAGAGGTGCTCTGGTGCTCTCAAACATGTGGTTAAGGATATGCAGCCACTCAACCAAACCCCTGCTCAGTGAGAAGAATACACAGAGCTACTTTTTAATTCCCAAGAGGGGAGTCTTGAAGTTTATCAGGTATTCTGGAGAGGGAAGAAATATCTTCTTCAATAGTCCATCCAGCAGATGGACAGAAGAAGTTGTCCTCAAGAAATAAGTGCCAAGATACCACCAAACAAAGAAATAAAAAGAAAAAAAAAAAAAAAAAAAAAAAAAAAAAAAAAAGAAAAAGAATGAAAGGAAAAAAAAGAAAGAAAGAGGGGAAAAGCACATTTCCTCTGAGTATCAGTACCAGAGAAAGAAGACTTTGTTGCACTCTAACCAGGCAATGACTGCAAGGCATTTAATTTTCCAATTAATTAGATCCTAACTCTAAATGTAGAAGTAATTGATGTGTCAACACAGACAAATGAAACAACTCTCGACATAAAAGCAAGGACGATGTGTCTACCACTCAGTACTGGATGATGGATTCTATGATTATTTTGTAAAAAATTGCTTCAGTGAGAAGCAATGCCACTGCAGCTCAGCAGCCATACAGTAGCATAGTTATTATATAAGGTACCTTCACATCATTCCACATTTTTAGTAGACAACACATCCCTACAACACCTACCACCTCTCTTCTTGGACTGTAAAAACTCCTTTGTCATGTATTGAACATGTATGGTTCACACAAGCGTTCACTGATACCCTTATCTTCCAAACACTATTTGCTTTCTTCTGTCAAACACACAAACATTCAACACTCAAAATTGTAAAGAGAGATGTCTGATCTTCTTTTAAGTGTTCTCACAAAAATAGCAGCCAACTGCCCCCGGTTAGATTGATTGTCAGTAACCAAGACTTAAAGCACTAAGTATTTAACACATATCAGTGAACCTGCTACATTCCCTTCATTTCCCTTTTTGCTTGGGCATCATCCATTAAATTTAATCAAATTTCTTAAATACAGTTTTTATGAGGCAAGGACTATTTTCTTTGCCTTCATTTCTAATGACCGCTGCAATGGGAGACTTACTGAGTTCTACCAAACCTTACTAAAGTAATAAAGCTGGCAGAGAGATGCACAGGAAAGCCAAAGCAGGTGTTAGTTGGGAAGCTTACGTAACATCTGAGCAATCTGTCTCTGTCCTTTTTTTTTATTGTTCTGTAAACATACACCCACACATGCACACACAAAGAGTCAGCAGGCATGATCAAGAATTGTTGTAAGCCTTTTTGTAATGCTGGTCTCATTTTTTTTTAATCTAGCTGAATTACTGGCTCCAGGTAGGAAACTTTGACTAGTCTACTTCTAAAATGCTTGCTGGAAAGTTGTGAACTCACTGACAACTGAGGTAATAAAAACAAAAATACTCCCAAACCCTTCACTGACCCATGCAGCTATTACACTGACAATGTTCTGCACAAAACTTCAGAATACCTGAGTTCCTACCATTCTACTACCCTGCTCATATATCACTACTAATCTTACTTTAAAAGAAAAATTTATTAACAGGATACAAGAAATTCAGTAATAACTTGGGGAGACAATATTCATCTAAGTTGAAATGAAGTTTTTAAGAAAGTCACTTAATAAATGCTTTTTGCTTTATCCATTTAGTGCATGCAGGCATTAAAGCAAGGCACTCTCCAGTCTTTCAGCATCTGAACTATAAGTGCAAATGTACAGGGATGGGAAAGAGCCAGATGGCTCCAGGGATGACAGGTTGGTCAAGGGATATTCCTTCTTTCACCTTATCTAGGTCAACAGTTTGAAACAGACTGAAAAAATTACCAGTTGACAGGAAAGGACCTGTTGGCCCATCCCAGTCCTTTCCCCCACCTCCCCAGCAACTGGCAGCTTTTCTAACATTTAATCAGCAACATTAGGGGATGAACAAGCACAGAGATGACTTCAACCAGTTCTCTCTGGAACACCATCAGGGTGGGATGTACAGTTGTAGAAAGCTTGCTTGACAGAACTCAAATTCCTCTGTTCTGCAGTTAAAAACCTGCTTACACTAAGGCTAGCAGACAGTTAACTTTTCACTGATACTGAAAGCTTCAACATAGAAGAAAAGAAAGGAATTGCCATTTCAAGGAGTTAAAAAAATTAGCTCAGTCCATTTCCCAGCAACACCGTCCTACTTAAATGTTTTCCAAACTCTATCACACAAGCACCCAAGAGAGACGAAAGGCTGATTCAAGTCAGTTCTTACTTCAACTAAAAGCTCATCCTCATCTCAGGTTGTTTAAATACCAGGAAACATTAATTTGGCCCTGTGAAATGTCAGCTGAAGGACAATCACCCTTCCAAATTCCAGCACATCCATGACTTTGACTCCTCTCTGTGCATACATCAGATACAGGAGGGGTTACACAATGGTTCTTACAAACCCTCTGATTAGAAACCCCTTCTCTGGGCATTTTTCACAGCAGGCTTAAATGAGAGAAAATTCCATAAAAATCCATTCCTACAGCACTAGGGGGAAAGTTCATTCCTTCTCTGCTTCACTACCAGCTTTGAAACATCCCTTGGTGCAGAATAGCCAGTCACAAGTGTCACAACCTAAAAAGCAGCAAAATTGCATTTTCTGACTTTATCGGAGCACTACAGACAAAGCAGAAAACAAGAGAACAACAGCAGCTTTCCAGAGCCCCCTTCTCTAACACACAATGGGCTTGGCTTTGCATGTAGATGCACCCCATAACTTCCAGATGTCAGATTCAGCAGCTCCTCAGATATGATAACTTGCTCCATTCTGCAGGCAGGGACTGGATCAGCCAGCAGCCTGCTTCTGGCTGCTTACATACCACACAGTAGCTGATCTTGAAGTATTTCAGAGCTACAAAGTAGCTGTCCTAAAGTATATGCTTAGATACTGGGCAACTGAGTTCTTTCCTAATAATAGAAAGTCTTCCAGAGAGAGCAGTAACAGGCATATTTTATTTAGCAAAGTATACAGTGAGCAACTCTGGCTTGCAACAAATTTTATCTCCCTGTTAATTCAGGTATATTCAAAGGTGTACACAATTGAAGACAGCAGTCACGGCAGCTTATGATATAGCTGAACATAGAACCCAATGAACATATTCCGAAATGTATTTAAAATTTAATCTCTGTTTAGAGACTGTCATTTCAAGATACTGCTAATGTGCATGACAGAGAAGCACTACATCTGGTATTCTCCATTCCATACATCTCTATACATCTATCTCTACACATTATCTATTCTATACATCTCTTCTATTCTCTTCTCTATACATCTCTATTCCCTGGTACTTTCCTAGTCAGCATGGAAGGTGCTGACTAAGTGTTTGCTCCTTTGATGAAATAGACTTCAAAAGTAACACAGCACAGCAATGTTTTTTTGTTTAAAAATCAGAAACAGACTCTTCTAGGTTTCTGTAAGAAATTTTGTTTTGTGGGGAGCAGGAGAGAACAAGTTTTACTTTACTGTTTGTTTGCATGCAATAGTACCCAGTGATAGGAAAAGCACTGTTCTAATGCTTAAGAGTCAAAACTCTTGCCCCCAAAACCTCCAAATCAAATAGGCACTGCAATTTCAACTCATAGAACAACTAATAAGAGTTAGGAAGCATTTCAAGTCAGTGTTGCAGACACTTGATAAAATCTGGAGTATCTTGCCTTGCTGTCTCCTCCACAGCTAAAACTTGCTCCTCACCATTACAAGCAGGCACCATTTTATTGACCTCTAGAGTTCTTAATTCGCTTTTTTTGTATTAACTCTCTCACTCTGAACACCCCTTTCAGCTCTCTCGATAAATGGATCAATTTGAAGAGAAGACAGCAAAGTGCTGAGTCATCACTCAACTCCCACTGAAAATACAAGGAGCTGAGTGTATCAGTCAATGGAAGGACTTAGAAGTCTTCTGTTACTATAAGAGAAGCCTCTTTCATTTCCAACATCATGTCAATTCCTGTTATTACAACAGCCTAGCTACTTGCTTTCCAAATGTACACTTTGTCTTTTACTCTTTACATCCTTTGTTTACAGTAAAAAATAACAGTCAGGTGCCTCTAAAACTTGTACTTAAGAACTTAAAAACCAAACACACAAAAAAAAAACACAAGCAAAAAAACCTCACAATTATTTTTTATCAAGTAATATATTCAGGGGGGGTTCTGTCTTTAGTTTTCCCGCTATAGTTTTTACTCCTCTTTTCAAGCTTTTCTCAAAATCTCCAGGGCTAATGCTCTGTCTAGCATTTTTGTTTGGTTTCTTTTCTACTATGAATAATTAAAATTATTCATTTTAATAATCACATGACTCTGGGATCAAGGCTTTAAGATAACTGGAGATTTAAAGTCACAATATTTGGCAATATTTAAATCTTTCCATTTCTAACTTCTACATTGCTATTTTATCATTTGCTGGTAAAGTCACCACATTACTGGTTTCAAATGGAGCTTTAATCCATCAGGGAAGGTAATATCATGAGATGTCTCTCATCTATCCATATAGTGCTAGCACACACACTTCCTAATAAAAATGAGGTACTACACAAAGAAAAGAAGTTTATTTTGAATCAAGAAGGCAGAACAGCAAACCAAATCACACTAATGCTGATGAAACAGTACAAAATGGTAATTCATTACTTTAAGGATTTAATACAACTTGATTTTTTTTCATAACTTTGAGAGACTCTTCATCGCTTAATTTAGTCAGACCGCTATGAGTAGGTTCAAACAACAACCAAACTGATCTATTTATAAGAACTTGTCTCTCCTCTTCTTTTTCCATTCCTTGCATATCTGCTCACTGAACATTTTAAGATTACAACATAATATATCCTTCTAAAAGTTTAAAACTTAACATTTGCAGAACACAAAAAAGTGGAAAGTTATTCTCTTGGGTGATCATGTTCAGCTGTTCAGTACTGGGGTAACTAAGGATTCAGAACTGAGGACAATAATAATAATAATAAAAAAAAACCTAAATCAGAGCCCAAGGAGCTGAAACAGTGAAAATATGCCTCTCATCTAAAGGAAATAGACCCATCATCTGCTAGGATGGCTCATCTCTGCAAGAACATGGTTAAATAAAACATAAAACTTACTTCCACTCAGCAGTCAAAAAATAAATGTAGACCTGTGCATTTTGTTAGCGGTCTGGTTTTTGACCAAAAAAAGAAGCACTAAGAAAAATGTGCTGAGCTCTCCTAATTCAGCACAGGTACTGCAATAGGTAAAGAATTCCTAATTCAGCACAGGTACTGCTATAGGTAAAGAATTATTCTGTTCCTCAGGCTAGGCTATTTCAAATTCCATTTGTACTCACATCAGGTATGGGGGCCATGAGAAGCCCGTGGGGGAGAGATCTTACACCTATCTCACTGCTGGGCCATGTGTAGGCCAGTTTCTGTAGTTTGCACAAAACGACAAAACACTTTGCTTTGTATATTTGGTTGCTCAAAGACAAGCAGTTGGCAAATTATGCAGGGAATGACTGAATGAAAAATTCATTTTGGCAGGGATAATTTTTACATAAACTAGCATCCCAAAAAATAACTCTACTCTAGGACACTAACATAAACAGCAGATGTGTTTATGGCAAGTGTTCCCCAATATCACAAACAAATAGTGAGATCTCCACAGTAGCTGGAAGAGAGCCATTTTGCAAGCAGATGGCTTGAACAGCAGTCCAGGGTTCTCATCTCAGGACTCTTCCAATCAGAGGATATTCCTCTCAAAGTACCAACACTAATCTGAAGCTAATAGCCCTCTTTTCCTTGCTTTCAAAGACAGAGGACAAAGCGCAGAAAGCTGGCCCACCTAAGCCGCCTTAAAAGCCCTGTACTGTTTTCATTAGTGGCAGAGTAGCTGCACTGACTATAGCAACTGCCAGTCATGTGAGATACTCATCTGAGCACCATTCCATGCCATGTGATTCACACAATATTCAGTGGAAAATGAATGAAGAGGCCGAGGTGGGACTATCTGTATTCCCCAAAGCATCTTAAACATAAACTCTGGAACAAAGTACTATTCCCACTTTCGTAACCATAGACACGCAACAGTCTTCCACACTCACCCCAAGCCTTGCAGAACTGGGCACCAGTTTTGACCAGAGACAAAGCAAAGATTATGAATCCCAGCTTGTTCCACAGTAGGCAAAATGGTACTGATGATCACATAGAGTTTTGCCTGAAAACTTCCACTGTTCCAATCAGTCACTTGCTTGAATGCCAGCTTGCACAGCTTGTTAATCTCAGCTCTGCTCTACCAGTTTCCCTATCTTCTTTGGCCTAGAAGCTCATTAAGTCCCATCTCTTCTACATTTTCTTCTCCCTTCTTCTACCTTGTGAATTAACTCACCACCTCCAGAATGAATTCCACTCATATTTCACCAGCAAATATCACCACATCAATCCCTATGCTTGCATGTTTTTATCCCTTTACCTGCCTCATTTTTCTGTGTGTGTGAACTCCCAAAACAGGCTCTGCCTTTAACTCTGCATTTACACAACACCTTGCAGAACCAGGCCCAGACCTCTATTAGTCTCTAGACATTGTTCTGACACTTATATTAGGGCTTTTTCTCTCCAGCTATGTTATTCGGTCAAATAAACGTATCATCTCTTTCTACAAACCTCAACACAATAATAATAGGACAATAATAATTGTGGCAAAAGCAATAGCAGCAGCACTGTACGACCCACGTTATCAGCACAAGGCACAGGAGGGAAAGTACCTGTGTACCATGTTTGAGACATGAATTGAAGAATAGCCTGCCCACTCAGACACGATGTGGAATTTAAGAAGTCAGAGCATAATTACTCGAGCTGGTCTTGGCTAGGATGCCAGGATTAGCACTCCAGCACTTCTGAAAAGTGGCCAGGAAGGCTGTTTTGCCTCTCATCCAAAGGAAATAAACCCATCATCTGCTAGGTGGCCCCCAAACACTACCTAAGGCATTATTTTCACACAGGTTTGAGAAAAGTGTCTTTACTGATCCACCTGAATGACTTGCAGCATCAATGCATCCCTTAACAGTGCACTGGACCAGTATCAACCCAGAAAACTAAGTGGCTCTTCCCTGGTTCATCAAAAACACACCCTTAGCTATCTTAGTTTTTCTGCAGATTTTTCAGCCAGTGACACAGAGACATTAAAGGAAACAGTGACCTAATTCTGACACTGTGGTTTCATAATGTAAAGATAACCTAATTCTTCAGCAGTCCCAAAACTCCTCTTCCTGATAAATGACCTTCTCTCTGGAGTATTTAATATTACTTTTGGCAATTAGAGGATTGTACAGAATATGCAAACTAGAAATTAAGAAGCCTTGCTTTTCCTTTAGATCAGTTAGGATGATGTACACAAACAAAGAAAAGGACTATAAACTACATTAATGTGCAGCTCTTCATCCTAAGACATGAGCAGTCAAATCTCTTGCTTCAGTAAGTACTGAAATCAGGGGTCACTAAGGAAAGTTGTTTTCCCCCACAGTACAACACTGCTTAATTGTTTAGATGCACAGGAATTTTCTTTAATTTTCTTAAGCATCAACAGGTATCGGCCCTAAATAGATCAAGAAAGGTCTCGGTACAGAAGTTCCAGTTAGAGTTAGCAAAGAGCATAGCTGAAGACATTCAGCAAACAGGAATATGATAGATTCCTACCACATTATTAATCTGATCAAAAAATAGTTTACATAATTAATTTAAAAAATCTTAGCCACCAAGAAACAAATTCAACAGAAAACTGCATTTAAATGCAAAAAATAGGCAAATGAACCAGGATACAGATCAGCTTAGTATGACTTACCCTTATGTATAGCTTGAAAAAGTGAAGGAGCATAAGATAGAGAATGGTCATGGACTTTTCAGGGAACTGGCTAACTATATGGGTTCATTAACAACAGTTAAAGAACTGAAGAAGAGCTTCTATGTAGCATGATGCTGGGCATGATGAGTCAGCATTCTAAGAGGAATACTTTTACATCAGTAAGGAAGGGCAACAGATGAAGCTAAGTTTTATCTTCCATCACTCCTGCATCACTATCTTTTTCAAGGCCATGTGTGCATGACAGCCTCATGTTACATCATCTGTGAAATTCATTGCACGAAACTCAGTGTACTTGCTTTGAGAATTCATGGCTTCCAAAGACTTCTTTCCTATGACATCAATTGCATATACTCCCATGGAGTGTAAAAGAAGCAAGGTAAGTCCTCTACCAGACGAAAGACCCTGTAGTTTTTTAATTTCCTAAGATAAAGTGAGAAGAGCCCAAGGACCTGGCAGATACTGTGTTTGCATTGTGGCTATGTGCAATTAGCAATGTGCAAGAACCTATCGCAAAATGGTCATTGAAGCGGCAAGACTGCAGGAGCTAAATAAAACGCCAGGCTTCACCATGAGGACTTTGGTCAGCTTGGACAACTCCCACTATTTGGAAACATGCAAATGGAAAGTTCCTTTTATAAGGAAGTTACTAAGAGCAACAGGATGAAACTTCCAAAGTCCTCCTGGCTAACATCTATTACTGGTTTATCAGTGAGCAGCATCCTCACTGAAAGGTACACACTACGTCCTTTTTCTCTCCTTCACAAGTACTCTCCTCTAACAGATGGTCAGTTTACATGTAATGATCCACTGTAATTAAAAACCACATTCTCATTAGCCATCCTCCAAGAACACGACAGCTCTGGCTCACTTTTTCTGGTGAGTATGTGCTTCGTTAAATGATAAACTGCGGCCAGGAAAATAAAAAATACAGTAAATTTCTATACTGGGGTTGAGTGGAGGGCTTGGATTGCAGATTCCCAAGGAGACAGTCAGACAGACCATTCACCAAGATTGAGAACCCTTAGTTTGGGGGTCAAGACATGGGGGGTCAAGATGTGAAGTTCCTCTGTTTTCTGTAAGGATTCACTGTGATTCACATTCCCTTCACCATTCAAGTACTTTTCTCATTGAGCTCTCAACATATTTACAATCAACTGCTCTACAATAATTATGGAACACAACAATTGCAAACTAGAGAGACATTAACAGGACTCTGCTTTTTATAAAGGCACAGATTTACTGCTTCCCCCTTCCTGCAATTCCTCTCCTCCTGTCCAGCTGGAAAAGCCAGAGGGCCAAAATAGACATATATTTTTCAAGAATCATTACCTTCCCACCAACTCTACAGACCATTTCAGATGCAGTGTCACTGCAGAATGGAGACATTGTGGACTATTGAAAATGTCTGTAGAATCACTGACTCAAAAAATCTCTAACACCTGAGAAAGACCATCATCATCTAAAAGCCTAAGGGGAGGAAGAACAGTATTGCAAACGAGACCTTTAATCAAACCTCTGGAGACACAGGTTCAATTTTCAGTTCTTTCATAAATCACTCTCTAATGCTCACCATCTGTAAATATATATGGAGAAGCATTTCCCACTTCAGATCACAAATACTCAGCTGCTGGAAGCAGCTTTTACTGTCTTTTAATTCATAACCTCATCAAGTAGAACTTCAGTTGCTGAGCAGCATCTTGAGATGGTACCTCTGCATATAGAAAAATGGGTAGAGCCCCACTGTGCTCCACTCAAAGTTACCTGCAGGGTCCCAAGAGGAGTAGTAGAGTCACATAGACAGGTAGAACGATACAAGTTAAAGCATCCTCCTGGGACAAATTTCTTGGCTGGCAGGTAAATACTATGTACCAGGGTTTAAGTCAGTTTTTTTTAAGTCTTTGCAGCACCTCTATCATTTTTTCACTTACTTCAACCTTCCCATGAGTCTAGTAAAAACCTGACTGCAAGACAGTAAAAAGCAGATATTTTCTAGGGCCAGGTCTGACTCCTAGATAGAAAATTGTAATTATCAAGGCAAAATTATTTTATGTGGCAGTGATGACACACAACCCCTCTTACAGGGAGCTCTATTTTCCATTTCAAGCAAATAGATTTTCTGTCCTGAGCATCAAAAATTTAAACCACTCATACTCCCTAGTGTTTTGCATTGAGCATGGCTCACTTCCAGAAGTCAATGTCAAAACGCAATAGGGAGGTCCAGTGTTACATTACTTCTCAATTTTTTCTGCATCAGTCGTGTTAGGTTTGCAGTTATCAAATACAATTTTATGTGTTATTTTTTTCTGCTGACTCCGAATCCTGAAGTATCAGCCCTGGGTTTTAGAAACAAACTGAGCTATTTTCTTCTGTCACTCTTTCACTCATAGCAGTACTTTCACAGGCAAATTCTGTTCTGCTGTGAAGGGTCTCTGATTTAACAAACCCACTATTTCTGTGAAACATGCAGATCTGCTTCTGGGCTGGAGAAGCACTAAAAGGACAAGAAGTTAAAACCTCCCCAAGTTACCTCAGCCAACAAAATCAACAGATGTGACTACATGCATCACTGGTGGCCAACTTACAGCATTTGAGCCATGTAGGGCTTGAATGCTTGGAGTGCAGGAAACACTCACGGGTCAGCCCTATCTGACTACATACCCAGGTTAGCCTCATGCAGCAACTAAGCAAAGGGACCTGTAAGAAGCTGTTGTCACCTCACTCTCCCGAATTACTCATAGAAACCCCCTTCCCCAGAACTCTCCTCAATATGAGGTATGTACTCTGTGGCATTCCACTACTGAGAAGTTTAATTCATGTCTCACAGGGTTGGAAGAGCTGGACACCTCTAAGATACAAATGGTTGCATTAAGTGTTACTACAGCTCTTGGAACACAAGCAGCACAGCTAATAAAATGTCATCTCATCTGCTTACTACTTCTGAGGCCATTAAAAACTACAGCAAAAAAACAAAAAGTGGAAAAAAGCAGAGAGGCAATCTATAGCACACAGGGGGCCTGACTAGAAGACAAGTACACAGTGCTGATCTCAGGTCTAACATGTCCTCCTGCATGGCTGTGTTAAGACAGTCAAACCCTCAGTATCTCAGGTACCTTGTAATCCTTAATAAAGGGCTTTGAAATTTTAAGAAGAAAGGTGTCTTAACACACCTTGTCCCTATCTTCATCTTGGATTTTTTTTTAGTTTCCCTTTCAGGATGGTTAGCACAGGGAAAGTACTAGGTTTCTCATTGTAGCAGGATGCTCTGCCTAGAGTGGGAGTAAGCCAGATGGAACTTTTTTATTTGCAAAGCTATCAGTGGTGAACGGAAAAGGGGATGTCATGCTGGCTTTGGTGCTGAAGAATGCTGAAACCAGCCTGACTCACCAACCCCAAAGTTAAACATTCTGAGGAAGAACAAAGTACCTGATAAAGTACCTGATAAAGGAACCAAAAAGTGATACTCCTTACAACTTATGTAAAGGCTGCTGAGTTGGTATAGCTAGTCTAGAAATATATGACTGACAGTCAATCACTTTATACCATAAAAGTCCATTCCCACTTACTAACTGTAGGGTTTTCTAACATACCCTTTCTCAGAGTGTACGTGGAAATTTCTCCCTTGAGTGGAGATGCCCCTCAAGGTTACTACTCCAGGCTGAGCGAAAGAGATTAGGCAACAGTCATCAGTATGGATGAGTAACATCAATCTCTTCATAATAATTGAATTTGCTAGCTTCAGTGTAATTGCTTCAAAATTGCTTAAAAAATAGTGCACTAGTTATAGCTACCTATACTGTGTAGTAAATAATCTTGATTAAGATATTTCAGTCTAATCATTATAATTATCATAATAAATTTAAATAAATATTTTATTTTACATATATATGTGTGTATATATATATTTATTTTTTTGGACTGCCATCCTTAATACTGCAGGATAAAGTTCTGTAAAGGTTCAATTGCACCTATATAATCCTTTAGGCATAAACCATTGACAAACTCTGGGGCCAAGATTGGATCCAGCTGCCCCTAGACTCCCCTTTGAAAAGAAGTTTAGAAAGCAAGAGGGTCCTTTGTGTACCTCGTGACTCAACGGGAGGGCTTCTTTAATAAACTTTGTCTGAAGTCCCATTCTGCCCACAGCACTCATGTGTCTTGACTTTATTTATTTGAGTTATGCTCATGAAAAGAAACAGTAAAAAGCTAATTGCACACAGCCACAAAGCAAATACAGTATCTGCCAGGTCCTTGGGCTCTTCTCACTTTTGACCGCCCGTTTTATCTTAGGAAATTAAAAAACCTCAAGGTCTTTCATCTGCAGCAAAGATAAGGCGTTTTCATGCTTTCGTGCTCTGCCAGTGTATGCCAAACCTATTTGGGAGGCATCATCACCACACATTTTTTGTGAGCAAATCTATTAAAGGAAAGCTCTGTAAAGAAATTGCCTCAAGGCTCCAGTTCAGTGGTAGTTATGGCAGTGTTCCTGTGCTGTTGGCTTGCACTCAGTGTGGAAAGTCCCCGTGAAGTCATGAATAAACAGAGCTCTTTATACTTTTGCCATGGGATCACATGGGCATATCAGTCCAAAATGAGCAGGAATCTCTTTTACAAAACCACACTATTTTGAAGGTAGAAGAATGGATTCATTTAAGCAGGTCTTCCCAATTCAGTACCTTTGAATGAGACATGTTAAATAAAAGCTCATGTCATTTGTCAGCTGAAATGTATTTTCTATCTCCATTGCTATATTTGAATGACTAGACTTTGAAAACAACTTTTGGAAGTCTCTTCCTAATTAATACCTTAAACAGAGATAACTTGGAGTCATGTGACTTAAGAGTAACTAAATCAAGGTAGGAGTTCTTGCTCAATGCCAAGGACATTTTAAATTAAGTCTCCCACTGCATGACAGACAATTCTTTTCACAGAAAAGAAAAGGAAAAAAAAAACAGAAAGAAAAAAAAAAAAGCCAAACCAGTAAAAAATGCTAAAACAAGTCAATGTGCCCTATGAGTCTGCAAATGGAAACATCCTCACTTTTACTCAGGCACAACAATGCTAAACTGAATATTCAAGCTAAGCTCCATCTCACTTTGCTTTAGCCATCTACAAAGTAACACTGTAGAAGCTCTTGTAATCATGTCTACCTGTCAGATTTGCAGCATCTACCTTAGAACAAGTTTAACCATAGCCTCTCTGTCACCTATGAAGGGAGCTTTTGGGGAATCTCTCAGGTACAGCATCCATTGCAGACATCTTGGCATAGACAGATAATTATGCAAGATGACTGCTATCCATAGAGCTGGAAAGACAATAGAGTTTTGATGACAAAAAGAACTCTGTCACAAGCTGTTGAGAGCAAGCTTAACAATCCTCAGGCAATAGCATCTGGCTAGTGACTGAATAGAGTACCAGGCATTTGGGAGCTTGAAAACTGGCCATCAATGCATTCTTCTCTAAGAGAGCTGACTCTAGCAGCAGCAATGCCCAGTCAGTGATGAAAGCTTTCAAAAATCCTAATTTTGATTATGAATGTTTGAGTTCAGGACTTCACTGGAAGTTATTGGTTTAGTGGGTTTTTTGGTTGCTTATTTTGCTGGGGTTTTTTTGCAACTGATGGCTCAGCTATAATTTTCTAAAAATGGATTTTAGATAGGATTACAGAACAAGGTTTGATTTTCCAAGAGCTTGCAAAAGTGTTACAAAATAAAAACTTTACTGAAAACAATAGTCTATTAGAAAAGGCATTTTTAATGGGCTCGACTATTTTCAAGAACTCAAAACCAATTCAAGGTAGGCATATTCATGACCAAGAGTACTCAATCTTTCTCCAACACCCACTGTTTCACCCTGGAGAACCAAAAGTATTTGCAAACTCTTCTTCCTCCTTCCTGGCGTGCCAGGCAAAAGGCTACCTCTGCTCAGTCTCAAGGACCTGAGCTGCGACTTATCATCAGAACAATGTCAAACTTGATCATATGTAATGTCATGCTATCAGTGTTTCTTGACCGTTTTTAGATTAAAATAATGGGACACCTGAATTAAGCAGAACAGACACTATAAATACTACCTAATCCTTCAGAAAAACAAAAAATTAGGGTCCATCCAGCACAGTGATGACACTGTCATGCCTCTGTGACAAACTCTGTGCTCCCAAGATTTTTCCTTTCAAGCATATGTTCCTGAATCTTTACACTGCCTTTTGTTTCAGCACTGCCATGCTCATTTCAGCCCTAAGACAGATCTTAAATCTATACAGTCTATATAATCATAGGCAGACATAATTCAACAAGCCTCTTTTTTCTCTTCATGCTATTGGGTTTGAACATTTTCTTTGTTAAACCTGCCCACAGCACATCCAACAACACAGAAAACCTTGAGCTGACTACCCATAAAATACATCGCATCAATGACCAGACATAAATCTGCGCAGATACTGCAGCAAAAAGAGCCACTGCTGAAATGAATGTCACATCAGGTTGTGGTCTCGGAACAACAGACAGAAGCAGGAGACACTACAGGGCAGAAACAGTGAAGGAAGAAGCCTCCCTCTCTCCCCCAAGCTGCAATGAAGCAAAAAATTAGGCCAGGGACTGTCATTAAAGCAGTATTGTAATTAAAGCTTCTAGAACCTTTTGCAAGTGAGTTGAGGACAGAAAGAAGGTTCTTTAGAAGGTGCTGAGCTTCTTTCAACAGAAAACAGAAAAATGTCTCTCAATTATTCACTCAAAAATCTGAAGTCACCTCAGAGAACTGTGTGCATGCAGGCGCAGTGCTATCGGAATTATAAAAGCGGTGCCTCACACAAGTGCAAATGAACCCTCTCAGCTTTCTCTGATGGAGGCTGGGAAAGAAAGCAAGTAAGCCAGCAGCTGTTGTTCTTCAGAAACCTGATCATAACCTCATCAGGATGTTTGCTTCCCCTCATCCAGTTACTCAAATTTTGAATCACAAAAGAGCAGGTATGACATTAGTACCAGCAAGGCTAGGCATGGAGAACAGATCGGTTGGTGGACAGCTAAGCTTTGGGCAGAAACAGATGGTGTGCTGTGGATTCTGGCAAAAGAAAGAAAGGAGGAAAGGGGCTGGGGGGATAGAGTGGAGGAAATTAAGGGTGCTTTTATCCTCCCATTTTCTTTATGAAGCACACAGTAAGAATTTAAAAGACAAAAATACTTCTATGTATATGTACCCATAAGTAAATAGAATTACAATAGTGCTGTTTTTCTCCTTTCACATTAGTTTTATGCACATCTTCCTTTAATATGTTTGTTGGAGAATTCTTTGTAGATCCAGAGGCAGAATCTTATAATTGCAGTAGTAAGAGTTCTTGAACAATAAGGAAACAGAAACCATCCAGACACAAACAAAAAACTCATCCTTCTTTCCAGTGCTCTGGCTCCACTCCCCTGTCCTCCTGCAGTGCTGTAATGCTATCCGTTCCTTCTTGCTCCTGAGAGTCTCCCACGATGCAGGAACTGGGAGAGCCAATACCTATGAAGAGTTATACACAGAACCATAGAACAAGGTGGGACACTATCAAAAAGTACCAACATTAAGGATGCCGGAGGTAAGGACAGTCTCAAGGAAGAACTAATTTTTTCCTACTTTTTGCATGTCACCTTTTGAGGTAAAAAATACAGAATGCTGCAAAGATATAATAGTTTCATGAGAAATACATTTCATGGTGGGAAGCAGAGAGGAAAAAAAATCAGTGGTTAAGAACCAGATAAATTAGAAGGAAGTAACAATTTAAATATCAGTGACATTTCTCACAATGTGTCTGATGGTATGGCACAGAAGGAAATTAATCCATAACTTTCTAATTTGGGTTTATGGGAGAAGTATATAATTCAGTGGATCTTCAGCATGTAACTTAGACCAAGTATTTCAGCTTTCCAAAAGCATGTGCTGCTTCAACCAGTATATGCCATTTGGAATAGGTTGGGGAGTACTCATTAAATCACTTGTTTATTATTCACACTACAGGAATGTGAGTTCTATTGGTAAAATGAATCAATCAGAGAGTAAAGAGCTATTCTCTGGAGTCTACATTAATCAGCCCGACAAGCTGTCACTAAGGATTGGGTCAGACTCATAACATAGCATCCAACCAGTGGGGAAAAAAATCCCTGAGACTGCTGAAACAGGGAACAGTTCACCCATTTAAAGCTGTCCCCAGGGGCTTGTGTCAACCATTTATTACTGCTCACACACAGCTGCAGAAGCTTTTAAGTGAGAAACCTGCATTCTTGGACGTTCCAGAACTGTGTGTGTTGTGGAAACATGCTTGATCCCAGCTAGTTCTGTGAGGATAAGCAAGATGAAGTGTCCTGAAAGAAATACTGTTGGGCTTCAATACAGCCCTCTGAAGAAAACACATTCATGAACTTAGAGAAGGTCTAAAACTAGGACACATGTCAGAACAGATACACTGTTGGGAAACAGAGTTGTCATGCAGTCTGCACTTCGATAAAACATTTTTTAAAAAACCACTGTTTCTACAGACTATTTTTCATACAGGCAAATTGTTTTCAAGGTTTAGCCGTTTCCCAGCCTCCCTCAATGTAAGTCTAAAATATAAAGTATCATTTAAAATAATGTCATACATAAGAATGCACACAAAAATTTGCTTTTTCTTTAAAAAAACAAACTCCCAACCTAAATAAAACCCCACAACCATTAACCTGCCCCACTCCCAGCCCTGCTGGTAAAAACCATGAACTACTAAAATTGCAATATTCTGAGATATATACTATGTTAATGAGAATAAATATTACAGAGAAAAAAGCACTAGGTAGACTTCAGCCCTAATCAGACCTGAAATGTGGAATAAAAAAAACAGTCAGCAAGTCCAACAATACTGTGAAGCCATGTAACACATATAGCAATGCATAAAATCAATATACCATAACAGAAAACACAATCACATGCTGCAACTACTTGGATGGGGGAGTGATAAGATCAATGTTTCTGTTCTTGTCAGCACTTGCGCTGGACAGAGTTTAAAACTGAGTATGAATAACAGTGACAGAGCTGCAGGATGGGCTACAAAACCTGCTGAATGGCTCAAACAAGTAGAAGTGGTTTAGCTGAAGTGTACTTCAGGGGAGGCTAGGAGGGAAGGCAGTCAGACCCACTTTGGGGAGGAAAAAACAACAAAAGGTTGAAAGTGTTTGGTTTCAGCAAGGTAATATGAGTGTACATACTCAGGAGTGAGGAAGAAAATATTTCTCTCCTCATAACAGAGCTGCTCCATCTCACTGAACTCTATATGAAGTGCTGCTGCTCTAAACTTGGTGTTAAAAGCTACACCACAGAACAACATAAATATTAGTGTAAACATTTAAATACAGCCTCAGGCAGCACCAGCAAGACTATATCCTGCAGATCAGGAGATGTGATTATTCCACTCTACTCAGCACTTGTTAGACCATGCTCTGACTGCTTCATCCAGGTTTGGTCATCCCAGCTCAAGAAACTGAAGACCATCCTACATAGTTCCACCAAGACAAAAATTGATTTTTGGTGTGGCTATAAGGAAAACTGAGAACAAAATGAATGAACTGAAAACAATTAGACACTGGAATAGATAACCCAGAGTAGAATCTCACTTCCTATAAATACTCAGTGCTGAGCTTGACAGGGCCTTGGGTAACACAATCTAAGGATTTCCCTTCAACAGAAGGTTGGACCAGATGTTCTCTAGAGGTTCCTACCAACCTCGAATTTTTCTATGATTCTGTGATCTAAACATATGCTATGCTAAGCATTGCTAAATATTGCTTTTTCAGTAAACGCATTTTAAATTAGAATTTCTCTGATTTTTCTTCCCATTCCAGCAATAAAATAAAAACCCCCAAACCAACAATGACGAGTCAAAAGGAGAAGGGTTCACTGTTTTCAGAATAACTGTCAGCATCTATTCAAGAAGGCTTGAAAGGAAGTGCCCTTTCACAGAATACTTAATTCTGTTTCACAGAAACAAGTGAACTTACTGCCAGAGAATTTTGGATAAATGACCAAAAGGAGCTCCATTAATTTGTTCAATTCCTTTAGTGTCTATTAAGCATTCTTTACCATCTACTTTGAAAGACAGGGTATACAAACTTTTGGTCTGATCCAATATATCCAGTTTTGCATTTGAGTCTCATGAATGAGAGATAAATCAAAATACCGGAAGTCAAGCACAGTGGTATTGACTTGTAACCCCACTACAGTTTAGTGGGATCATGAATTTAAATACTGAAAACAAAATGATAGAAACCTTACCACTAGTAAGGTACATCTTACCACTAACATCTAGTAAATCATAAATCACAACAATTATTTATTTCAATTAAGTCATAAATGGAAGAACAGGTTAAGAAACAAAACAAGAAGAAAATCCAGCAACAGTGTCAGCTTCCACTTCTACCTAATGGCAGAAAGACAGACTTAAATTTCCAAAGAAAATGGGATTCCAACCTGCCAAAGTAATAGATAACTCTATCACACTGAGGTCATCATACATCATAGCTACCTCCACAGGCCACTTCTATGAAGAGACTAGATAACAACTAAAAAAGAGCCTAAACAAACACAAAATAACAAAACGGGAGCAAACGTAACTCTATCTATCTGCATTTTAAACTACATCCCATAAGACACAAAACCGGCGTTACACTGAAAGATATCCCAACATCCTCCCAGACGCTGAGAGTGAAAAAAAAGATCCCACCCGAGAGTTCTTTTTAAATTCCACATGCTGAAAAAGCTGTTAGGGCAAACATTGCTCAGACAGTAAAAGACAAACATATGGCTTGAGAGGCTATGGAAAGTAGGAAGAATCGTTACTGCCAGTCATGCAACAGGTAACTTTGTCTTCTTATTACTTTCAGTAACTGTTAAATCCTATGTTGGTTTATTTGTTTATTAATTATGGAATATACATTATTTGTTGGTTTGGAGTCATAAAAATGCATCATAAAGACAGATATCCCTCTTCACCTTGGCTGTCATCCGCTGCATGACAATCTCAAGAAGAGAACTTCAGTTTACTTAGTGACGCTTCGTAGGCTGTGGAGAGGTTTAGGATTTGTGTTGTGTCATGAAAAACTTCCACTCTTCTAGGTGTCAGTGCTACGATGCTAGACCTCTGGAGCACACAGCCAAATAAAAGGATGGTAACTCCTAAATCCGATAGGAGTTTTGCGTCTGTGGACAAGACAATGCCATACAAGTATGTAATTGCCTCTGAAGTCTCTCACAAGGCATGGAGCGTAACAGATGGTCCGTTGCTTAAGACACTTAACAGGGACTTCAGAGATCCAGATTCAATTTCAGTTTAACTTTGTACAAGTCTCTTAATAGGACACATCTACACCATGGATATAGACAGATTTAAGCTGTCTCTGCCCAAGCTAATCTGGAAACGAAAGTGCAGGGAAGACTGCTGCAAAGACACCCGAGCTCAAGATAAGTGATCAGCAGGATTTCTGAGCTCATGGGCACTGCCATGCAGAACTCAACACAAGCCTCTCTATGATGACGTCTGCTGCACATGCACTTCTGTCCTGGTTTTAGCTGGGATAGAGTTAATTTTCTTCCTAGTAGCTGCTACAGTGCTGTGTTTTGGATTTAGTGTGAAAATAATGTTGATAACGCAGAACACAGAACGGCTTGGGTTAGAAGGGACCTGAAAGATAACCTAGTTCAAACCATCCTGCCATGGGGCAGGGAACCTTCCACTACACCAGGTTGCTCAAAACCCCGTCAGCCCATCCAGGCTTTGAACACCTCTAGGGATGGGGAGCCCACAACTTCTCTGATCAACCTGTTCCAGTGCCTCACTTGTTGCTGAGCAGTGCTTACCCTGAGTCAAGGACTCTTCAGTGTCTCATGCTCTGTCAGCAAGGAGGTGCAGAAGAAGCTTGGAGGGAGCATGGCCAGGAGAGCTGACCCGAACGAGCCAAAGGGATATTCCACACCATAGAATATCATTCTCAGTATATAAACTGTGGAGATTCAGCCAGGAGCTGTTGATCGCTGCTCAGGGATGGGCTGGGTATTGGTCAGTGGGTGGTGAGCAATTGTACCCTGCATCACTTGGGAGTTTTTGGGTTTTATTTATCTCTGTTGTCTCAGTTTGCCTTACAATTATCATTATTTTGTTATTGTTATTATTATATTTTATTTCTATTATTAAACTGCTTTTATCTCAACATACTTACCTTTCTCCTGATTCTCCTTCCCATCCCACTGGGGTGGGGGGATAGGGAAATGAGCAAGTGGCTGTGTGGTACTTAGTTGCTGGCTGGGATTAAACTATGAAACTTGCTAGTTCTGCTCTCTAATAGCTCTCAGCCTTCTACCTTGTGCTCCAAAGCAGACGTTCTCTTTGTTTTGGTGTCTCAGCCTTCCATCTGTATCATGAGGATAAAAGCACTGCCTATACTTACAGAGTGTCAAGAGGATAAATTCATTAAGTGGTCCTAAGGCACTCTAGGATTATGGCAACAGATGTAATATCAATTCCTTAAAGCAGTGAAAATAGAGAAGACAGGGCAATCAAAACTCTAAGGAAAGAGCAATTGAGAACATGAAGTTTATTTTTTCTAGTTTAACTGTGTCTCTGCATCCAGAGGACACTGCAGAAGAAAAGGCAAACTTTGGAATGCAGCAATAGCTAGATGGAGTGGAAAATGTGAGGAGTGGGTACATAAGTAAAGGACAGTAAGATTCTTAACCACCAATTGAGTTTAAAACTACTATGAAATGAGACAAAATGAGATATTTGCATTTCTGAATTACAATCTGTTGACAGACATCTCTCTTACCTGCGTAAGATCAGAACTAACTGGAAACTCTCCAAGACAATACAGAGGAAGAAAGGAGACTTGTGAAAAATCCATGCTATTCAGCAGTGACACAGTTAACCAACAAAATATAAGTATTCAGCAGCACCATTTAAAACCAAGTGTGCTTAATACATCAATTAAAAAGCCTAAAAGAACAAACCTCTGACTCAGAAGTAGCCCTTCTGCTTCCACTGTTAACCATTATATACATTATTTGCAGAGTAAACTGTGTGGTTTAAGTTAACATGCTTTGCATCACATTTGCAACATGGTAGAAACATGCACACAAGCAACTAATGCATCTCTGCTAATGACTAGTAATTTGCTAAGCTGATGAACCCCTACAGCTTATAGTCATCTGTTCATAATCTTGTCTTCATCCATAGCCCATTATTGTCTTGTTTCAGTCGTCTTCATCATAAAAAAAGATTAAAAAACATTAAATACCACTTACTCTAGTGAAAAAATAAATACTTATCAGTCACAACATAACACGGTGTTAGAAATTAATAATTCTATAACAAATGATTAGCATACCAGTTTCTGCTGGTTTCAATTCCTTGCAGCAACACTCAATATGTGTCATACACTTTTAAGAATCAAAAGCAATGTGATCATTTCCTACTGCAGACCTATAATTTGTACCTACAGCAGCAGAAATTGTACCAGAATGCACATAAAACAGAAGTATGAGGAAATCCACAAAAGAAATCAAAAAGATACAAATTCAATCTCTGATGCTTCATGACTTGCCAGTATTATATGAGAAGAAAGACATAAAGACATTAGGTTAAGGTGTTTTCAAAATTACATGTCCCTGGTGCATTGATTAGAAACAGGGCAAGGGGTTTTCATTCAGGAGAGTCAGAAGACAGGAGTATCACAGGGATTCAGGAGTCCATGAGGACAGAATTCCTTCCCCACTAAAACAGAAGCAGTATTTTCAAACAGTATTAATGCTTTCAATTCTGAAAAGTTAATTCTCATTTCCTGCGTTTAACAAAAAAAACACAGCAAACATAAGAAGGCAAAGAAAGAAATAAAAGAAATGGTAAACTAGTCTTCCTGTGCTTCAGTTTCTGTCCCTTTCCCAGGGATGCATTGCTTTCCAAGGGGTAACCATCAGCTCTGTTACCAGACAGCACAGAGGTTCTGAGTAAGAGATGAAAACCAACATGTTAACTGCAAAACTAAACACCTACAGATGGGCTCAGATTGGTTACTAAGATTGTAGGGACTTGCTATAACTTGATTAAGGACAACAAAAAACATTGACTGGATGTTTTGTACCCCTGTGGAAAACCTAGCCCTACCTACATTACCTGAGCAGTGATAAAGCTATTGGCCGAGGTGCCAGGTTTTGAGAGACATTATTGAAGATGAGCTGTAGATGACTTTTAAATTTCAAACTAGCAGTAGGTCCCAAGAATATTCACAATCCTTGCTACACTGGATGCAGTAGTTAAGTGAAAAAGGTTTGGATAGCCATGTGTACTTCAGCTCAGCTCAATAAAAGCAGCTGGAAAGAACAATCATTCCAGTCAAATTTCCGAACAACTGGAAGTTCAATTATCTCTGCTGAATAAATTCAGCAATTTAAGTTGCTCCTAAGCAGCAAGGGATTGAGCTGAGTGGAGATCTAAGTTGATTTAACGCTAATTTGTTTCAGAAAGTTCTGAAATTGCATTCCGTTCAGTGTCTGCAGTAATTTCTATAAAGTGGTATTAAAATGATTAAGTTTTACAAGTTTCCAGCAAGTTCAGCAAACATTCACTGTCTAATAACACACCTTTAGCCATATTAGGTTCCTTCACTTTGTTTGGAAAGTGTGGTTTATTTATTTCTGCAAGATATTTGAAGCAAAGCCCGAGATATCCAGCAGAATTCTTCCTTTTATTCACAGTTTTAGTAAGTTGCTGAAAGGTTGGTAATTTCACAAATTAAAAACACAGAGGAGCTATAGTATATCATAATATCTGTGGTGACTTGGAGGCCCATTAGGAACATCCTAACTTTGTGTACAGAAAAACCCCAATAAATGATACTTTACTTTCCACAAATTGGAATGCATCCTACTATCTTCTCTACCCAGATCTTGTTCTGTGTCAGCAGTGTTTAAACAAACAAATTAGATGCCTCCTTGGACAGCCAGATAATGGAGTTACAAGCTCATCCACTACTCACATGAGAAAGATTATACCCCCTTGGATGGGCCTCTTGCAGTCCTACTTCCCTCATGGGTAGCAGGAACAGACAAAAAAGGGAACATGCTAACCAAGGCCCAACCAAGCAACTTACTGAAATGGGTCTAAAAATCCACAAGTAAGCAGGAAATATCACAGTTATTAGGCTTATTAAAAGTTAACAATAATTGTATCCCATTTTTATAACCATTGCCTTATAAAAGTTGATATATCATTGTTTTTAAAGTTAGGGGAATTGAGACACAGAAGGTTGAAGAAATTTTCTTAAGGTCATGCAGATAAAGGATATGAGGAACAGAACCTGAGTCATACACTTAAAGAAAGATTTAACTCTGGGATTACGGGGGGGCAGGGAGGACTGGAGGGGGTAATTTGTAATTTGTTTTCCAATTTGAAATTCTTACGCCACTTTTCACTTTTAATGACCATAAACCTCCTCTTGTACAAATGAACAAACTGTCCAGCAAGCTACATTATAACAGTTGTATACAACAAGTCTGCTTGTGTGATGAATCAACTCATTGTTTATTCAAAATAACAGACACAAATGGCCCTCACACGCACCTACAGCTACAGTAAAAACACTTCCACGCTGAAAGAAAACAAAAAATAATTTTAAAAACTCCATGCACCTAAAAACAACCTGAATAAAATATGGCGCTAGCAAAGAGTAGTTAGTAGAGGACCACTGCAAAAAATGCCATTTCTTATGCCTTCCCTATCAAGTTGAAACAGCTTATACCCTAAAACAAGTTATGGGGCCCTCTCCACCTGGATTAACCAGTCTTACTCCGCTCTCAAGCAAACCTAACTATTTAAAATTAAAACTAGTCTCAGGCCTCCAATAATGCTTGAATATTATTCTATAATGTCATAACACCGGTTACAAATTGACTTCATTTACATCATATTCATTAGGACACCAGTGTTGAACTCAATATTACCTTTCCTTTTTCTCCCAGCCAAAATATTGTCGTGCTAAAACATTTATCTAATAGTTCTCTCCCACTGAGGTGCACATTTCCATAGGGACCCCAACAGTGCTGTACCATTTGCAGGGGAAGCTAAAAACTAATAGCTGGGATCTTTTCACAGCTTCTCAAGCCTCTACTGAAAAAAAAGTATTCTCCTGCTAATGTCATTGAAAACATAGTTTTTCCAGAATTTACTGTCTTGTTGGTTTCTTTTGGGGGTTTTTTGTTGGGTTTTTTTGTTGGTTTTTTTTTACAGTTGGGGTGGAAAGGGTTGTTCGTTTGGGATTTTTTATTTGGTTTTGGTTTGTTGGTTGTTTTTGAACAGTCTTACTTTCACAGGATTGTACAGCAACTGTCACTGCACTTATGTCATTAGAGTCAAAATACAACAGAAATAAATATTGCTATTATGTCAAGAGACAAGCATTCCAGGGCCACTTACTGTCTCCCCTTGTCGTTATCCCGTGTCAGAAAATGGGGAATATCAGTGGGAGGACAACAAAAGGGAAAGAAATTTAACGTGTTTCCTTTTCTACGCTGTCTGTAGTTAGCAATTTTATTCCCATTTAAGGGACAAACTGTCCACCCCTTTTAAACCTCAGAGATTAATTTTCAGTTATGTGTAGGGACAAAGTCTGTTCACATGATCTAACTGTCTGTCCAACAGGTTCAATTAGGCATTAAAGCTTTGTACTTCAAACTAAACAGTGCACTATAGTATTTATTCCAGTTTGGCATAAATAAGTATGGATTATTTTATGTAAACCATTCTAAAATTGTTAGCTGCTTTACAGTACCAATAGCTTTGACAGCAGCAAGACCCAGAGAATGGACATGATCCCTCTCTTTTAGTCTGATCTGAGCCTTTAGTAAAAGTGACCTGCATGGCTGCTGTACTACTGTCCTTATGCTCATTGATAAACACAAAAAATTGTTTTTACTCTACAGGAAAAAATATTAATTACTCCTACTATACGATTAAATTAGACAAACAATTAATGCAGCAAAGTATTCTTCAGGAGCAATAGTATCCATTATTGTAATAACAGAGTATAAGCAAAAAATTTGACTTTTGCTGCTACTGCTGGACCATCAAGTTTCCAGCCCAACTTTTCCTCTTGATGCCTAAAGATTTTTAGACATCACTCTTCTAGACTTATGTTTCAGTGAAAGGAAAATGCTCCAAACCTATAAGAAAATTTACTTTGAAACTGAGTATTAAATTACTGAATTTGTAAATTTGACTCCATTTATCTTAGATAACCTATAACTTCTGCTTATAAATATAATATTAATACATAGGTATTATTCCTATCAGAATTTTTTTAGTAGTTGAAAAGTAAGCACTTTAACAAATAAACTCCACTAAGGATTTTCTTGACTATGGTTAGCTTTTCCTTAGCTCTTATTGAAACACAGAACATCAGATTTAATAATCTTGCCATATATTCCCCCTAATAAAATGCATTTTATATTAAAATTAAGCATTGGTAAAAACTAACAAGATGTGTATTATGAATGTTTTACTGTATGTGGACTCATTAACCTTAGTTAAATTAATAGAACAACCCAAAATGTAGTCACGACCACTGACTCCTTGCAAAGTTATCTAATGAATTTTTTATCTTATTGCAGTCACTTCAAAATTTCCCTTTTAAGAGCCTGTAAAATTCTCATTTCCTGAGCAAAATTTCTTTTAAAAATTCACGTTTTATAGAATTTCCATTTCATAACCAGTAAGATTTTCTAATACATTTGGTGAAAATAATTATTGTAATCCTTCTCTCTAATAACAGAGAAGTGAAATCTACCATAGAAAGACATATACCCTAATGTTTATATTTGGCAATAACCTTTCTTGACAATTTAGCTGCTATCTGTAGAAGCAAAAATCAATACTTTATTTCTTCTGCAGAGTGATACTGGCTACTTTGCAATCTCTGTATGTGTTTGCACATAAATATTCTTGAAGGCAAACTAAATCATTTAACATTTGTAGTTGTCCAGTCTCTTTGCAAGACATATTATGCACTTAGGATGAATTCAGTGTAAATCATCATCCTAGCCACACAATTAAATACTATAAGCTTCCTTAACCCTCAGCTCAGACTCCCCTAATCTCTAAAAGAAAGCAATGCCAGATGGCCATGAACAACTGCTGAGAATCAGAGGGACACAGAGAAATACCTGAAGCTCTTGGTAATATGGTGGAGAAACACCTTCTGTTCCAACTTACTGCTAGGCCCCACTTAGACAAATTTGGTTTGCACAGCTCACATGTGATCCTTCCAGGTTAAATAATACACAGGTTACTAATTTTCTAAAGCTATGTCTTGTAGTCTAATTTACAAACACTGAATTTTTGCTGGGCACAAGCAATATAAGGCAACCCTTGACTGTAGCTATCACAGCAACAGTATGTTGGCTTCAAAATGCAGAGAGAATCCACTAACCACTGCACTTCTCTATCACCTTAAAACCTATACATGTGTATATATATCTATTAATATATATTAAAATATGTAAAACATATTCTACATAAAATACCGTGTGCAATATATAATATTAATATATAACTCACATGTCTTCAGATACACAAGTTAGCTGCAAGGCTGAAAGAGTAGCACAG
Source organism: Lepidothrix coronata (assembly GCF_001604755.1). Taxonomy (NCBI): domain Eukaryota; kingdom Metazoa; phylum Chordata; class Aves; order Passeriformes; family Pipridae; genus Lepidothrix; species Lepidothrix coronata. The sequence continues at coordinate 1,719,788 of NW_016690354.1, read as the reverse complement.
CTCATTGGCCCATGAGGGACAGATTAGGTCCCAATCTCTCTGTGTCAAGAAGCAAAAAATGGAAAAAGGTTCCTCTTTTCCTATAGAAGAATATACTCCTTTGAGCCAACACTAAGAATCATTTAAGACAATAGTGCCCAGCATTCTGGGATGCCAAAGGACACCTCCTGTTTTCATTTTCAGAGGAAGCATCTCACAACCATTTTACTATGGCAGAACAACACTTCCTATGAGACAAGCTTTCTGCTTCTGCAGGCTCAGAACAATGCAGCTTTGTGGTAACCAAGCTGCTCTGCTGGATTGCCTATTGCAGCTGTACAGCTGCTGGACTGGCACCTGTTTAAAGACTCCTTGAAACAAAGTTTTCCCACCTCTGTTTCCAGTTGCCTAAACCAGTTCCTGTATTTAAAAGAGACCAAAACAAAATGCTTCTTGCCTTTACCAGAAGATACCAGTGTGGAAGTGGTCTCCTCACCTCTGAAGACCAGGAGTCTCATTCTGCTTTAAATTACAGCTCAGAAAATTTCCTATTTAAAAATGAGTCTTCTCTTTCTAAAAAGAAATCACCTTGCAGTACAAAAGATAGTCACTGCTCAAGAGCAGGCCACAACTTCATGTTTTTGGACCTGCGTTACTTAACAGAAATTCAGAAGGAAGCAAAAGAATGAGCAAACCTGGGAATGGAAAAAAAAGGTTAAGAAGAAAGACAGGACTGAAATAGCAGGGAGTGCTTCAGGGTAGAGTAGGAGCAAAGGGCACTGCCACGGGTGTGTGGGGAGTCCAGAGCTGGACCAGCAGGAGAGTACAGGACAGGAGTGAGAGATACTGCACGTGCACAGCATCAGCAGGGAGCACGAGCAGAGCCAAACATTCAAAACCTGTCAGATAGGCATAGCAGAACTAATGTAGGTTCCAGGTATGAAGCCAGATGTGGCAAACTACAGAACACCTGCCTGTAGTATGCTTCATTCTAGCTTGCATTTCCATGAGTAAAAGAAGATGATAATATTATTAATTTGAATTTCTCAAAACAATAAAACAGCCCAGTTAAACAGAAGTAAGAATATAGCAAGACTGGAAGGATGCATAGTAACATCATTCTGGCTTGCAAAATTGATTATAAGCCAGCTACACTGAAGAAAGAGGCACTTTTGAACAATTTAAACCAGGACAGAGGATCAAATTTCTGTTGTAAACTACTTTGAAAAGTACCTGACATCTTGCATTTAGCATTTTTTTATAATCTCTCAGATTTACCACGCCAGAGTATCATTTTCATTCTGTATAGCACGGTTCATACAAAAAAGCATTTTTAAAATATTGGATAGAGATATGGTGACAAAGTTCAATAACAGAAAGAAAAGTGATATAAGCTTCACAGCAAAAGACATGGTGATGAGAGTGTGAAGGGGATTAAGAGGTAAGAGTAAGAACTGAAGAAGCATAGGACACTAGAGAACTGCTCCAGATGGTAGGCTAGTTTTAACCTACAAAGCAATGTGTTTGTATAAAAGTCCAGTGGGAGCTGAGCAGACAGAGATGAGCACACAGTTGAAGTCTGAAATGTTTTTACGAGTTCAAGGAATGATAAAAATGGACTCTAAAGGTCTGATGCAGAGTCAAGAAAATTGCTACTTGGGAAGAAGGTAAAATCAAAGAAAGATGTTGCATCTAAGGAGGTGAGGGGTGAAAGACACCTAAATGACTGATCACAGAGGACATAAGTAATGATAAGAAAAAAGCTTTTCCAAAACTAGTCACCACATATAGATATGAAAAAAAACACTTCCAAGGTGTCAAAATAATGCAGCATTGGGTCAAATAGCCAGTTTGATATAAATCTGGTATGTTTAAAATTATTTATTCCAAAAATAGTTAAGGCAACTTTCTAGTAGGGCTTGTGTACAGAAAAAGAAAAAAAAAATTGTAAATCATAAGTGAACTCTGATCAGATATTCTTCAGTGATCAGTTCTATCTTTCTATTTCAGTAAGATGTCCAGTAGTTCAGTAATTGTAGCATTCCAGTCTGTTACTGATAAAAGCTCACTGTTGCGTGAGCGGTTCAACACTGTACCAAATCTCCCATTAACTCTTGCTCTTAAAGGTTATTTCAGTAAGTGGGTCAAGATAAAAACAGGACCTGCTAGTAAGATTCCTAATTTGAACAATGATATCTATACACTAGAGGTAGCTACCTGAATCAGACTGCTAATGTCCCTTTTTCCAAAATAAATCCAGGGACAGTGTTTTTATTTATTTGTGAAGCTTACTGTATATTTCTGGATCACAACCATGAATGACTTTGTTCACATGCCCAGGCTTTGTAACCATCAAGAAAGCATTGACTTCGCTTTCAAACTAAGCAAACAGTTTCATTCTGGGTTATATTGATGCATACTCAGTATTTCAATTAGCCTGTGATTTCCTTAAAAATACTGTACTGAAGGATGCCTAGCTGCTAGATGATTTAACTTTTCCTCCCTCTCTTGTATATGACAATACTTTGCTCAAAGTAGCCATTAAGCTTTTAACTTGCTTGCTGAGGCATTCATTGTTACAACTCCTCATGCCTCTTGGCTGATGGAGGAAAACCAATTTTGATCCCTGAGAAGCAAGTGCAAGTCTCTAACTTCACACACCAATGTGTACAACTGCAGCTGAAACTGAATCCAGATTATTTCACCATTTGAGGCATTTCACATTTATGCTGAGACCTTAAGAGGTTAGAACATACACAATTTACTGGTTTTAATTGGAGAAATGGAACAGAACTTCTTTCAAATGAAAAAGAAGTTTGTCAAATGAAGTTTACAAAAAGCAAATGAGATTTATGGTGACAATGAAAATGTACTTCAAAAATTAACCTGCAGCTTTTTGCAACACAAGGCATTACAACAGAATGCAAAAATCCAGCCACTGCAGGATTTTAATGCTACGATTATTCTACTCTGCCTTAAAGGGCAACAATTTTGCCCTTTCTTAGATAACCCAGTTCAAAACACATTAGAACAGCAAGTCTGAGTGATTAGAAGTCAAACTACAGTAACCAGGTAGCAATAAAGATATAGAAAGCATGTGCATTTTCCCAATAGACACAAGTTTAACACTGAAAATATTCCAAGCAGGTATGAGAGAGAGGGAGGGGAGGAGGGAACTTACTGTACTGCTTCAAAGATGCACCATACACATAATGCAGCAGTACAGGATACACTAACAGATGAAGGCAACTGAAAAGGCAGTACTCACCCAAAATATTAAATTGAAAAGGAACATCATGTATTTCAAACAACACAGGCAGCCTCTTGCCATGTTGCACTTCTTAAATTCTAAAAGGAAAACAAAGGATAGATCCAGGTAAAAGACCACGTATTTGCTGCCTTTGGGTGCACTGTATTTGTCACTTTTTACGCCAGTTCCAGTCCCAACGCCGGTCCCGGTTCCGACCCCAGTGTGGCTCTGTGTGCGTGATCCAGTTGTACCATAGAAAGCTCCTGCAGTAAAACCTCGACCAAATTGCCTCCCTGAGGTAGAAGGTTTAGCAAAATCTGAGTCTTTGCTATCCAAAGATGGACTCCGGTGAATTGAAGAATCCTCACTACTTGACTTCTCCATGATCTCTCTTTTCACAGTTGTCAGATTTAATGTATAGCATCTCTCAGCATTAAATGCAGTGCCTTGCAAATGCCACAGTGCGATAAGAGCTGTCTGTGTTTTGCTTCTCTTTTTCTTCGTACATAAATCAGATAATCACTGCAGAATTTATTCACTGCATTCTTGCTGTCTTTATTTTTTATAGCAATGTAGGCTGTATTCTGTCTATCTGAAGCATGGATTTATACATTAATATCCCATGCAAGAGAAGACTCATGATTTATCTTGATGAATCAGTTATGCAGAACTTTGATTTTTATTCAAAAGAGCCATAAGCTCTTTCTCTGCACTCCTAGTCTACAGCCCTCTAATCTATAGGCAGCAGATGGTCCTTGCATCCATTTCCAAAAAGCTTCTGCAGTACACCTGGGAGACTCTCCTCGAGCCGGAGCACTTTCCTTGCTCTCAGCTTCCCTCTCTCTGTCTCTCTGACTCTCTCTCACACGCTGTCTTTTTTCTTTCCACCCATTCGCAGTGTCTCATTCAGTAACCAGCTACCAGAGTGCACTCTGTGTTTCACTGCCGTTGCCGTGAAATCATCGGCAACTGCAACCACTGGGCATTTCCCACAGAAATCCCTGACCTAACTATCGAGTAATAAATCCGCCCTCCTGCTCGCCCCTCCCCTCTGCTTTCCATCAGGCCAGTTAGCAGAAGCCTTCTCCTGCAGGGCACGCCTCCATGACATAATATCTTTAATAGGATTAGAATTACTCTTGACTATACAAGTGCACAACAGAAAATCTCTTTAAATGTCAAGTACTGTTTAGCTGTTTATGCACTAGAACTGTCAGGCAGTGATATTCTTTCAATGCAATATAATACAGGAAAAGTATGGATTAGATAGACAGGTGCTAACCTTTCCTTGCTCATTAAATTAACAGTAATTTACATTTTTTTTCCTGGCTTATACAAATGCCATGGTACAAGGAACTGGAATAGACTAGCACTCAGCATATGCTGAATAGGCACGTCTCAGTTATACATGCACATAATCACACCTTTACCTGTGATATAATTAACCATAACCAGAAAAGCAGAGCTGTTGCCTCTTACAGGGTCATCAATCAATTCTTAAAACTCCTGAAATGTAAAAGTATCTGAACCCGCAGCTATTTACACTCTATTTAACTAGTATATCAGAGATTATTCATATGCACGGCAATAAGCCATCTTACATCACAAGTAGTCTGTGAACTAGAAACACTGACCCAAATGCCACATATTTCTTTTCCACATAGTAGCACAACATGCCTGCTAGGACTCTGAAACAGAGAGGACATGTGTGTCTGTGCATATGCGTGTAAGTGCCTGGAGGAGAGGAAGAGAAATACTTCAGGTCACGCCTGGTGCTTCCAAATTTGTCATTTTGTCATAAGCGTAAAAGCAGTGCACTGATGGTGCAAAGTGCTATAGCAGATTTAAAATACAGGTTGTTCTTTTCTTTTTGTCTCTAAAGAAACCACATTAGGAGGCCACTATGAAAGAAATACAGCTACCAGGAAAAGCAAAATTCTGCACCATTTTCAACTGTCCCTTTCACATGCACATTAAAATGCACTGTTAATTATTGTATCAGGTATCTTTGAGAAAAGACAATATAACATTTATGCAATCTTAGACATCTATACCCAAAAGCCTCTTAAAATTCTATATTTTTTATGTAACAATATCAGAATCAACACCCTATAGCACTGCTATACCCTTCTTGATAGGCTTTTCCTGTGAAAATATCCCTCCACCGTAAGTACTTCATGCCATGAAATACCCAGCATTTGTATGTGTAATATCATTCTCTCACCTATTCTGCTATAGAATAACATTTTAGCAACAGGCAGGCCCAAGCCTGTATCAACGGTGCTTATTACTTTGCTTTTCAAAAGTAATTTCAGAACTGCCTGCATCAAATGTGTCCATCAGAGAGACAACTGCAAGATGACCACTCAGCACTGGGTATGATAGCAGAAACAGCTACACGCGGAACATCAAGATAAAAAAAAATAATTAGCAGCAACCAAAGCAGAATGGAGCATTTCTATCCACGTCTGTGGTTCACATACAAACTTCAACGTGAGCAGTTGAAGAAGAATCAACTTTCCCAGAAAAAAACATGGAAGTGATTTGTGGGTCAGGGCCAGGTACCTGCCTCAGACACAGGAGCCTGGCACATAACTCGCATTCAAACACAAGCCTGAGTATGGATTTAGAAATCTGAAAAATTTCCTCTGCTTGAAACTCACTTACTGAAAGTGTAAAGTTGTGCCACTGCAAACCTATGCTGCAGCAAACCACACTTTCAGTGTTTTCACTTCTCATACAAAATTGAGCTCTCAGCCAAAAAATTATGAGAGTGCACAGGTATTTTAAAGCATTTTTTCCTGTTGCACCCTTCAGTTTGCCATAAAATTTATACTGACATAGACTAGCTACAGAAAAAAACTTGCTATTCACTTGTAAAAACTAATGCAATATAAATATTTGCCTTCCCATTGAAGCTATATGACAATAATAATTAATCTGCCCTCCTCAAGGTTAAAAAATTAAAAGAATGTTTTGTAATACATAAAAAATCTCCACAAAGCCAATCCTAGTTCATAAATAGTGGAAACTTTCTATTGGTGGTTTAAAAAAGAAAAGAAAAAACAGGCAAAACAACTATACCTCCAACCTTATTTTTTTCCAGTTTTCATTTTTAGACCTTACTGAAGTTTTCTAGTTTTCTGTTTTTACCTTCAAATACTACAAAATATTAGTTTACTTTATCAGTACCTGTAATGTATCTTCCATTAAGAGATCTCCACAGCTGGTCTACAGCACAGTTTGTACTTCAGCACGAACAACCAAAGACACACGTAAAGTTAATAGCCAGCCTCAAAATGCAGGCCTGAGCAACAAGCACTAGGGAAAACACAGTTCCAGATCAGCCTCCCCTCCCGCTGCGTAGCAAGAAAACATATGACTCTCTTATGGTTATGCTGTTGCCACCAGGGACACTTTACAAGCTTCAGTAACTTTCCGCCACTTGAATTTGAAGCCATGGAGCAGCTTTACAGATAGACACCACTTCCTCCTGCTGGAACTCTCAACTCAGTGTTTAGGTAGCTCAGTTAATAAATCATCCAGAACTGCTTATTTGCTGAAAAAATACATGGTGAAAAAGCTGTAACCTGTCTGTCCAGCTGTGTTTTGACCAACCACTGCACTTAACTCTAACTTTGATTGAGAATTCAGCGGCAGGTGTTGCTGCAGGCCACTCAACAGCACCTTAGAGTGGTCCCACTCGACAGTGTAACCTCAGCACGAGGACAAACACATTTTGCTTCACTACAGACCTTACCTCTGTTTAGTAATCAGGGCATGAAAAACATTCAAAAGCTCGCTCTGTACATCATTAATGTTTGATTACTGAATCACAGAATTTTGTTGTTGAGTGATGCCTCCACATCAAGAAAATAATTTCAGTCCCACACGTACATGCCTGGGACAAGGCAATAAACATCAGCCATCTAAATGGCTCTGTCAAGTATTAAAGGTAAAAATTTAGGTAGTTTTCAGATAACCAGGTATAAAAGTGGATGTCACAATAGGTGCAGCCAAAAAATGGAAAAGAGTATTAGTACTATAGCCAGAAAGGCATAGGCTCATTCTCCTACTGAAAATGATTTACTTGGTTCCCTCCTGAGAACAGTCTACCACAGTCTTCAAAGCATAGACTCCAACAACTTCACTTTTCAGTGGAAGTCACAAAATATTTAACCTTTTTTCTCAGCCCTTAATTTAATCTCACCAGAACTTGAGTGTCAATTATACCCAGCTAGCTGTTTTGCACAACTGGCTTCTGGAAACATGCTGCAAAAGAGAGCAAGAGTTGACCAAGTTTATACATGTATTTATAACCATGTATTTATAGCAACATAATACAGATATAAAAAGTATATCAGCAATATATAAAAATTACATTTATTTTTCCCCTTTTAGAAGTTTTGAATCCATCTTACAATACATTCCCCTTAAATGATCTTGCTGACTCAGTGAGAGGGAGAGGAACTACAACAGGCAAGCACAGGAACCAATACTGAACACTGAGCAAAAATATCTTAAGCTTTTGTTATGTCTCCCATGATTCCTGAATATGAAATATGAAACTCCATGAGTTTTTGAAAAGGAAAAACAAAAACTCCAGTCACCACAATACACAAGCCATTTTACAACTTATTACATATTTTACCTTGCAATTTCCATTAGGTAGGATAATGCTACTGTCACTGTTTTAATTATGGGGAACTCGAGGACCAAGATGCTCGTTGAGGATGAATAGGAAATGGGTGGCAGAGAAGCAAACTGAATCTCTGCCTCACATGTCCTCAGCTAGTACACTAACCACTGCACCATTCCCAAATTAATTATTTTTAGAAATCATGAGTTTTAGTAACCCTGCCACATGACTTCAGAACAATACTGAGCCCTGCAGAGAGACATACAAATGCATACGCTACCAAGTGTTAGATAGATATGGTTCTTAAATTCATTCTTTTTTTTTTTTAATTATATTGACCAAGAATTCAATTGTACAAACCTTCCTCAGGGTACACTAGGTAGACAAAGAACCAAGATTGCTGAGTATAAACTCAGTGACTACAACTTTCCAGTCACTACTACGAATCCTGGAAGGCCATGAGAAAATTATGGAACAAGAGTTGGAAAGAACAGTTTGTGGTTCTGGCATACAGTTGCATATAGCTGAAACCTCAGATTAAAAAAAAAAAAAAACAAAAACAAACAAACAAACAAAAAAAACCCCACCAAACAAAAACCACTGATTTTGGAATAAGTTTAAAGGGAGAAGAGTGTCCAAAAAGTAGAACTGAGATTAGGATCACATGAGAGACAAAACCATGGGGTTGTCAGGACTTCCATGCTCCTGGTTCCACCACAAAGAGCTTACAGACACCAGTGAGCCAAAGTACCTGGAGTTCCCAGGTCTACTAAGGCTACAGGATTTATAAGCAAATCCTGGATGCTCTGAGGGTTGTAAAACACATCCTAGGACCTTCCAAGCTCACAGCTTGCATCCTGTAAATCCAAAGCATTCTGCTGTCATGGGATTGAACAGAAACAAGGTAGGTTTCAAGGACAACTTTGTACGGTAGACAAGTTTTGAAATCTGCCTGTGTTTTTCAGAACCAAATATCCCAAGCCATATTTAACCTTTGACACAGTTTCATTTTCCAAGAAGAAAAGTATTCCATTAGAAACAGACGGAAGTACTGTAACTTCAGTTATCTGGGACAGGTAAATGTGCATACAGCATAAATTGGAAAGAAAACACAGATGGGTTCTTAGAGGCTGAGCTCTAAGAACTCAGACTCCATGTTCTGGGTCTCCACCTAGCATTGGGACAGCTGAAGGAAAGGGAGGCCTGGCAGAGAGAGAGAGTAGTAAGACAGCCCTCCAGGATGCAGGAACCATGTGAAGGAGCACACCTGAGGAGACACTGAGTTTGTGATCTATGGGGAGTTAATCTGTTCTTACAGATACAGGAATTGAGTGTCTAGCCATCTCAATTCAACACCCACCTTCATCAGTCCTGACCCAGAGAAATTATATTTCTTGAAATTGTTGCTAGAAAGGAAATGAATAATCTGTTTCCTCTGACACGATGATATTTGCATAACAGTTCATGGTTGCCTCTGACGAGTAATGTTCCTTGCCTCCCTGAGGCAAAGAGGTAAAAAAAGAGGGAAAATCTCTTTGAATGGACTAAATTAATACTTGCTAGTTTATCCTAACATACACTTATAAAAAGAGTTTATCCTTCCTACATGGAGTCCTCACTGGACGGATGACCAAAAAAATAAGATCCTGTTGTAAGACTTTCTACTGTGCCAAACATTCTGTGTCATTTGGTCCCTGGGATTTCCACTAAAAATCATTTACTGCCAACAATGCGTATGTGGCCGAGACTTCTCATTTAGGATTTCACACTAGAGACAGAATAAGATCCTGTCTCAAAAATGTGCAGAGGAATTAGCTGTAAATCATGTCAGGAACCTTAACCCACTGTGATCAAATGCAGATGATGACTTGATATGCTAATGCACAGGAGATATGGGACATGAGGATTAAACTGCAATATGAGGTCTGAAAGCTAAGAAATTGTGATTATGTCACACCTTCACACCAGTTGGCCTTCAGGGGCCCTCAGACTGAGCAGAACGTTTGAGTTTCCAGAGCGACAGAAAAACAGAACAGAAAATAGAAATCCTGCTACCAACATTTAAGCTTTTAAATCAAAACATTTGCACTAATACAGAGATCTTTTCACTTCACAAACATCATCATGAAATATGCTAGATCTGAAAGAAGTACTCTAAATACTATGTCAGAATACAATTCATCATAGCTAGTTTCACCTTTAAGAACTGAAATCCAGAAAGTCTTTTTACTGTTTGTTTCTGAGAATTCCTGGAAATCAGAATCTTCTTGGGCTTGGCACTGTACATACGTAGAGCAAGTGAACCCATACAACAGACAGTACCGATACTAACAGCTGACTCTGAAAAAAAAATAACTATTGGTCTTTTTTTTCCTCTTAAGTCCCAAAATTACCTTACCAACTCTCCCACTAGTAGGTGAGAAAAAGCAGAGAATATGAGGGGCAAGAGAACAGCACGTGCCCAAGTAGATAGTTGTCTCCTGCCAGGCAGCAGAGAATACCAGTCTGTTTATGACTTTTAGCATAAAAATCCATGCTTAATTGCAGGGTGTTTATCTCCGCTTCTCTAACAATTAATACATTGTTTCATCTCCATCAACAGCTAATCCTTCTTAAATTCTGCTGAGAATTTAGCCTCAATATCTCAGGACTGTGAGTTCCATAGGTATGCATTATGTTATAAAAAACAGCATCTTCCTGTTATTCACTATCATTATTAAGTCTTCCAGCTCTGTCCTCTATCCTGGTATTCATCCTCATCCCATAATTCATCATTCTATAATCCTCTATTACATCTCATGTAATTTGTCCTTCATTAAACTAAACACTCATCTTTTCATCATCTCCTGTTATTGAAAACTCTCTAATTCCCTAATAAGTTCAGTTAACCATCTTAGGGCTTCTTTCTGACTGAGCTATGTTTATACCATAATCATTCCCAATCTGCTGATAAAAAGATCTTCTTTTCAAAGGACACAAGAGTTAATATTCAAATTCAAAATTAATTTAATCAATTCTGTATCTATCAGCACTTTATCTTTATGAAAATGAGGTTACTCAGATTCAACAGACCTTTTTTCATCATCCCTAATCTGCTTTTCTATTTCAGATTCAAAATTTGGCTCTGAAATGTTCAACTTTTCAGAGCCTAACAGGAAAACCCTTGTAGTTTAAATTTGTATCTTACCTGTAGGAGGAAAGGGAGTTTTCTCACTACAACAGCATTAGTTTAATACTAATTTCTTGTAAAGTCATCAATAAGACCACCCTCAAGTCAGGGACTCCTTGTGAAGATACTAACACAACCAATCAAGCCTTGGCCATCAATGATGCAAATGAATGTGTGGTACAACTGCTGTCCCCTCCCAGTACACAAAAAAAATCATATGCAAAGAAGTGTTTTTTACTTCACATACAGAGAATATAAGATCAAGGGGCCAGAAAGCTGTCAACCCAAGGCAGGAAGGTAAAAACATCATATCCCCAATACCCCCGTGGGATGAAACATCACAAATCAGACCTCCAAAACCATGCTCCAAAAATTAAAGACCAAAAAAAGAAAGCAGAGGCGAGAGAGTGAGAAGGGTTCTTATTTAACATCTATTTTTTGCAGAGGTAAAGTACATGATCTGAGTGCTTCTCTTCCACTCCCACTTTAAATGACAGTTTAGACTTTTACTTCTTCTATATTGACTACAGATTAAAGAAAGCTAGCAAACAGCCAAAGGTTTTTGCCTATCATGAGAGATGGCATCCCTTCTTCCTCTTGGATGGTGCACCAGGACTTCATTAATACAATAACTCTTCTAACTGTGTCCAATGTGTACAAGTCCCTTGGACAAAATCAGGTGGATTTTCTCTAACATCTGTTCCAAAGAGGCTGTCTTTCACCAGCAGTCTGCTGTTTTGAATTAACTGACAGCTGGTGTCTATGTATTAGCAGAACTATTAAACTTAAAAACCAACAAATTAAAAAAACCCTCATACGAATGGCTTCATGCAAAGAAAGGACCAAGAGGATGATGTAAGCATTCATTTTAAAAGGCAGCACACATCTCTGAAACCTGCTCAGTTATGCCATGAAGCAACATTTCTAAGCACATTCCTTTCACAATTGAGTGAATTCCTTCATTGCTAAAATATTCATTTTTTGGCACTTAAGCATAAACAGGTGTCATTCTATGAATGGGGACATTTAAAACCACTGTGTCAGGGCTGGCAGCGACCCAGATGTCTTCAATGGGCAGCAAACTTGCACCATTATTTTAGGCTCCTTCCCCACTAACTCATCACCTGCCCCAGCCTCCAATTTAAGATTCACTGTAAGTGGCACAGCAAATGCCTTACTGAAGAGTCAGCCCTCAGAAGGACGTGAATTCTCAAAAAGCTGTTTACCAGAAGCATTTCCAAGCAAAACCTGATCCCAGGTCCCACCTTCAGGTCAGAGACACAACTTTCATAAAGGAGTCAAACCGCCAAATAAATTAAGTACCTGCCCAGGGCCAGTAGCCTCACAGATGAAGGTTGTCAGCAGAGAGGGCTGAGTTCAAGTCACAGTACCATGTTCCCCTCTGCTGGGCCCTCAACATCATCCAGGGGCAGAAATGTCTAGAAACAAAGGTGGGAACTAGTCTCTACAGCCATTTAGTCCCCAGCTCACTCCTGGCCCTCCCTGAGGTCTACCAACTGTGACAACAAGCTACATTGCCTAACAATTCCCTGCACATACCTCCTTTTGTCTTTGAAGGTAGACATTCCTGAATTTGTGAGAAATAGTTTTGAGTAATTCAAGGTAAATAGAATATACCTTAACTGCCATTAACAGCACTTCTTAAGTTCTGATCAAACCACTGCAGGACAGCCACATTCCATCCTGCCCATTTGGGCTGGAGTCATTTTTATGGCTTTCAACAGACTTCCTCAACTTCTACCCAGAGCAAAGTCCACAGACTCCTTCCTGTCTTGAAGCTCTTTAGATTTACAAAAACAATCCTATCTGAGCATCTGCACCTGCCCTTGCAATAAAGCTTCTCTGTTTCACAATAAAGCTTCTTCCATGTTGTGTAGTGAATGGTGGAATGTGGTGAACTTCAACATTTAAAATAGGATGCGCCTGTAACGTAACAGTCATGCAATTAATGCTTTTTGCTTTGCCAACAACAGAGTCGGATTTAAATCCCAAGAGGAGGCAGATATTTTAGCCACCTTACTCATCTCACAAGAACGAGGCTAAATGGTTCTCATCTATTCTGCATGAGACACAAGAAAGGGTGTAATAATAAAAACAAGGTAAACCTCTTACTATAATCCAGCAGGTTTATGTAATGGTGCTACTATTCATCAGCTTTGTGATCGGTGTCAGCTCTTATTACAAGGGTGTGAGAGATTTAAAATGACAAAGGAGGAAAGGAAAAGGGAAAAAATCAGAGTACAGTTTGATGTGACCCTGCCTGTCAAGCCACAAAAAATCATGTAGCAGTTCAATTCTCTGACTTACAGTAGGAGCTATTTAACTTTTTAGAGTATATTAATTAATGAGGTCTTATAAAGGCAGAAGTATAATGACAAAACATAATTTTTATAACCTTATCTGCATTATGGAGGACTCATTTACACTTGGAGAGAATGCTGTGTGCTAGCTGCAATACCAGGCATTCAGAGCCTAATATGGGGTGCAAAGAATAGATGCAAGCATGTTTGACTCTTTCCCAAAAGCCAAGCCCACATTCACTTCAGTTTTGAAAAAGTTTAATTGTATCATCATTGTCTCTCAGAGATGAGAAAACCAAGATAGATACCCTCAATCAGCAATCAGAAACTAAGAACCTTGCAAAAATTCCCCATAGAGGCATCCGAAAGACAAAAAAAAAAAGTGTCTTTTAGGGGGGAAAACTATTTGTGTCCTTCAATCTACTCTGATCTACTTAGGTATGTCACAACTATGCAGTAGTTACAGTATGAAATATCAATTGGCCTTTAGAAGCAGCACTTTGTTAATTCATCACAGGCAGATATTTTCCATTTACAAATTAATTGGGATGCTGGCATTTTATTTCAGAAACAACCAACATGATGTTTCACGCTATGCTCTGCAGACTAGTTCAGAGGAATCTATCAAATACATGGCCATAAATGCTCAGTCAATGGTGTGCATCCAGACGAGTTTTTAAACAACATGAATTAAACTAAAGGCTTAGAAAATGCAATATCATGTAAGGGTAGACAGTGCTCCTTTTGGTCCAAATATGCCTTGTAGGAGTCAAATTCGATGTCCCTAGCAACAATATGTATATGATCTTTCTCTCTTTTCTCCTAAATGTCCAAGTCTAGACCAACTTTAAACCTAAACTAATTTACTGAAAAGGCATTCCAGATTTCTCCCCTTCAAGAGAACAAGCTAAAGGTAAATCTACAATAATATAATCCATTGGTAATGTTTTGATTGTTTTTGTTGTTTTAACTCTCTAATCCCAGTGTCTATAGAATAGATCCATGCAGGTTTGGACATCAATGCCCCTAACATGAAAGATACTTTGTTCCCTGGATTTTATCCAGCTAACAGGGTCTCCTTCTGTGTTATTTTTCTTTTTCTGCCAGACATCTGCCCAGAAGTCACAGAAAATTCTTTCAAGCCACCCGGATAATTTTCAGAAGAGTTTTACAAACTCATCATCTTATCCCATATTTGAAACCCAACTTTTCTAGAATGACCACATCTCAGTCTTCTCCTCCCCCACCTTCTTCTGTGCTGATGGTTTTAATGCAAAACTCTCTTGTATAGTACTTAGTGTTTCTATTCTAATAGCATGGAAACTGTTATATTAAACATTTATCGGTAATGGTGTTACTTCCTTCTACTGCAAGCTGAAGCAAGATACAATCATGAAAAGATTACGTATGTTTCTCTTTTCTTGAAGAAATACAGTACTCAAGTACACACAATTCCAACCAAAACCTGAGTGCGCGAACTGTACTCTGAAATCCCATGTTTCTTGTATTCCAAAGATTGCTACATTAAGTCAGCTCAGTTCCCTGCATTTTTTTCTTTTTAAATCAACCTGAATGCTTTCTGCCCCATACACAAAAAACAAAGGTTCAGAAACTGTAATATGGTAAGTAATTGGGTCTAGGACCGAAAATAAAAGAGAAGAAAAGAACCCTTCTCACTCCCCAACAGGTGTACCACTGGAACTCTAGGTTTAAAGGAAACAAAAAACAATAAAAGTTTAATAAACAGAATCAGGAGTTATGGACCTCCAAACATACAAAGCGAACAGAGTTGATAAATTGCAAGGTGCAGTTTCTTTTTTACACGGAATCTTTTTCCAAACAGAATGATGCTTTGCACCTGTCCTGTAATTGGATGACAGGCTTATGTATTATGCTGCAAATAAAAGACTAAGAAAATGTCTTGATCATTTCAAAGAAACCTTATTCCAGTTCAGTGCCTCCCAAAGAGTGCCTATCGCTGTTCCATAGCATTTTTAGCTCCGTTTATAAGGATGTCTCACTTTTGTCCCCACTTAATACATCTGCCGTGTTTATATAGTCTCCATCACATATCGATGATATCTAACTGAGTATAAAAAACCTACATCTATACCAAGGCGTAGGCAAGAAAAGGGGAGAGGGGAATAATGAATTCTTCCCTTTGTGTTGTTCCCTAACAAATTGTTCCCAGGCACCAGACCCTTCAAAATGTCTAGCACAGAGCTTTCTTCATGCATTTTAAACATCCTTCATATTTAAGATCCAGTTATTTTTATTTTAATATAAAGGACAAATGCTCAAAAGCCAAATAATCCAAAACAGATTTCTACACAGCGTCCGGCATTCTCAAGCAGTGAAAAAAAAAAAACCTCAGACTACTGGAGGCCTGACACGGTACACTGCTACAAAGTTCTGTCAACCAGATTCCTTCTCAGATTTCACAGGCTGGTCACCAGTAGCTCTTATGCACAATCTGTAAACCACATTTTTAAAGCAACCAGGGACTCTTCAAAATGAAAAGCCAGATACACGTTGTTGACACATATTTCTCAGTACTGGGAAAACTTAAAGCATTGACTTCTCTTATAGAAGAGAAAAGATACGTGCTTAGGGACAGGATTCCAAATTAAGATACCCTCAAGAGATGCTATACGCTGTTTTGAAATAAAACTTTCACCTTATAAAATGTTAATATCAGGGCTTTAGGCAGACACTAAGTTCAGGACAGATGTGCTGCCTAACATGTAAAAGACTCTCACTGTCCAGAAGGCCAATAAATGTCTTTCAATAACTAAAAAGCAGTTACAGAAGATGGTGGTACACAAGTATGCATGTTAGCAGGACAAACAATAGAAATAAATTGCTCAGGGAAAAAGTTGTCCTGTATATAAATGAAAAAAAAATTCTGTGAAGAACAATTAAAAATTGGAGTAGCTTGCTTAGAGAGATGGTAGAATCTCCCTTCCTAGAAATATTCACTCAGCTTGACAGGAGCCTAGATAATCTGACCTGGGACCCTGCTTTCAATAGAAGTTTGGACCACATGCTCTCTGGCATCTCCCTCCAACCTAGACTTTGCTGTGATTCTAACATTTTCTTCTAATATCCAAAACTTGAGTCAGCTACTGGCACCAAAGATGGGTTGTGGAATTTCTTATCAAAGCATAATGTCTCCTTGAACTGCAAAACACTGACACTGTACTTGTAGTACTAGTGAAAAAGTGGCAAATTGAAATTGCTATCACACTGATGAAAAGGGAAAAAAAAGATGTGTTTCTTATCATAGCTAGATTTTACAAATTAGTGCATCTTCATCCTATCAATTATCTGCAGATCATAAAGCCTGTCTGATCTGTGTGACTTAATTTGGTAGTTATCCTTTCTAATCTGTTAACAAATGTTTTCTTTTAACAGAAGAGATTTCTTCTTTAACAGAAGAAATTACACAATGAATTCCAGTCTTTTCCATCACCATGTTCTGGTTTTTTTTTTCTCCTGGAGTGTGAATTCCATACAGGAGTATATTTGTCAGAATAAAGGACCTTCCTCAAGGAAAGGAATGTAATATATTTGCAAAAAACAGGGATTAGTAATTATTTAAAGGCAATCCATCTGCCCCTAGAGATGTACCAGCTACACAGATAAGGGGCTGGTTTAATCTCTTCAAGAGTAAATTTCTGAAAGATCCTAAATTAAAGTTACTTATAAAGAAGAAAGTTTGATCCTTGAGCACAGAGATGCTGGAGTTTCTTTTGGTGTTGCCACTATGTCATGACAATGGAAAGCTATTTAAAGACTTTGATCTGACAAGCTGGCACAGTTTTAGATGCATCCATCTCCTTAACTGGGCATTAACAACATAAAATAATGTCACTCTAGACAGTCTAGAAAGTTAAGATACATCTTGTGTTGCAAGTTTCTCCCTACATCTTTCCTATCATACTGTTTTCTTCTGATAGCCCCACTGAAGAAGAAAGGAGAGTTCATGAAACTTTGCACAAAAATGATCAGTTGAGATGAGAAGAGGGAGAAGAAGGGAGAAAAATCCTTTTGCTCACTCAAACATCATTCAGGGCATTTCAGATGCTACTGTACTAAGAGTGAATAAAACTTTCTGGACAGGAGTCTGACTTTAGCAGCTGTTGATTCTTTAAGCGCTAAAAGAGATATCAGATTATGTATACGAATAATGTACATTGGTCTGATTCTAAAGCTTTCCATCAAAATACTGAGTTAAGGACTAGTCTTTTGAAGGAAAAAGGCAAAATGTTGCTACATCTGGCCACATCCCCAAATAACTGCTGTATTGTTAGAGCCTTTAACAGTTACAGACAGTCTTGTCATGGGGCTGAGCCCACCTAGATATTTCATTCTGTATCAGACATACATGGTGCATTATTTCCCTTGGGATTTTGAAGGATTACTAGTCTCATTGTCTCTAACCTCTTTGTAATGAGCTGTTCTAATGGCAAGCAGTAGCACATGGAAACATCTCCTCTGCAGTGTTTTCCTGTCTTTACTGTGCTACATCACAAGGAGCATAAAATATGAAGAAAGTAAACAAACATGGTTTTGATCATTGAGTATTAATAATGCTAAAGAGCTATTTTGATGGAACTGCTGAAAGAACTGAAATATTTTTAACTTCCCAACTTCTAGTACTCATGTGACAATAAAACACAATTAATTTCGATGATGAAGTTAAAGACTCCTATGCACATACATTCAAAGTGTTGTACATTCCTTTCATTCTTACAGAATCTAATGGATTTTCATACCCCGGCATGAGTTATCTTTTTGAGGCTAATCTGGGTAGCCATGCAGGTTGACAACAGAGCTTCTTCCCATAGCAAGTGACTATTTCTATGCTAAAGTAGCATTGTCGGCTGTAACTCAGAGGAAAAAACTTGCTACAGTCCAAAATAAAAACCCATGGTATCGTTCCTATGGACTTAAGAAGTAATAAGCAATTCTTCTGTTCCTAACAGGATCAGATCTCCCTGAGATTTTTAAAAGTCTCGTTTTAACATGTGAGTACAGATAAGTGCACACATGAAGCTGTTAAAAGAGTCAAACAAGGGGATGAACATACCGAAAATTAGCTGAACTTCCTTTTCAAGCTCTAAAAGAAATATGGACAGTGATATACCTAAGTCATTCAGTGGTCAATCCTAGTTTATCCCGTTGGCCTCTCTGTCTCCACATTTATTTAAAAAAAAAATTCTCCCCCTTTGTTATAAACAAAGTTGCAACATGGCAACAGTACCAGATCCTGGCCACTCTTCCTTCCCCAAAATCACATAATTTATTTTCACTCTGGATATCTAAAGAAATAAGATTTATGCATCCAGACTTCAGTGAAACCTGAGGGAAGGGAGCAGGCACAGTGCTGTATGAGTCCTGGAAACCCAACACACAGCGGCATGTGTTTGGAGTATCAATAGCAGCAAGGCAGAACAGTGTGCAAGGCTGACATGGAGCCTGCGCGAGAAATGGGCACGCATATGACTCTGAGCTCACATTCTGTGCACTCTGCTTTTACCCTGCACAGCCCTATCAGAGGGACATAGGGGAGATCTTGGAGTCTGGGCAGGGTGGAAGGTGGGGAAGGAAGGGAGAAATCTGTAATGAGCTCAACCATCACAGCCCAAAAGAAAATCAAAACTCATTCATTCTGCTTTTGGCAGAATTTTAAACAGCAACAGTAAAGTTTTTCAGAACTGCAGCAGGGCAGTCACACCTTTACCTCAAACAGTGTGTGGAGTAGCCTCAAGCACACATCACAACAGTGGCAGAACATCACAATAGTAGCAGAAAGTGAATTTCTGCAAAAGTGTACTCTGCTGTTCAAGCCCAGTGGCCTGGGAAAGGGGTTTAAAGTGGCCCTGCCCAGTGGCAGGAGAAAGACCAAGTCCCCTGCTCAAAAGGGGTTCTAGGGCCCTAGCTGCCATTTTCAGCACCACAAATTGGCATCTCTTTTGAATACATCTCTCCCCACTTCTGTTTAGGATATATGCTCCAGATAGCCTTCATGCTTCTGATTTAACAGTTCTCCAAGTTTAATCTCATTTTATTTTCTCTTTATGTATCTAAACCCTTCGCCCCCTTATTTTTCTGCTCTGAGGCTCACAATTCCCAGTTTGTTTTCAAAGCTCATTAAGAGTATTTTCTCTCTCCCTCTGTCATATCATTAACAGAAATGTTACACAACGCTAGTCTAACTCTCAACCTACATAACCATTACACTGCTGTGGATAATCAGCTCCTGTTTACTATCTTTCACCCAACTTTCTCTTCCTACCCAAGTGAATTTCAATTAATCTTCATGTTAGAAAGTAAACATATACCTGCTTCCCTCTCGATTCCCTAAAATCATTAATTTTGCAATTCTATCAAAAAAAGCAATTACACTGTCTGGCAAGACATATTCTTTATGAACACATGTTGCTATTGCTTAGAATTCTGTCACCCTGCAGACTGTAAGTTTGCATCATCTTTTAATATCAGGCCCATTATTTTACCAGTGGTTATACCTTCAGGACAGTAATTGCTAAGAAAAACCTCAGCTTTCATTTGAAGGTCAACACTATAGTTGCCAGCTTTCATTCACACTGACACTTCATTTTAGCTACCATCTCACAAAAACAATAATCACACAATAGTGGCACTGCAAGAAGGCTCACTGAATGTAAACTATTTAAACTCAGGGGCAAGAAAGAGAAAAATCAACCTTTTTTCACATAGTCCCTTAATCACTCTTTAACATTAAAAGAAACTTAACAGTCAGCCTTCTGCTACAAGAAAGCACTCAGTGATACTGTTTGTACTCACAAAATAATGCAGGGTGGAAGGAACCTCCTGAGATCACCCAGTCCAACCCCATGGTCAAAGCAGGGCAAACTTCAAAGCTGTATCATATTACTTAAGAGCTTGTCCAGCTGAATTTGGAAAACTTCCAAGGCTGCTGATTCCACAGCTTCTTAGAGTAACCTCTTCCCACAGCAGCACCCCCAGGAAAAACTTTTTTCCTCACCTCCATTTGGGTCTTAGGCACCAACTGTGACCACTGCCTGCTGTCCTTCCTGTGCATCTCTGAGAAGAAACTGTCTTCTCTACAACCCTCTCTAAGTAAAGTGAGACCATGCAAATCAGCCTGTTCTTCAGGCTAAATGAGTCTCCAGCTACCAACGCAGAGTCACAGAGAGAAGATCTGCAACAAACAGGCCAGGTAAGAGAGGATAGATGGGACTTCAGAGCTAGAATTTCCTAGAAGTGTAAATACCTACAAGAGAACAAAAAGCAATGGTGTAAGGTGCAAACACTGTTGTTATACCTGAGGAAAAGCAGTACAAGAGGGAGAAAAGGACAGGGCAAACAGCAGCACACGGCTGTAGCAATTCAATCGGTTCAGAAGGTTCATATTTTAGTAAGAAAGGAAACAGTAAACACACACAAAACTGAAGGCCTTCCCATATATATGCTTAAAGCCCAACAAGATAAAGCTTTACCTTGGCTGCACTTTTAAACACTTTCTGTGCTGCTGTTCATATTAGATTGGGAAAGAGATTTCTCAGTACTGGGCATATCCCAGGGAACATGGAAGGTGAAGAAGAGAAATGAGTGAAGATGGTCTGTTTTTTCACATATACACTCTGTCATAAATGAGAAAACCAAGCTTAATGCTCTCCTGGTACACAGCATAGACCAATGGCTCCCGTGGCAACAGAAAATAAATAAAGGGGCAATGTTGGCCAGGAGACCAGGGACATATGCATTGTACAAATTTTTGGAGTTTCAATTTCCGTCCATGGATCTGTGTTAAGATGTATACATCAGTCACTGCTTTCCATTCTGCTTTAATAGCAATGGCCTGATGAATGCAGAATAGTTCTGTTATAGTTTAGGAGTAACACAGACTCAATTTTACTCTCAGGATATTTATTGCATTCATCTAGTGGCTTAACAGAAAAGCTGAAAAAACAAACAGTAAGAAAATAGAATGGCTTAAAAAACTGTCTCTTTGCTACACAAATCACAAGTTAAAGAAGCTCCCTCTCTTGTGAGAAGCCAGCTGTTTGGAGCAATGTCTTAGGGAGCCAGGCAGAATGCCAGCTCTGTCTCCAGAAGAAACAGAAGTACAGGGTCTGACAATGGAGAGGGGAGCTCTTTGAGACCAAGAAGTACACAAAGTGGTATCTAGTGGTTTTACATTTCAGCTTCACAGTTCAGGATCACCAGATGAGTCACAATGTAAGTGGATGACACGAAATCCACTGGAAGTTATTTTAAAATACACTTTTATCACTTTTCAGCACCTGTAACAGCATTCTGCATTGTCAGCAGAACCTGTACTTCTCTGCAGCCTGCCTTCAAAATTAGATTAGCCAAGCCATTTTATTAGGATGCCCTAGAGTTCAGGCATCCTGTGTCCTGGAAAAGTTTCATGGGGACAGACCAAAGCTGTTATTCAACAGCAAGATGTCAGACATGGAGAAAGGCCAGTTGGAAGTGCCAGAAGGAGGCATAGAAACTAAGACATATAAGTGCAAGCATAATCCCAGTTGCTAACACAGGCAAACATCTAAGAATATTGTGTCATGACTCATTTGTATAAAAGATACTGAATTATTTGAGAACTACTTTGTTCTCAAATGTCCAACACAAACAAAAAAAAGCCATACACACCAAACCAATCCCCTTTTCACTCCTTTCCCATCACCAATATCTAAATGTCAGATTTCCAGCTATTCAGTTAGAAAGGGTACCTAGAACCTGCTAAGAGCTGCCAAACCTGATAGCCCCACAGAGGCAAGGCTGCTGCAGGTTCCTGTCCCCAAATCCAGCCAGCAGCAAACAAACCAGACAAGCCCAAAGCCCTCAGCTGCTCCTCACAACACATGCCTTCCAGCCCATCCAGCAGTTTTGTTGCACTCTTCTGAGCACATTCAAGGACCTTCACTCCCCTCTGAAATGGTGGAGCCCAGAACTGCACCCAGCACTCCGTGTGAGACCACACCAATGCTGAGCACAGTGGGATGATCGCCCCTTCTGACCAGTTGGTTTGGTGCTCCCCAGGACATGGTTTGCCCTCTGGGCTGCCCAGGCACACACTGCTGACTCACATGGAGCAGCTGCCCACCAGTACCCCCAGGGTCCCTCTCTGCAGGGCGCTCTCCAGCCACTCCTCTCCCAGTTTATACTTGTGTCTGACGCTACTCTGTCCCAGGGGCAGAATCTGGCATTTGTTCCTGTGATATTCCATGCCATGGATGATTGCAAATGTACTGACCAGCCTCTCATGTTGACTCATCTTGATAGGTTTTACGCCCAGACCATAGGCTGATCCCTCTCCTGTGACAGTCTGGGGAGAAGTCAAATCAGGGTGTTCCCTTCGCGTGACTGTAAGTTAGTCGGGTTCTCTCACCTTCTGCTCTTTTATAGTTATGACCCTTTTATCATACAATCTAGCAGTATCCTCTGAAATCTGGCATGAATGAATTCACTGGTGCTTTGTGCTTAACCACTGCACTTACTTCTCCCACAGAATTAATCAAGGGAAACAGGGGCAGGGCATACAGGTTATCATGAACATGCTGCAAACTGATAAAGAAAATGTAAGTCCTTTGTTAAACACAAACTTTAAAATTTAGAACTTACTCTCAAAAATTCATATCCCTCCCTACACCAAAGTTATGGGGTGTGTGTATATATATATATATATCTCATCATATATATATATATATATACACACCTATGCACACACACATACATATATTACAGTATATATCAAAGATATGAATTAAAGTATTTTGCTGTCTGCTGCCACCAGGGACGTTAAAGAAATAAATGTACAACCCCAGAGTTACTTTTTCCAGTGATTTGTTCCTTATGATATGTCTTTTGGAAGTATGTACTCTTCAGTGAAGCACTGCATTATCAACACTCTTTCCCATGTCTGTAGAATTACTTAGTACAAGTCTCAAAGACCAAGTCAAATCAAGTGTTTTTAATTCCTCCCTGCCTTTTGGGTTTTTTTGCGGGGAGGGGCTTGCATTTCATAGAATCACAGAGTGGTTTGGGTTGGAAGGGACCTTAAAGATCATCTAGTTCCAGCCCTCCTACCACAGGCAGGGATATCTTCCACTAGATGAAGTTGCTCAGAGCCCCATCCAACCTGGCCTTGAACACTTCCAGGAATGGGGCATCCACAGCTTCTCTGGGCAACCTGGTCAATGCCTTAACACCCTCACAGTAAAGAGTTTCTTCCTGACATCTAATCTGAACCTACCCCATTGCAGTACCTTGGAAAAGAAAGGGAGAGGGAAAGTAACCTTCTACATATTAAGAACAACATGAAAGAAGGTTAGGTTTGCCCTGCAAGAGAAAAGGACTAAGGCAAAGGAAGAACAACTTTGGAGATCAGAGACAAATACTATGAACAGCACAGGAGAATAATTGGAGGAGACTCAGCAGAGGGACGTACATTCAGCAACAAGAAACCCTGGGACTGAGTGGAATATAGACTGTGGGTAGAGGATGAGTATTTCTCAACAAAGGGTGGGCTGGAGAAAACTAAGAATCCTACTTTAAGGTACTACTCTGTACCAGCTTTCAAGCTGTTGACAGAATCGCAGGCAAAAATTAATTCAGAACTACAGAAATTTATGTTTACAGACAGTCCTTGCTTAATATTATAGTACCCTGAAATGAAGAGTAACCTTTTAACAAAAAAATTAACTCCTTACATTTCTTTTTATGAGGAAGTAAACAACAGTTAAATAGGCAGTTGATGATCATTAGAACACATTCTGAGCAATATTTCAGTTTTGCTGCTTGGGTCTTGAGAAGACATCTTTTGGCAAAATCAAAAGCAGAACATGCTGAATAATTTCCTATTAAGGGCACAGAGGAGAATGAAGAGACTACAAGTGCTTGTGCATTAAGTCATTCAGTGCCTCATAAGGTATTTGGGGTTTTTTCTACATCTATATCTAATAAGAAAAAGATGGGTTCTGTTATTTAGTTTAAATAAAAATAATAGTACAGTGAGGATATCTCACAACAAACAGACTCTCTGAACTTCCACCTCTTAGGAACCTAGCAAGCTTTTACATTCTTCCTGTCACCTTTCTCATCTTCTGATGATTCCCATGCTGCTCCATCTATGGTAGTGGAGACAGTGCTTTACCAGAGGCTTTAGATGCTAAAGGCTATAAGGAAGCAGGTTATGCAAAAAGTATCTATTTCCAGCACGGGAATGTGGCCTGTAACTATCCCATGACAGGGAGCTCAGCTCAAATAGAAAGTGTAAGCCCAAGCATATCAAAGCACCAGGAGCATTGCATCCTGAGATAGCAGAGGGAAATCAGGGCAGTGGGGGCGGGGAGGGCGGGGAGAGAATGAACAAGCACTTTAGTCTAAAAGAGGAAAGGAAACACTAAGGCAGATCCCGAAATTTTATAAGGGAGTCTGGAAAGCACCTCACAGTCTTAGCCTGAAAGACACTGCATATAAAATATCAGAATAAAATTCACAGAGAAAACTAATAAAAAAAAATAGCTACAGTGGAGAACATCCATTAATTCTTCAAAGATGGAAGAGGAGGTAGCATTAAAGCTCCTGTTTTAACCTCAGATTCTTAAGAGAGCTTGGAGCCCAAAAGCCTTCCACACTTCTTTCACATAGAGAACTTAGTATCTCAATAGACATTGACAGGAATTATGGATTTTGAGGTGATCACATAAGAACTAACACATTTTACAAAATCTACTTCTACCTGTAGCCCTCTCCCAAAGTTAAAAATAAACAAAATCAACCTTCCATATTCAGTGCATAACTATTTTGAAGGTCACATTTGGAATGAGTTATGAATATTCAGGCTATACATACATTATTAGGAATACTGATACATCTTCATCCCAGCTCTCACACTCTACTGACAAGAGAATTGTAGCTTTCCATTTCTATTTACAGAAAATGGGAATCATACTGCCGCTGCAGTAAGGATCTGTTGTTCTCATCAGCTGATATGATCTTTCACATTTGAAGCCTATAGAGCTCAATTCTGATCACAACGGGGTGTTAGATCATTAATGAATAATTTTCACTTTCTCTATGTGCTCTTGCTCATGTGTGTGCTGGAAGACAAGTCCAGGTGAACGCCACCATGAAAGATGGGAAGTATTCAAGGAAATAATTCACAATTAGAGGTTGCTTCCTCTATAGAAGGAGCAAGTAAGTATCATGAAATTACTCTGAGACAGCAGAAGCACTCAAGAAGGTGGTCTTAGATTCTAGAAGAAAGTAGGGAGGAACACATAACACTATTAGGGACTTAAATGAATCAACCTCATGAACAAGGAAGGAACATTCAAAACATCACCACTTTATCTTCATGCACAATGACCTTTTGGGCAAAATGTTGTCCAGAGTTAAAATAAAAGGTACCTACCATCAGATTTAATGAGAAAACCTGACAAGTGAAGAAAAACCAACTATTTCATAATTACCATAATCAATCCCAAGAACGGGCTGTATTTGCAGTGATGAAAATAGCAATACATTTATTTGCAAATATATTTAAAAAATGCTTCTTTGTCTTCAAAGGGGGTTAAACTTTCCACATGAGATGGTATTTTATCGAATACTGTACAAGAAACATTCTAAAGCTCACCAGAATGTTGTGGAAAACCCAGCTGCTTACACTGAAAGCCCTCAGAAATACCAGTGGCACAGATCAGCAACAAACAAGAACACAAATATGAAAAATCTGTGGAGCGCAGAGATGTGAAAAGGCCAGAGGAGAAGAAGGTGACTAAAATAAAACCACAGATACACAAGTCACCACTGAAACTTGATAACAGAGTCAAACTTATCTTTGAGGGAAAGGGAGCTTCCTCCAAGAAGGAACTCCTTACCAGAGTGCAGGGCAAGACCCAGTTGCCTTTTTAAATATCTCAGTGCACAGGTAAGAGCTGCAAAGCCCAAAGGCAAAGTGACCAACACAGAAGACAACCATTTGTCAAACAAGGTTGGAATAGAACCATCAGCAAAGGGGCAGAAGGGAGTTCTGTGACTCTAGAGCTGCCTGCCTGCA
The DNA here is from genome assembly GCF_001604755.1 of Lepidothrix coronata. Taxonomy (NCBI): domain Eukaryota; kingdom Metazoa; phylum Chordata; class Aves; order Passeriformes; family Pipridae; genus Lepidothrix; species Lepidothrix coronata. Next base: position 1,693,334 of record NW_016690354.1, on the reverse strand, counting down.
ATCCATGATAGCAGCAACACATACATGGAAGAGATGAGGGGGATTAATGTTCGCTTTTTTAAAACCTGGGAAGTAATATGCTGACATCCACATCAAAAGGACATTACGATTGCAAATTCACCCAGTGGACACTGGGAACCATCACTACCAGTCCACTGCAGGTCCATTCCTGCAATTACAGCTTTATTTTCTCTATGAAAATAGAATTGAGTTTCACATTCCATGGGCATGGACTAGCTAGCTCTAGGGAGAAAGCAGTATCATGTACAACCTAATCATGTAACACTTGAGGACACAGGTCCTGCAAGGGAGAAGGACAGGAACAATGCTCTGAATGTCAAGCCAGTCAACTCCTGTCCTTGAAATCCAACATGATCCTTTCATTTACCACAGAGTCTTTTTGCAATGCATAGCAAAATTCCTCACATAGTCATGTTCCTACTAATCACATTCCTTGTTCCTTAGTTGTTTTTCTTCAGACCAAGGTTGCTCCACAGGCAGAATGGCCAAGCACTTACAATTACAGTGGGACTTGCACCATGAACACAGGCTGTTATTTAAAACAAAGTGTCCTGAAAAAATACAGGGCAGAAAAGAAAAACTTTCTGAACCTTGTTGTGCTCAACTCCCATGTGTTATAATGGAGAAATGGCAACCCCCTCCACTCTCCCTCAAACAAGTGCTCTGAAAAATTAAGTCCTAAAATTTTATGAAGCACTCCAATATCATCACAATAAGGTCATTGCAATCTTCAGAGCAGAGTTTAAGCAGCATACAGTAATTACAACTGAATAATGAGTAAAAAGTAAAACAGGTGATCCTTGGCTATATGGTGCAGCACACTCCCCTTGAAGACACTGAGATGGCATCTCAGGGAACTCGTAAAGTGGTGTCACACTTAATCCACGTAAGGTAACTGACCAACAGTCATGTACCTTAATCCCATTGTTCCCTAACTTTCACAGAATCAGACTCACAGCCAAGTAAGGCTCAAACACTCCTTTAGTATAGCCATCTCTCCAGAAGCAGTATCAACAGATACAGACATCTGCTCAGCAGGAAGCTGTGTCCCAGTTCCAGCTCTTCCAGATGCTTCATGCCACATTCACAGCTGAGAAACAGTAGAGATGGCCTGTAACTGCTTCCCAAGAGACCAGCAGAGGAAAAAAACGCACTACCTCTCACAGTTCAGTGGGAAATACTTCACATCTGCCAGACCTCAATATAATTGCAGAAATACCTACTCACTATCCAGGGCTGTGGTCTCCATCTAAGTGGCTTATACAATACATGTTCCTAAAAGCCTCCAAGGCTGGAAGCTCTGCACCTTTCTCAGGCAATCTGTGCCAAGACTGTCACAGCAGCCACCACAAGCTCCCCTTGCTTTTAACTTCTTGTCAGTGCTTAACTTCAGCAGCCTCAGTGCTATCCTTTGTTTCCTACTTAGTATGGAAACCCAGTATAGTTAATTCCTATTACTGGTTTTACTACATTTGCTGTTAACACCTTACTATATGAAAACAAAATTGTCGTGTTTGTACAAAGTCTATTTGTAACATAGCTCTCCATTACGGTCTCTTCTGAAACACACACAGTTATTTTTGGGCTGCATAAGTCCAAAGGAATTCAGTGTCCTGAGTCTCTTTCTGCATCAGCAGCTCTGCTGACACTGCAAATAGGTACTAAGCAGTGAAACTGCATTTCTACTCTAGAAGTCTCTACTCACTGAGTCCTGTATGGGTGCTCATTGCTCACAGCCCAGTAGAAAGCTATCAGTTGGCAACAGCTTTCAGACTTTCCCACCTGGGCTAGATGCAAACCAGTGATACGGATATGGAGAAAATATTGTAGATCATTACATACATATCATCTGTCTTCCTGGAATTTTTTCCCTTAAACTCTGGAAGGATGGGTTTAAGAGGAAGGTCAAAAGGCCAGCTGCAATGCTCAACAAGTTAAAGGGTTTAAAAGCAATTCAGAGAACTATCTTCTAGGTTCTGTGTGTGGAATCTCCTCTTTGGCAGGGGTGACCCAAAGAGGCTCTTTCGACCGCCAAAATGTATCATTACTCATAATGAACATTACTTCTACACCTATTTTTTCACAGCAGTTTCTTACTTTAATAGATAACAAAAAAGATCACATGGGAAATAGTTGAAGTTAACTTTAAACACAACAATCTTACCACAATATATATTAAAATAGAAAGTTGGTTTATCCCTTAGGACCTCATCTAAATGCTCAGCAACCTCTTTGCATCAGCAAGGCTTTTGTGAAAGAGAGAAAGAATTTCCCTGATGGAGAGACCACCCATCCGGTATTCCCTTTCACAGCTGCTCTTGTGCAGAGGCTCCTAAGATTTATTTCATGATGACAAAGTTTTGGGTTTATTTCAATTTCTTTTTTTCCCAGGAGAGAGATAGATGATATTTGTTTTTAGCTACAGCTTCTTACAAAATGATGTAATAATCTCCCCAACCATCATTTATATCATGTAACAATGAAAATTAAGTTCCACATTCAGTAACTGTACCAACTGTTGCTGAAAAAACTCCACATTGACTCCAAGGATGGGATATCATGGCAATTGTAACTGAGATGGATCAAAGCTGCTTGTCTTTTATGGTCTTCATTTGCAAAGGACCAAACATAACCGGATTACTGGTAATGTAGTACAGCTCAGTATAAAAGGACATTAATTTTCTTTGCCTGGAAAAGGCTCTTAGCTTTTTTCATGTAATTACACCAAAGAGCAAGTCAACTGTAGGGCTAAAAGGGAGCAACTGTGAGGAGAAAAACAGGAATAAACCTTCAGTGGGACTTGAACTTGGGAAAACAATGCCAGTATGTTCAGAATGAGCAACACCACTTTCACCTCCTCTGATGAAAGTTCACGTAGCTTAGCTCTACGAAAGCATTTGCAACAGGGGGGAGGAAGGGAATCACAGCAGGATTGAGAGGGAATGTGTATTGCCTCTGATGAATGGCACAATGCCCAGGCAGCTGCTGCACAAATGCCAAAAGTGGGACCTTTGTTGCTTCAGCTGGATCCCTCTTGAAGTTTTGAATTACAGGCAGATACCTCACTTATGGGATTCTGCTGCAATATGGCAATGCAGAGACTGCCTGCTACATGTGTCTTTTCCATTCTGAAATTGAAACCCTAATGGGAAACTAGCCTCTCCAAAACTCTCGCAGAGCAGCTAAAAAATACATTTCAGCAGTTTTACACCAGACCTTGCAGAAATTAACATTATCCAAGATCTTTGTTCATCTTTCAAATGCAAAAATCTACATCATCGTAAGTGAATGCAGACAGCCATTTCTTTAAAACAAAGACTGAATACACTAAAATGTTCAGAGTAACTGAAGGAAAATGAATTCATTAAAATTCTGTTAACAACTTGGCAGGTGGTTGCTATATTTTAAATAAGAGCCATGTCATTTTCCACATAGTAGGTAAAAGAATGAATCATAGAATCACAGAACATTTCTAGTTGAAGGTAAGGGACACATAAGGAACATCAAGTCCAATTCCCTGCTCCTCACTGGACTGCCTAAAACTCAACTGTAGGACTAAGGGCATTGGCCAGACGCTCCTTGAACTCTGACAGGCCTGATGCTGTGACCACTTCCTGGGGAGCCTGTTGCAGTGACAGACCATCCTCTCAGTGAAGAAACTTTTCCTAATGTCTCAGCAGGATTTCCCTGATGTAGCTTCATTCCATTTTCTTGTGTCCTGTCACTGGTGACCAGAGAGAGGACCAGGACTACCCCATCACAGGTGGAGAATCCAGCACTTGCCCTTTGCTAAATTTCATATGGCTGGCGACTGTCCAGCTCTCTAGGCTATCCAGATCTCTCTGTAAGGCCTCTCTACCCTTGAGGGTGCCCACAGCTCCTCCTTGTCAGCAAAATTACTCAGTGTAAGTTTGATTGCAGTGTCCACAAAATTTATGAAGACATTAAAGAGCACTGGCCCTAAAACTGAGCCCCGAGGAACTCCACTGGTGACCAACTGCCAGCCTGATGTAACTGCATTTACTATAACCTTTGAGCCCAACCTGACAACCAATCATTCACTCAATGTCCTATAGACTTGTCTATCTGTGTGCTGGACAGTTTACCAAGAAGGATACTGTGAGAGGCAGTACAAAAAGCTTTGCTAAATTAATAAAAAAAAAAGGAGGCTTCCCTTGGCCAACTAGGGGAGTGACCTTATCATAAAAGGACTTTCCCCTCATGAACCTGTACTGGTTATGACCAATGACTGCCTTGTCTCTCAATGCTTTAAGTAAACCAGACACAACTGCAAGGATAAGGTATATTTTCATCTAAAATGAAATTACTAAAATTTACAAGTTATGACAACTTCTAAGAGCTAAAAATTGCCAAGCTATTAAAATTATTTTAATTAGCTAGACATATTCAAGCATTCCAGGTTTGCTGTTAACTAAAGCGTGGAATAGAACCGGGTGATACCACCTTTGACAGCAGCAATATTTTCTGAGAAGCTACTGTTCTCATTTCAGCTTAAACAACTAGTTCTGTTTCATCACCACCTGTGCTGCTTTTGACTGGGGTACAATTAATTTTCTTCACAGTAGCTGGTATGGGGCTGTGTTTTGGATTTATGCTGGAAACAGTGCTGATAATACAAGGATGTTTCTTTTGATATCACTAAGCAGTGCTTGCACAGCATTAAGGCTTTTTCTGCTCTTCACACCACCCCACCAGTGAGGAGGCTTGGGGTGCATGAGAAGTTGGGAGGGGACACAGCCAGGACCCAAGGGATCACCCACACCATATGTGTCATGTTTAGTATAAAAAGCTTGGGGAAGAAGAAGAAAGGGGGGAATGTTCAGGGCGATGGTGTTTGTCTTCCCAGGTCACTGTTATGTGTGATGGAGCCCTGCTGGGGATGGCAAAGACCTTCCTGCCCATGTGAAGTTGTGAAAGTGGTGAATAAATTCCTTGTTTTGCTTTGCTTGAGTGCTCAAATTTTGCTTTCCCTAGTAAACTGTCTTTATCTCAACCCATGAGTTTTCTCACTTTTACTCTTCTGATTCTGTCCCCTAGCCCACTGCAGGGGGAATGAGCAAGCAAGCAGCTGTGTGGGACTAAGTTGACAGCTGGGGTTAATCTCCAACATGACCTCACATGAAGTTGCAGAGTACAAAAAAAAAAAAAAAAAAAAAAAAAAAAAAAAGAGAAAATAGA